>NW_004524738.1:3544016-3571861 GCF_000260255.1 Octodon degus
GCTGAACTATCTCCCCAGCTCCTTTACTACTGTTTTTAATGCTAACATTAACTTTCACATTCACCATATATGAATAATTCCACTTAACTCAAAATGGCCTTGTCCAGCATCCTCCCCTTCTAGGGGACTGGGGTACTCAAACAAAAGCCGAGCAAGCACCTGCTTCACCTCTACTCTTGAAACCAAACAGTTTCTCTATTTCCTCCCATTTATTTATTTTTTTAAAATTTTATTTATTTATGTGTGTGTGTGTGTGTGTGTGTGTGTGTGTGTGTCCAGCTCAGCCCACCAGGGGTCAGGGCTGGCTGGCATGTGGTGCTGGGGGATTGAACCGCGGTCCCTGTGCTTTGCTAAGCTTGTTCTAAGTAGGTGCTTCAGACCACTGAGCCATCTCATCAGCCCCTTTCCTCCCATTTCATTCTCACTTCCTTACATGTGTCAGTTTCATATCTTTGCCATCTCTAAGTGCCAATATATGGCAACGGCTCATCAAAAAGTTATGACAATGGAAAACCACTTCTCCATTCTTCAACTATAGCATCTTAAAGAGCAAAATTTGTGATTCACTCATCTTTGTAGCTTCAGTGCTTATAACTTGCCCCAGCCTCAGATGCAAAGCCTTCACTGTGGCCTCAAGGCTGTTTTTAAAAAAAAATTATTTTTTTAATTTTATTGAGAAACAAATAGCAATAAGACAGTTTTAAAACTGATTAATAGGACAGTTTCAATAATTAATACATTGTACATTGTTATCTCCTTAGTGGTTATTCATAGTACAAGATGCAGACACGATATCCTGTCCAAACACTATTAGTACAAATCTTTCTTCTCATTGAATTAAGTGAAAGTAACTGTATATCTATCCTAACTATTCTGCATATACAGATACAAAATGGCCCTTCCTTTGTATCCCCTTTTTTTATTTAGTCCTGTCAGAGATGGGTATTCCATTGGCATCTAAATACTATAGGTGTTTGAATTCAGCAAAACAATCCAACAAAATCGAGCAGTCCACAATAGTAGTGGGTTATCCACAGAAGTTGTTGACTTGAGTCTTTCACAGGTCAGCATATTAATATAGCTTTACTTTATATACCTTGTCTTTATACTTTTCTGCTGGATGGTTAAGACCAAGATAAAGCAAGACCTATATAACAAGAAATGTAACTTTTATACCTGATAAGGTAAGTCAAGTACCCTCAGAATTTATCCTGTAACTTTGTATCGCAGGTTGCAGATCCTTTGTCAGTGTCAGCCATGAGGATGAGTCATGACCATTGCTTGACCAATTAGCTCTCTGTGAAAGCGTGAAAGAATGTTTTCTCTCCAGGTGACTCTCCTTAGGCACATTCTATGTGATTGATCACGTTGCTCTGTGGCCCCATAATCTCCTTGTGACATCACATAACTCAATTGTGTCCCAAATTTCAAGGCTGTTTGTAATCAACAACCCCGCCCAGTGCCCAGTGCCTGCCCAAGCACTCCTAGCTTGCGGCCTCACCTCCTAAGCCTGTCCCCTTGTGCTGCACTCCAGCATGCCCTGACTGTGGTGCTGTTGCATGGCTAATTGTGTCCCGACCTCGGGAGCCCTGACTTTTCTTCTCTGCCTTTAACAATGCTCCCTTCGATCCACATACACTTTCCGCCCCCTTTGTCCTGAACGCTTCTTTACCAGGATGGCACAACTGAATGTAAACATGCTTTGTAACAAAGCTATGGGATTGGAAACATCACTGAAACCTGGAGCAGCATCCTCAGATGGTAAGAATGTCAAAAAGAAGCAGAGTCTTGTGTTTCAAAAACTATAAACCAGGGGCTGGGGAGATGGCTCAGTAGAATAAACACTTGCCTGGCAAACTCAAGGGCCTGAGTTCAATCCCCAGTTCTAGGAAAAAAAAAAGTAGAAACCAATCCGATGAGAGTAGCAATAAGACAAGGGCAGTATTCCACCCCTGTTGCTTCCAAGAGTATTTGGAACTAATATCTCTAATCATCAGAGCTGACTAAATCAAGGGTTAAAGGCACTGCACATTATTAGATTCTTTTTTTTTAAATTTTATTTATTTATTTGTGTGTGTGTGTGTGTGTGTGTGTGTGTGTGTGTGTGTCCAGCTCAGCCCACCAGGGGGCGGGGCTGGCTGGCATGTGGTGCTGGGGGATTGAACTGTGGTCCCTGTGCTTTGCTAAGCTTGTTCTAAGTAGGTGCTTTAGACCACTGAACCATCTCACCAGCATCCTAGATTCTTGATAATAACACTTTAGTGATTTCATTGTCTTTTAAAAATAGGTTATTTTCTACCTGGTTGAGTAGCAGCGCGAAGAGCATTAGGCAGCCGGTTCACCTTCCTCATGATTTCTTTCCACGATTTGTCCACCTGCAGGAACATCTTGGCCTCTGCAGGCAGCTGCCTCTGAATATCTGGAGCATTAAAAATACTTTCCAGGTAAAGCCAGTTTCTTTGGCAGGTCAGCCACTCTTCCTAGAGGAAAAAGATGGGCATTACTTATACTTTTAACATCCAAATTGAAGATGTACAGTTTTCTTAAAAATCATAACCGAAGGAATGTCCCTTTTTTTCCCCCTGGGGGAACTGTTTTATGGCTCCTCACAGGTGATTGGGAATGAAAGGTCCTTAAATAGGGGAGACTCACTAGGCATAATTTTACTGGACTCTCCAGTGAGTGCAGTTATAAACCTGGTGTGTGGAAACTCAAGAATCATGACTGAAACACATGACTAGGGGGAGACACTCTAAGAGTAGGTAGGATGCTACATGAAGGAATCTGAACAGTTGGGGAAGTGGCCAGTATCAGTATTTACCACAGTATCATGATAAAGTTGTTTTTTCTTTTGTGTCAGTTAAGCTACATTCTTCTCTCACTTTTTAATAAAAAGCCTAAAAAGCATGGGGATGGGTATGGAGTATAGCCTGTGGTAAGCAGAGTTGACTGGGAGGGTGAAGAAATATAAGGCATTGCCTCTTCTGTTAGAGGCAATTATGGTGAATAAAACACCAGAGATTTATTGTTTTAAAAATTTTGTTACATTCTTTCAGAGAGAGCGAGAGCAAGCAGAGAATAAAGTCCATAGGCCTCTTTCCTACCATTGCAAGTGTGGGAAAAAGATTCTGGAGAGTTTCTCATTTCTCACACTGGGTTTAGGAGTTATCAGCTCTCGTACTTTCTAGACGACTAATTCCCTAGAGCATCCTCTCTATTCAGCAGAAGCTTTTTTGAATGACTGTTGATGAAAACATGCCCTTTAGCATTGGTCTTCAGTCCCTTTATTAAGGCCGGGGCCATCAGCCGAGAGGTGGGACGGGGTCAGCTGGCAGTGTTCAGGGAAGTGGAGGGACTGCAGGGAAGGCTCTGTTTGAAACAAACTTGGAACAAATGATCTTTCCCCACTTATGTATGCTATTATTTCACAAGAGCTTTTGATATTAAAATGTATAGAATCCTAGAGACCATTAAATCAAGCTAAATGTCTGAAGGCTGAGAGAAAGGCTGGATGGGAATACAGAGATCAGTGTGTGCGGATTCTTTATCTCGCTCTGAGAGAGTGCGGAGCAGAGTGGAGGAAAGAGCAGGTGCGCACCTCAAGGAATGGGTCCAGGAACACTTGAAGCATTGGTGAGTGTGCTTCCAGTGCCTGCAAGGTGGCCCCAAGATGTGCTCTCATGGCCTGTGCCAGCCTCTCCTCCCAAGTGGGAGCCCCTCTGTGACTCAACGCTGGCCACACAGAGGGTGGTACAGGTAGCAGGAGGTGCAGGATGACATTTGAGTCACCTAGGACTGGAACATTGCTCTAGCCAGGAGGCTTTCCTTCCTTTGCCAGGTTGATGGAGCAGGTGGCCACACTGCACAATCCATACACCGAAGCTGTGGGCAGCATACAGGAACCGCAGGATGGCCTCACCTGAGACAGCAGCAATGGAAGCCTTTGGTCCCAGAGCGGCAGGGAAATAATTTCTTGCAACAACCTGAGGGGGCCTAGAAGTGGATCCTTCTGGAGGCGAGCTTCTGATGAGAGCCCCAAGTGGCTGACATCTTGCCTGTAACCCTGTTAGATCCCAGCTGAGGACCCACGACCAATGTGTCTCAACTCCTGACCTGCAGAACCAGGAGATCCTAAACCTATATTGTTTTAAATATGCATTGTTTAAGTTTGGATACTTTGTTTCACAGTAGAATAATAACACAAGGATAATTATAATGTAATCAGCATGTATAATTATGTCACTAATTAAATCTTACTGTTCTAACCTATGTCATGCTTAAACAATGACACTACATGTCTGAGGGCTTGTGGATGGCTGGTACTGAGTCGGAACTGACATTGCCCACACTCACCAAGGTCTGGTTAAATAAAGCCAGCTGTTTCTGCCACTCATCCACTCGAGTCTTCAGAGGACCCACATAACGGGATGAGGCAATGGTGGCAATGTTGATGGTGCTATCGTCAAGAAGGACCTTCAAAGAAAGGGGAAGAAAACAGGTGCATTTGTGCTCTCAGCGACATCCATGTGTTCCATCCCCAAGAGCCCATTGGAAGCCCGACTTTTTGGGTGAGCAGCATGGCCCCACTGCTGCTTCTACCACTTGATCTCCGTTCCTGTTCCCTTCGCTGTCTGACACCCACCATGATGTTCTGGAGATGTCATGCTGCCACATCTCTGCCTCTACTGTAACTGCTAAGAGTCTGGGTTTCTGTTTGGTTTAACACTTCTCTCTCCACTTGCTAATGAGGTAACTGGCACCTTCTTTGTACAATTTAGCCAACCACACCCTCATTTCTCAAAATACTCTATGCTTCAAAAGTTGACTGTCTTCCAGCCACTGAGTGATCTCTTTTCCTTGGTATTTCAGGGAACAGGAAACTGAACTCATTGGCACCATGCTCAGCGTGGATATGTACAGTGTTCCCACCTTCTTCCTCCCTACTGCTACCTTTACAAAACTGCTTCTGTCCAAGAACATGCGAATTTAATGGCATGGGTCTGATCATCTGGATGATTTAGCTGCCTATTTCAATTTAAATTTTTTTTTCAGTACTGGGGATTGAACTCAACCCCTTCATACTGAGTTACAGTGCTTTTCTTTTCTTTTTTTTTGTTCTTTTTTTGTTTTTAATTTTGAGACAGGGTCTTGCTAAGTAGCTGAAGTATGACTCAAACTATGATCTTGTCTCAGCTTCCCAAAGTTCTGAGATTGCAGACATTTGCCACCATGCCTGGATGCAATTATAAAATTATTTAAGGTTTTAAAATTAATAGGACATATTTTTAGTATATTATATAAATTTACATTATGTGTGGGGAGATCATATGTGTACATAATATATTTTAATTCTTTTTTCCATCCCCTTTCCTTCCTTTCTTCCTCCTCCATCCATCTCTTGGTCCTCTTCTACTCTGCCATAAAGAAACATAAACTGGACTCATTTATAGGAAAGTGGATGCACTTTGAGACCATACTGTTAAATGAAATAAATCAGACTCAAGCTTAAATATTTCATGTTTTCTGTTACATGAGAGCATAAATAACAAAACAGAAGAGGTTGACTAGGAAGTGGAGAGATAGATCTTTCTCAGAGGGGAAGGAGATCAAGAGGTGGAGGGAAGGGAAAAGAAAGGAAGAGATGAAAACAAGAATTAAGATGTATTAAGTATATTTACCAACTCCACATAGAAATGTGAACCATATGTACGGGAAACACACACACACACACACACACACACACACACACACACACACACACAAATCAGGGCTGGGAGATAGCTTGGTGGTCTAAGTACCTGCATGGCAAGCATGAGGACCCAGGTTTGATCCCCTGCACCACGTGTCATACCAGCCCCAGAACTGCTCTTGCCTGCCACTGAAACCAGGTGTGTTGGCACAGGCCTGTAATACCAGTGCTTCCAGCCACTGAGTGATCTCTTTTCCTTGGTATCTCAGGGAACAGGAAACTGAACTCATTGGCACCACGCTCAGCAATGAGTGGGGAGACTGAGGCAGGAGGATCACTTTGAGTCTGAGCTGTGTAATGAGACCGTGTACCAAATAAATAAATGAATGATTACAAATTTTTAAAAAAATGATTAGTGCATATTTGCAGGCCAGGATGGCTACCTTCCTTGTGGAGCCTTGGTACATGCTCACTACACGTCTCATTTCCTTTTACTTCCTCTTAGCAGAAATCTTGTTGCCTGACCTCCCAGTGACTGCTCTTGACTTTGGATTTGCCGCAGCCACTACTCTGGTGACGTCTAGCCTTGATCTTCCAACCTACACCTGGAAAAGCCATTTTACTTCCAGTGTTGGCCTGGATACATCCTTAGGTTACAGTTTTGCCTGGGAAGTTAGGGTCCATGATTTACCTTTCTTTGCTAAACAAATACACCTTCAAGTTTTAAGTTGACTAAGATTTTTTTTTTTTTTTTGACTAAGAATATTTTAACACATTGGCTTTCTTTATCTTGTGGTCAATAGAGCATGACCATCTAAAGTCAACCAATTGAAGTGAATTTATTTTTTAGCGTGCTTAAACACAGAATGTGCATCCATATTCTTTACTTCACTTAAATGTTTGCAAAGGCCTTTTATTGTTTGGAGGGTCTTTTAGCTCCCCACTTGGGGTAGGGTCTGTCTTGATCAACCTAGGAAGAATTCTCTCATCGCTTTACCCAGAACCCATCTCTGTTTTCATAAATCCTTCAACTATAGGATTGCAAGTCTTACATAAATGTCATTTTTATTGCTTTGCAAAATATCTCATGTGCAAGCACTCATGTCTGCTCTCCATATGCATATTTTGCCCTGCAAGTTAGATGTATGTCTTGCACAGTGTCTCTTACTTTTCACTCCATCATCTCAGTCACTCATAGAAGACTTAGAAAGTATAACTGAACTCTCCCCATAAATACTCAGTGGCGCAGTCACCCACCTGTATGTCATCTGTGCCGCCCAGGATAAATATGTCTTTGGAGTCACGAAGAGGCAGAATGACAAATTCGGTTGTTTTCCAAGAATCCTCCACCTTAGAAATAATTCAAGCCTTAGGAAAGCTAAATTCATTTGTGCTCAGGAACTCAGTAAGTACATATGGAATGAAATAAATGAAAGTGCTATCCTACTTTCTTTCTTATTGCCCTTAAAAATTTCAAAACCCTTCTCTTGGTTGGATAACACTGATTTGCTTAATTTTATTTCACTAATCTTAATACACTGAGTTAAATTTAATGTGCATTTCCTATCATTTCATGCTTTAAGTAAGAGAAAAAGATTCTTTTCTTGTAGGTGATTGGCAGCTGTGTATGCAGTTTTGGGGTAAAGAGATAGTGTCAAAAGTGGGAAAGTCTTCTTCATGCCTTTGGAAACATTTAATACAATTGTACCCTGCAAAAGTGTACTTTTGATTAAAAGATCTTTCTTGGTTTGTGGTCCTTTATAGAAGCATGCACATTGGGCCAGCCAGATAGCCCAGCAGATTAAAGATCCTGCTTAGGCAAATGCAGGGACCTGGGTTTGATCCCCGGTATACTGGCCTCATCCCCGGGGTGCACTGAGACGCCAACTGAGAGTGTGTGTGGTGGTGAGCGCCTATAATCCCAGTGCTTGGGAGGCTGAAAACAGGAGGATTACTACAAGTCTGATCTGTGTAGTGAAACCCTGTAGGCCCTGTACTAAATGCATTTAAAAAAGCATGCATATTACAGATCTTGTTGCTATCAAGTTCTTATTGGGATATAAGACAGGCAGAAAGGTGAAATATATAGAAGTAATAATAATAACAATAAATGTAAAGAAACAACAGAGAGATGACTGATAATCAGAAGGCACAGGTTCCAATGCTAAAAACTTGCATGCAGATAATGAAAAGCTGGTGATCTTCATGTTGGATTTCAAAATCTTTACTTTCCTTGGTTTTCAGAATAGGCCTACATTTTTCAGATTTACCTTTTTTTAAAAATTTTATTTATTTTATTTTATTTTGAAGAGTAAAAACAGAAGCAAAAACAAATAGAAAAAAAGAAACAGGGTAACATACAACAAAACATATGTTACAGATTTTCAAAACAGGAATAGCTAATTAAATATAGTTGTTAAAAATAAATAAATACAGTTGTATATTATCTATCTTTATTGTCAAATCTGTTCCTCAGATTAACAAAAATAGTTATGCAACACTGGGGAATTAATTGAATATTGATGCTTGCTTTTAAGAAATCTTAATTTTTTCCCCTTGTCCTTTTTTTGTCTTAATTTATTTTTTTTTCAGCTTCAAAATTAGTTTTATTTTTGAAAAATTACATATTTCATTGTTTGATCTTCTCAAACACATCTTTTTATCAGCCCCAGTTCTATGTCATGCTTCTCAGTATTTCTTTTTTTTTTAAAGTTTTATTGATAAACATATAGCAATGAGACAGTTTCAAATCAAATCGAAGTACAGTTTCAACAAATAATACACTGCATATATTCTTCTTAGTGGTTAATTGCTGTACAAGATGCAGACTTGTGATCCTATTTACAAACACCATTAGAAAAAATCATTCTATTCATTAAGAAAATGCAACTATATATCTATCCTAACCACTTTAAATACACAGATACAAAATGGACATTCATAGTTATACCCCATTTTTTTTAAGTTCCATTATTGACTATTATAGGTGTGTAAACTCAGCAAACAGATTTACCTTTTTAAGAATTGTTTCTAAGGCAGCTTCTCCAGAAGCCTGTCCAGATATGTCCTGGATTTCTTGGCCATATTCAAACACATGCAGTTCTGAGAGCCTCTCCAAGGTTAGCGGAATTTCAGAATCCACCAGGGAGGCGTCAATGGTATGTTCAATCGCTGCCCAATGTCTAGGCTTCAGAGTTGGGTTTCTCAAGTCCATGATAACTGGGAGCTGGAAAACAAATACTCTCAGAGGCATCATGCTTTTATCTTAAAAAACACAACCCACAACTTCTGGTTTCAATTCATAAATGTAGAGAGCTAGAAAGAGCACCATTATACCCTCACAACACAGAATAATTTGGAGAAGCTACCATCTAATGACTTTGAGCCCATTAAAGAACTTCATTTTTTGAGCAACTAACTCAAAATTTGGGAAAAATTCATACTCACAAGTTTCTTTATATATAGAGAAAGTAACTGAGAATTTTTTACCAGAAAAAGATTCTCTAGGATCACAGATAAGCTAGTAGGAAGATTCAGTTAAATTTTAAAAATTGCTAAAGAGTGTAGGATGGTGTCAGAAGTCTTCAGGCCTATAAATAAAGCGATGTTGACAAGGAAGAATATGAAGGATCCTGGGAGAGCTTCCCTTATGGTGCTGACTGGTGGAGAGAAACAATGACCATTACTGGAACTCCAAGGAACCCATCTCTTTGCTCACTGGTGGAGCACAGTCTGTGATGTGTAGGGAAAAGAGCAACAAACACGTCACCTTAAGGCATTGATGAGAACTCATTGCTGATATTTATGCACCACTGAAAAAGGGAAAAAGGAGGGAAAAAGAGAGACTTCTTAGATGAGGACAGAAATACATAGACTCAGCTCCTGAGCTGGGGGACAGGGCACCTAGGAGATCAGGGTTCTGAGAACCAGGGGTAGGGCAGACACCCTGCTGAGAGAGAGGCCTAACCTGAATATGAGTGGTGCCATCTCACCAGGTCACAAACACTGAGTACAGATAACAGCGACACAGAGCGGAGAGCTGAAAGGGACAGGCTCTCAGGGGAACACGGAACAAAGGGAGGACTCCAGTTAGGTGCACATGGGAACTGAACAATATTGAATGTAGCAAAGCAGCCCCAGCCCGAGACACAGAGCATCACTAGAAAGTTTAAAACCCATATTATACTGACAGTCACTATAGCAATATCAAATCTCAGACCTAGCCCTATTCCTAACTGGATTTAATCCCATAACTACACATAAAGCTAAATGGGTGGAAAAAAAAATACTTACCTCTAAGAATAAAGATAACTTACCTCAGCACTTTCTACTCTGCTGGATAATATGTCTGCCTTTCAACCAAAAATTAAGCTACATACAGAAAGCTCCCTGCAAACCCAAACCCCAAACATACAAACATCTCCAAAAACATAAACCTCATAAAACCCAAAATTAACAAAATGATAATCAGAATCAGACTCAGAAATGACACATAAGCTGGAAATAGAGATTTGAAACTACAGAACTTCTGATTCATATATTAAAGAGTCTCAGTGGAGCCTTCAACAAAGAGAAATTTCAACAAAGAGAGGGGGAAGTATAACTAGAAAGTAAACCAAAATGCTAGAAATGAAAAAGAGCAATAGGAACGCATTTAATGGGCTTGGCACACATAAGCAATCAATGAGCTTGAAGTAAATAAGTGTAAATTTTAGAAACTGACACAAAGAGAAAATAGAATGAAGAAGAAAATTCTTTTTATTGGATAAAGGTGTTAAAAACAAATATCTGGAAGGAGTATGCTCACTTCAATGGAGGTGTCAATACTAATTATTCTAAAGATTAGAGAATAAATAAATGAAATGAAACACAGAAAAAGATGTAAAGAATAAATTAACCCAAAGCTGGCTACTTGAATAGGTCAAATAGATCAGTCAATCTCTAGTTATACAAACACATCCCCCCCCCCAAAAAAAAGAAAAACAGAGAAAAGACACAAATTACCAATATATCAGAAATGAAAGAGGGGACATCAGTACTGATTGTATATACTTTAGAAAGACAATAAAGGAATACTGTGATCAACTGTTGGCCCATGTATTCAAGAATTAAGATGAAATAGACCATTTTCTTGAATGGACCATTTCTTGATTTAAACCATAAATCCCCTTGAAAAGGAAATAGATAACCCATATAATGAAATATGTATTAAATAAATTTAATTTTATAATTAAATCTTTCCAAAAATAGGAAAATTTAAGCACAGATTTATCTTTGGTGAGATATACCAAATATTTTAGGAAGAAATAATACTAATTTTATACAATATCTTCCAGAAAATAGAAGTGAAGGAAATATATTTTTTATGAGGTAGAACTACCTTATTACTAAATGACTAAACTGGATTCATCCCAAGAATTTAAGCTTGGTTCAAAATTGATAAATGTAACCCATCATATTAGTATACTAAAGAAGAAAATGCATATCATTATAGAAACAAAATCATTTGGTAACATTCAACACTCACATATAAAGAAAACTTTCCACAAATGAAGAATAAAATTTTCTTATATTAATGCACAGTGTCCAAAAATACAAAGGCATTTTAAAGAAATTTCAACTAATGTCATAACTAAAAAGAGATGAAATATTTTCTCCATAATTTCAGGAAAATGATAAGGGTGTCCTCTTTCACTACCACTACTAATATTGCACAAGAAATCTTGACCAGAGCGATAAAATAAGAAAAAAGACTGGGCGTGGTGGTTTTGCACACCTGTAATCCCAGCTCTTGGGAGGTTGTAAACAGGCGGATCACTATGAGATCGATCTAGCAGTGAAACCCTGAACACCCTGTAGACCCTTCTAAAATACAGAAAAAAAAAAAAGAAACAAGAAATAAAAGCTATACAGATTGTGAAGGAGGGATCAGGACTGATCTCTATTCACTGATAGCATCTTTTTAAACTAAGACAATTTTATTAAACAAAAAATCTGCATACCACACAATTTATGCATTTAAAATGTAAGATTTAATAGGTCCCAGCATGGATAGAGTTGTACAAGCACAAAGCTGACCACAAACGAACTTAAGCCACTTTTGCAATCCCAAGTCAACACACGCTACCTAATCATCATCTCCTAATCCCTCTCTGTAGATAACCACTGGCTATTCTGTCTTCACAGATAGCACAATTTTTAACACAAAAATTTCCAAAGAATAGGCAAAAAGAATTTATGCCAAAAATGTACAAAAATGAGTTTAATAAGGTCACAGGATATAAAATCCACAAGCAAAAGTCAATGGTATTTCTCTACACCAGCACTGAACAATGGAATTTGAAAAATCTACCACGTAGGATAACAACCAAAAATTCACTACTTTGGCATAAATCTGTCAAAATATACCTATACTGAAAACTCTAAAACTCCAATAAAAGAAATTGAAGAAGAATTAACTAAATGGTGACATACATTTGTAATAGATTGAAAAACTCAATCTTGTTGAGATGTCATTTTGCCCAAATTACTTTGGAGTTTCAACACAATCCCAACAACAATCCAGGGAATTTTTGGTAGGTAGCAATAAGTGAAAAATGTTTAAACTAAAAATGTTTAGTGATCCGCCTGTTTACAATCTCCCAAAGACAAATGACTTAGAATAGACAAAGCAACTACATAAAAGAAGAACAGAAAAAAGAGGACTTAGACCAGTTAATTTCAAGATTTAGCAGTTATAGTAATCTATGTAATGTGATATTAATGAAAAAAGATCCAGAGAACCACGAACAGGATAGAGGCCAGAAACAGACTAAACAACTGACTTTGCAAAGGTGCAAAGGTGCCGCAACAGAGAATAGTCCTTTCAAATACTGGTGTTGAATGAGTTGGATATACACGTCAGAAAACTCCTTGTCATATACCTCATATTTATTCAAAAGTTAATTTAAAATAGGTCATGTGCTAAAACCCAGGAAGAAATCTATGTTTTCTTTGGTTTGGCAAAAAATATTTGAGTAGTATACTAAAGGCTTGATCTGCAAAAGAAAAGTTATAAATTGTATTTTTACCCATATTTAAATGTTTTGCTTTGTGAAAGTCACTGTACAGGGATTAAAAAGCAATGCACTGACTGGTAGGATGTATTTTTAAATTATGTATTTGAGAAAAGCATTTGTATTCAGAATACACAGATAGCTCTTAAAACTCAATTATAACAAAACAGTCCAATTAAAAATAGGCAAAAGATTCCAACAGACATTTCATTAAAGAACATAACTGGATAGCAAACAGAAGATGAAAAGATATCCAATATCACTAGTCACTGAAAAATGCAAATCATGATCACTGTGAGATATTACTATGTATCTATTAGATATGGCTATTTTTTTTTTTTTTTTTTTTTTTTGGCGGAACCAGGGATTGAAATCAGACTCTTGCACTTGCCAGGGAAGCGCTTATTCCACTGAGCCATCTCCCCGGCCCCTAGAATGGCTAAAATTAAAGCAAAACAATTGCTCTCACTATAACCACAGCTGGCAATGCAACTGTGAGCAGAGACACTGAAACAACACTCAGGACTTGGGGGCAGATTTATTCACATCAATGGGCACCGATTGTAACCATTCTTAGAATATAAGGCCCTGATCTTTGGTGGTCTAGGGCTTTTATATGATATACAAGCAAGAGGTACAAAGCAGGTACCAAGGTGAGACAGAACAGCCTGGCAGTTCTTCTGATTAGCTAGCGAGCAGGTTAAGACCATCAGCTGCATGGTAGATGAATGACCATCGTGTATGAAGCTTGGTACAGTGGTATGATCAGGCATCCTGTATGTTTGGTTACACTCCTGTGGTTATAGGGCTCAACAAAAGTAATTACAAAGCCATGAAGCAGTCGTAGAGCTAGGCAGTGTCAAAAGAACGAGATGATAGAAAGAACAATTTCTCTTGTACAGTTTTTCTTTTTCAGTAAGAATGAAAATGTCACAGTCCTATGGTGGCACGGAGGGACAAGGCTCCCTGGACAGGGTGGGCGTCACGTCATCTGGCTGCCTAAGGGCTGAGTGGGTCAGTGAGACAGCACAGCTTTAAACTATGTCTGCCTTAGTTCTCCCACCCCTTGGGAAACTCTTACTCTGAATTTCCTTTAACCAAGGGAGCCGATTGCGTGACTCGGCCAGTTGAAGACAGGGACGAAGCCCGCAATATTGGGGAAAAAATAACTATCTTCTCTCTGCAAAGCAGAACCACATAACCAGGGGATTTCTGACTTTGGTCTCCTTAGCAGTGATAAATAATGCATTAACTTAGAAGTTTTAATATGTTTACCAACCTTACCTTTTCTTTCATCTTTTCCACATTGCTTTTGAGCTGGGGCACAACATTGTTGGGCGGCAAGCCTTTTTCTAATTGACTCACGAATTTGGCATATTTAGTAACCTGAGTGTTCAGGACTTCTGTATCCAGGTAGTCAAATTTGGACTATTCAATTAAAAATAATGTTAAAACATGATAAAAATCAAGCTTGAAGTAGTAAAAAAAGTTTTACTTTACTCAGATTTTTCTAACATTTGAATTGATAATCCAAATAAAATCTTTTGATTGCTCACTTATATACAAATAGCTTTGCTTATTGTCATTGCTAATAATATATATGCATCACCTGTGTATTCTTTCCAGGTGTTTATCATCATCATCATCATCATCATCATCATCATCATCGTCATCATCGTCATCAAATGTAGTAATGACTGTAATCCTTGGGATGTATTCCTGAGGTTCAGTACTTTCAGCTTCCCACAGTGATAGCTATGTTTTACTTTTGCTAAATAGAACTTTCGAATAATACATGTAATGTAAATGTTTTCTTTCTTTTCTTCTTCTTTTTTTTGGCAGAACCGGGGATTGAACTCAGGCCCTTGTGCTTGCCAGGAAGCACTTATTCCACTGAGCCATCTCCCTGGCCCTGCAAATGTTTTCAAGCAACCTAGTGTTGTATGTTACTAACTTTGCAAAAATATAAATAGAGGATGGTTTTGTTGTGAAAAAAATATATGCATACACAAGATGGGATAGATACACAGCTACTTTCTCTTAGTTCAATGAGAAGAAAGGTTTATTCTAATATCGTTGAGACAAGAGATCATGTCTGCACCTTGTGGATTGGAATAACTACTATGAAGACAACAATATGCAATGTATTAATTATTGTAATTGTCCAACTAACCTGTTTTGAACTGTTTTATTACTAATTTATCTTTTTTCTCATTAAAATGAATAAAAAGATGCATTTCTAACACATATATCTGTAACTGTATTTCTCAGACAGACATATAATTGCATACATTTATTAACATGTCTTTCCTATGGACTGGGGGCAGCAAAACTCATATAAACGTACCTTTAAAATTTTTCATCTAGATTCAACATTTTCTTCGGCTCCTGAATGGGTTTTTCCTATACATTTTCTGGGGTGAGCGCACCTAGCTTTGGAAGCCACTGTTCTAGATGATGGTGGTAATCAGAAAATTCTCTAAGCTTCTTCTCTACTTCTTAAGAATGTGTTTCACTTCTGATATATGAGAATTACAGAATTTCAGGATAGTTAAAATTCTCTGATAAGTATTGTATTTTTATTTGTTTGTTTTCTGTTTCCTCCACCAAAAGGTAAGTTCTGCAAGAGCTTGGACTTTGATCTCTGCTGGTATTCCCAGCCCCTAGAACACTGCCTGTGAAATAGTTCTTGACATAATGGCTTCTTACCAAGACATGTGGAAAGATGATTGAGGTATATAAAATAATATTTGTCAAGTTGATGGTATATTTAACACATTCATGCCACCCTTGAACGTGTAGGTGGTCATCCATCCTTCCCCCTAGAGTTGATATTTGTTTAGATTTAAATAAAAGGGTAGACCCCTCAAGACAAATGCTGGTGGCTATTGATAGTTGGCTCCCTAGTTAAGGGAGAAACTGCATTTGAGTCAGCTATATGTTCCCCTCCTAAGCATCTCCCTGAAAGGGTTAAAAACATCATAATACAGAGGTATGTGCACACCTACGTTTATAGCGGCACAACTCATAATAGCTACACCTGGGAAGAGGCTCATATGTCTATTAACAGATGAAGGGATAAGCAATGTGGTATCTATACACTATGGAGTACTACTGTTCCATAAAGAATGACAGGCTTGAGTCATCCGTAGGAAGATGGATGCACCTTGAGATTATAGCGTTCAGTGAAATAAATCGGACACACAGCTCAAAGATTTGCGTTCTTTCTTTTATATGAGAAACCCACAGTAAAAAATAAAGGGCAAAATATATACAGATAGGTAATAGGAAGCATGGAGATAGATCCTTCTTAGTGTGGAAGAGGAACAGGAGGTGGAGGCAGGGGGTAGAAAAAATGAATTAGGCCGTGTTATGTACAAATGACAACTTCACACAAAGAAAGTAAACACTGTATACTGCAAGTATGTATGGAAGATAAAGAGAACTCTGTGTGTGTGTGTGTGTGTGTGTGTGTGTGTGTGTGTATAGAGAGAAGAGAAAGGGGTGAGCAAAGGGACTAAGACATGTCCTGTCCATGTACCAACTCTCTCAGGAAGGTAAGCATTACGTGATGCACACAGGTACTAATAAATAGAAAGATAAAGGAGAAAGGGGGGTTGCTACTGAATTCTCAAGGAAATCTTAGATTCATTGCTCTCATGTTATTTGAGAGTGGAAAAAATGGGTTTCTTTTAAAGGACAACAAAAATAGACGCCTAAAGTGTGTTGATCACAAATAAAACCTTATACTCCTCACGAACACTGGAGTGTATTATGACAATGTTGAGTGGAGAAGCCACAAAGCAGTTAGAACTCATGTGACATTGCCCTTTGGCACTGTCATGGTGCAGGGTTCTGAGACGGTGGAGTCAAGAAGCCTAGCTCGAAAGGCTACTTTCTGCTCCTTGTAAGCATTTAGTAAAAGAAAGACCCGCGTTTTGCTGGAAAGCAGATAAAAATTCCCATAAAATTATTTATGAATTGAGAATAATTTATGAATTGAGAACTTCTTTTTTTACCTTTGACCATTCTTGCTGAAGTTTATCCCAATCTGATAAGGAATCCCAGAGCAATTGTTTGAGCTTCAGTTCAGCACTGACTTCTTCCAAAGCTTCAAACTTGGACACTTCAACCTTTAAAAGTATCACAAACAAAATACACTACTTAGTTTTCAGATGTAAAGACCACGTTGTCTCTCTATTAGTAATTTTTGATACAGTACTGTGTAGCAGAAATTGAATCCTAGATAGAGAAGGAAATCTTTCCTGTTCCTATCTGGTTTGCAAGTTTTCTGTGAAGAATTCAAGCGATATAATCTCATGGCAGGTTCTTGTACATTGCAAATTACATCTCTCTTGCTGCTTCCAAAATTCATTGTCTTTTATTTTGACATTTTAATTATGATATGCTACTGTGTGAACTTCTCTACATTCATATCGCTTGGAAAGTTCGGCGCTTTTAAAATCTGAATGTCCACCCTTCCCTCTATATGAAAAATTACATCGTTATTATTTTTTAAATAAACTTCCTTCTCTGTTCTCTCTCCTCAGGATTTGTATAATGCACATATCAGTCTATTTAACGATGCCTTGTAAGTCACGCCTTCTTCACTCTTTTTTTTTCCCTTTTTGCTCTTCTGAATGGATAATTTAAAGCTGTCTGTCTTTGAGCACATTAATTCTGTGTTTTGCTTGATTAAGTTTGCTGTCAAAACTCTTCCAGTGAGTTATGGTACTTCTCGGCTCTGGAATCTTGGGTTGTGTTTAGTACATACATTTTTCTGTCTTACTGTTGAACTGTTCATTTTGTTCATGCAACATTTTTGTTAAACACATTTATGATTGTTTGGAATTCCTTGTCAGTTCATTAATAAGCCTCTGCTTCCTTAGAGTTACTTTCTGGAGGCTGAGTTTGTTCCTTTGTTTGGGTGATGTCTATGCACATAGATCAACAGTCTCCTCTCCGGTCTTCACAGCTGGTACGATACACATCGGCTAAAGATGGGCAGGGCCATTCAAATCTTTCCTGTGGGTGTGTTTCGTCTAGTCCTGTGTATATCAATTCCTAATTAGATGCCTTGCAGCTTTCTTTTTTCAGGAGTTCCTAATCTCTTACTTTGTGCGGTGTCTGTCTTCCACCCTGTGGATTCTTTGCAGGAACATTTCGCAGCTCTTTGTTTTTTGATGCAGTGGTGCCTGCCTGTCGAGAGGCTGCTGGGTCCTGCCCATGCTGCGAGATGGGCCAGAGGGAAAGCAGTGTCCTGTGTCCTGCGAAGCACTCCAAAAGCCTGATCTCTGGATGTGCGTGTTTCAGCCTTCTTTTTCTTTCCCCACGGTGGGAAGTGAGAAGCTCTGGGTCTCCAGATCCTACAGTGCCAGGCTGTGGCGAGTATGCAATTCATCAAAATCACCGCCTTTGCTCTTGGCAGCCCCTGCATACCTACAGCATGCTGAGTCTGGCCAGCATCTAATTCCTTGGGCGCCCCCCCCCCAAAGGTTGGAATGTTGTGTGAACTCTACACATTTTTCCTGCTCTACAGAGAAGGTGGGGTTTGGGTGCTTATGCCCTTTTGTTCTGTGCCCACTCTGGACCAGAGGCCGTGGCCAGCCACCGTGCACTGCTGCAAATCATTATCTTTGTTCTCTGTGGCTCCCAATCTGAGGCCTTTTGCTGTCCACTCTCAAATCTAGGAAAGGCAGAAAACAGTTTCTCAGACAGTCTCCCAGGAAGCCAGAACACTAGAGATAGCACCCAATCTGTCTTCCGGCCTCAGGGAGAAGCTGGGCCCTTCCTCCCAACCATGGAGCTTGGTGGGGACAGTGATTAGAGAGACGGTGCATGACTAATTCTACTGGCTCCCACATGGTTGGTTTCGAACTTAAACAGTGTGCAGAAGATGCTCTTCAGGTCTCTGTGTTACTTCCAAAACAAGCCCTGGTTGGTGTATTGTTGTTCAATCAGTGTTGAACCCAGGGCAGAGAACTCCCTGGCTCTATGCACCCTCATCTTGATGATATCACCACTTCTTCTGACTCAAGGCATGGCCACCTGTTGTCTTGTTTTCATCAAGCAGTGTTTCCCCCACACTCCGTCCTTCCTGCTACATGCCTTCTTATAGATGAGTTAATACACCTGGGGGCAACACTAAACTCTAGTTTCCTCACCCACAAGTCTCTTGCCTCAGGTTTTGCATCAGCCTCACTGCCTGGCATGACGCTTCCTGCTATTCAGTGGTGGGTGCTCTGCTAAGCCCTGGCCTCCAGAGTGAGAGCACAGGGGAGCACGTCTAGCTGCCTGTCGGAACCCTGGTAGAAACAGTGCTTTCCCACTTGAGGCCCAGATGTGCTTCTCCACGGCTGTGGGAGACTAACAGCGCCATCCTCATTGGTGGTGGCTTCCTGGCCTTCAGCATGGGTGTCATTTTTCTTTTGTTCTTTATTCTTATTGATCTTTATATAAAAGCTGTTTGATGCTCCTGCATCTCTTCCCCTTCGCTTTTCTTTCTTTTAAAATACATTTTTTAGTCTTCAACCCTACTGTTTTGGGCCCATTTGTTCTCTGGCTTAGAGAGGATATCTTCTTCCCTTAAATTATCATATCAAACCTGGGAAAATCAGGCAATATCATGAAATCATAGTACATAGATGAATGAAAAAAAAGCCTGAATTTTAGTTAAGAAAAGAGAGAAGGGCTTTAATTGACCATATTTTAAAATGTACATATATTTTAATATAGAAATAACATTTCTTTCTCTGACAGTTTTCCATAATTCACAATTATCTATTACTAAGGATATTTTGTCTATCATGTATACTAATCTTTGTTTATTTTTATTTTTTTGGTGGAATTGGGGACTGAACTCAGGTCCTTGTGCTTGCCAGGGAAGTGCTTAATCCACTGAGCCATCTCCCTGGCCCCTATACTAATCTTTGAACACAGAAAAATGGGTGCAATTTTGTATTTGAGACCGTTCCTAGCACAAAGTTGTCTGACTACATTATTTATAGTCATCTTGCTTAAAGTGCTTACACATAAATACCACTATGTCCATATTTTACTTTATGTTTTTGTTATGAGCTTTTTTATATAGAGGCACAGTCTCACTATGTAGTTCAGGCTGGCCTTGAACTTACTATATAGCCCAGGCTGGCAGCAAACTCATGATGATTCTCAGGTCTCAGCCTCCTGAGTGCTGGGATTACAGACATTAGCTACCACACCCAGTTTATGCATATTTTATTTTATTATTTATTTATTTATTTATTTATTACAGGGTCCTCTATGCAGATCCTCCTGTCTCAACCTCCCCAGTGCTGGGATTACAGGGGTGCACCACCATGCCCAGTTTGGGGCTAAAAGGCCATGCCGGGGTTCCAGAGCCAGCAGGGCAGGTGGTACTGGGGATTAAACTGGGGTCCTTGTGCTTGCCAGGCAGACAGTTAGACCTCCAAGCTACCTCCTCAGCTCTATGGCCATATTGTAAAAGCAGCTGCATTGCTCTGTCATTACCTTGAAATTCTTCTGATAGGATTTATACTGAAAAGCACGTTTTTGAAGGTCATCTATAACATACTGCAGGTCACGCAATGTGAGCTTGATTTTGTCTTGGTCAGCAGCAATATCGAGAATCTGTGGATCCTGTAAAATTAAGAGTTTGGATAAGCATTTCTACTTTTTCATGAAGATTGAATTAAGTTAAATTAATTTATAAACATTTTGAAAATGGATTTATTCTAATTCTCTTTTGTCTCTGATTTTTTTTTGCCATAGTTTTATTGATAAACAAATAGCAATGAGACAGTTTCAAATCAAATCAGTGGGACAGTTTCAATAATTAACACACTGCATACATTCTTCTTAGTTGTTAATTGCTGTACAAGATGCGGGCTTGATATCTTATTTACAAACACCATTAGAACAAATCATTCTATTCATTAAGAGAATGTAACTATATATCTATCCCAACCACTTTGAATACACAGATACAAAATGGACATTGTCTCTGATTTTGTAACTATGTAAAAAAACGGTTGCTTTTCTTGAATTTTTTTCTTGGAACCGGGGATTGAACTCAGACCCTTGCGCTTGCCGTGAAAGCACTTATTCTACTGGGCCATCTCCCCAGCCCAATTTTCTTGAATTTTTAATGAATGCATATACAATGTACCAAGCAGAGTTGACTAAAGAGGCGACATTGGGATAGCATTGCTTTTAAATAGTATCTAATATATTCTCTTTCATTCCTTTTACTTCTTCAACCAATATGACTTCATAAAGAGAGATTAATAAAACAGGGGAGAGAAGATAAAGGGTTGGAAAGCCTTTAAGTTACAAGACAAAGTCTAAGGACAGTAAGGAAAAGCAAACTCAGTTTCTCCTCCTATGCTTTGTCCTCTTGGAATATGCTTCTCATACCAGGTGTGTGTAATTTTTTTCTTTGCAGACTAAAGCAAACAATTATTTCTGCAGCAGACAATAGCCAAGTGTTCTCTAATTCAGTGTAATTCTGACTCTATCTACACGTAGATAGAGACGTTGAAGCTCAGCCCTAATACTCCCTCCCCCTTTTAAATGCCAAATGTAAGAGCCAGGTTGACTGTGACTGACTGGTTACATATTAGGGTTTCTATGATCTCTTCCTTAAGTTCAATTCATTTTTTATAGTGGCTCACAGAAGTTATATAAGTTCTTATATCAACTAGCATCTTACTATAAAGCGCAGAACAATGGATGAAGATGAAGAGATGTATGCGGCATGGTCGGGGAGGAGGTCACAGAGCTTGCCTTTCTTGGGCCATCACTCTCAGGGAGCCTCCATGTGCTCTACAGACCTTGCGCTTTTGAGGATAGGATATTGCACAAACAATGAAAGTATGGAATATTGTGCTCAAATATGATAGGGTCTGATCTAATGCCAGTACATCAAGTGGGAAGGTTAGTGAGGCCCAGTCCAGGTTCTTCGGCTCTGTGTAGCACTGCTTCCTCCTATGTATGACCCAGGATCTCTTCTCTGATGGGGGCTCTTGACCAAGTCCAAGACCAACAAGAAGGAGGAGAAGATTAGAATGCATTTTCAGTTTCTATATTCCATCTTGGGGAACAGAAATATTAGTTTCTATGATGTCTTGTAAATAAAAATGGGCAAGAGAAGGTTGGAGAGAGATTTTGCTTTCTGAGGCCTGCTTCAGAGGTCTAAAGCACTTCAACACTGTAATAAAAGAATGATTTTCTCCTTTATTGTTCTACAGTTGTTTGAAAGTTTCTTTGGGAGCCAAGGTCAAAATGGAAGGGGCTTTAACTTATTTATTTGGGTCATTTAGGAAATAAGAGAAGTAGTTTTGAAGCCAGGAACTCTAGATAAGTCTGTCCCAGTTAGCTGGGATAACCAGGCTCAGCCTAATGATGTGTAATGGAAGCTCCTATGACCCAGAAGGTAGCATAGGGACAGGGTACCCTTCTTTTCCATCCACCATAAGGAAATGGAAAAGATGGAGGCATGGCAATGCCAGAGGTAGGAGGAGCTAGAGGCAAGGGTAGAAAAAGGCCGTATGGGAGTTCAGACTTTAAATGGAATTGAAGTCCATCAAAAGCAGCTATGTTCACATAAAACAGCATTTTAAAAGGAAAAAAATGATCAGTTGTCACATTTAGGGTTTCTCCCCCAAATTTCTCCAGTAATATAAGTAGGGGCCTTGATGGCAAGATATCATATGCAGAAATGAAGTTACAGCTCTTTGCTCAAGAGTCACAGGAAGTTCATTTAAGCTCTCTATAAAAAAGCACTTGTTAGAGACACCCATGCTACCATTCTTGTGTATTTGCATCATGCTATTTAAAATACACGATTACACAAAGAGCACATTCTGGCAGCTTTCTCTCTCTAATGATCTATCTGTATGCACCAAGGATAATTGTTCATGCTTTTCAATAGTCTACTGTGCACAAAACATGGCATAGTGGTTAACAGCAGACTATTAGAAGCACACTGCTTAAGCTTAAATTCTGATTCCACTATTTATTATCTATGTGACCAAGGGACAGTCACTTAACCTCCCTACACTGTCATTTCCTTCTCTATAAAATGTCAATTATAGAACTGTATAAGCATTTTGAGTAAATCAGTTAAATCCTTAAGCACATAAAAGAATGCTTCCACAAACATTATTTATCTTTGCCCAAAATTTGAAACAATCCCCATATTCATCCATCATGGAATAAATAACGAAAATGTGAAATATGGTGAAATACTATTAACAACAAACATGAGTAAACTGCACCCACTTACATCTACATGGGAAAATCTCAGGAACACATCAAAATGTGTTGTATACAGGTTGTGTTATATGATTCTAGTTAATTGAAACTCAAACAGGAAAAACTAATTTATAATATTAGAATTCAGCATAGTAACTGCCTTTGGAAGGAGGAAAGGATTAATGACCAGGAGAGGACACCAAAGGTACTAGTGACGCTACGGCTCTCGTCTTGAGCAGTGGGTCCATGGATGTGTTCATTTTCTGATGAATCACTGAGGTACACAGTTGTTATGGTTATGTGTACTTTAGTTTATGAGAAAATGCAAAGGCACAGATACTTCACTGCAAAAGCAAAGACAATATCAGATCCTTAGAATGGCGCTCAACTAATGGTAAGCACCCAGTAGCTGCTCACAGTGTCTCCGTATCGATGCGCTTAAACGTATGCAGTAATTCTTAATGTCTATGTTGCAGTCCCTTGAATGGATGTGACTTAATGTATTTTATTAGTCTTCTATTGATGGGAATTGTTTCTGTTAATTTGAAAAAGTTTAGCATAAATTCATATTATATCATACTAAAATATAACCATGAATTATTATAAAATCATACATTCAAGTACACTTAAGAATTACCTACATGTTGGGATGTAATCCAGTGGTAAAACAATTGTCTACCATGTGTGAGAACCTGGGCTCAATCTCCAGGACAATAAGAAAAAAGATCACATAGATGTCTACTCTAAATTTTTTCTACAGTGAATTAATCAAATGGTCCCCCCTCCACTATTTTTATCAATTTATATTATGACTCTTTCTAAAGTGGTGTTTTCTTATATGATAAGCAAACTTTAAAATTGTGACAAGAGTTATAAAATGTTCTAGCTAGTATTAAAAACATCTATTTGGAAATAATAATATCTAGAATTCAACCTGCATATCAGCTTTGCTTGAGATGATCTAAAATTTAGTAAAAAGAGGTCAACAACTGATTTAATTATAAATAACAGCTCAAAACCAGTAAGTGGATAGAATGAAATTTGAAAAAGTTAACTCAGTTAAAATATGGTGTTCTCAGGGCCGGCCAAGTAGCTCAGGGCATTAAAGCGCCTGCAAGCAGGCGCAGGGGCCGAGGGTTGGATCCCTGAACCTGCCATGCTGGGCACACTGAGAGGGCAATTGAGCCTGGGCGTGTGGTGCGCGCCTGTAATCCCAGCTCTTGGGAGGCTGTAAACAGGAGGATCACTACAAGTCCGATCTAGTAGTGAGACCCTGAACACCCTGTAGACCCTTCCCTAAAATACAAAATAATAATAATAATAATAATAATAATAATGATGATAATAAAATAAAATAAGGTGTTCACACCCCAAAGTGTATGTGAAGTGTAGGTTGTCTCCATACCTTTCACAATGTATACATGTATCAAAAACATAAACTACACATACATATAATTCTTGTCAATTATATAGTAACTTCTAAAATTAATAGTTAATACTAGGAAGAAAACAATATGCAATGTATTAATTATTGTAACTGTCATACTAACCTGTCTTGAAACTGTTCCATTGCTATTTTATCTCTTTTCTCATTAAAATGAAAAAGAAAATAATGGTTAAAATTTATATAGATTATTATCTGTGAATTCCACTCAGGTTACCTGTACTTGCAGCTTAATTTCATTCACTTCATTATTTAGCTCTTCAAGATCTCTACCCAAATGCTGGCAAAATTGCTTAATGCTTGCTTCTCTATCGCCCACGGACTTATCGATGGCGTTGCGAACGGCGGTGATGGACGGCTTCATGGTGGCGAAAACAGCGAAGTCTTCAGGAGGCGTGAGCACCTGGTATTGGTCAATGAGCTTGTACATCTGAACCACTACGTTCGCTTCGTCTTCGAGGCTTTCAATCTAAACAGAAACATGGTTGCTAAATATAGAGGAGTCCTGGTCTACCCTTTACAACGCTGGCTGATAGGAGCCAGCTGCTTCACAATATAAACTTAAGGTTCGGAAGAGTCAGTGCGTGAGGAGTGCATTTAATACTGCAATCCAAGCAGCTGCAGTGGGCCAGATCATAAGTAATGAGGTTACCAGGTGCAGGAAGTAAGTGGTCAGAGCTGAGCGCGGTCCCCAGTGCTCTTAAAGTGATTTCTCTCTCTCATTTCCTCTCTATTGTTTTCTATCAGCATTAACAAGTGCCAGTATCTAAAGTTTTCCAGAAAATACTGTGCTGCGAGGATGCTGGGCTGTCATATCTGAGCTTCCCGGCATGCAGGCTGAGAGGCACGGGTCTCAGAGCAGCTCCTGATTTGTGTGCGGCCGCATTCCAGGCTGACTTAGAACCCTGATCTATGTTTTGTTAGTAAATTTCTGTGTCCAAATGACTACTGAACATCTTCACCTCGCCATCCTATCTTCAGTGGACAGTGTGTTTCCTACTTGTCTGGCAAGAGATTTTCCCGATTTGAGGGGTGAGGAAATCTCTCCCCTCCAATTCCATGACACCTGGAGAGGAAGCCGCCTTGTTCACACTGCTGGGCCAGTGTTCTCAGCACAAGCTCGGCCAAGCAGGATCACACCAGGACCAAGATGACCCAGCTCGGTCCGGCCTTCTCTTGAACACAAGGGTTTAGACTGCAACTGTCTCCGGAGCCCACTTGGTTTTGTGTGGAAGCAGAAATCAGGTCATGGGAAGATCAATGTAGGGAGGCTTTTAGAAAAATACTTCTCAGTCTGTAATGTGCACGGCACTGTCCTAGAAACCTTTTATTAAAAAGAGTCTGCCGAGCCTGTCCCCAGGGTTTCTGATTCAGAAGGTCTAGCATGCACCCCAGAAAGCGTATTCTACTAAGTCCCACGTTGTGTTGATGTGCTGGTTTGGAGACCACCTTTTGAAAATCACCATTCTAGAGATGAGAGATGAGGAGCCTTTTTGGTTTCTCTGCAGCTGTGGGTCTGTAGTTCCTGTTCTCTTCTCAAAGGACTGGCTTTACTATCTTTGGACCCAAGCAAACTTAGTCTCAATTTTCCCCTTTTTCTAAGCTGCCTGTGACTTTTACTTACTTTCAGCAGGGTTCCTGCCATCTCTCTATGCAAGATCTATTCATTTTCCTGTATTTCTCTGTATGTTGGCTAGGTTTCCCTGGAATGTCCCGTTTCGCACCTATTGCCTTAAGTTCATAATAATGCCTCTTTTTCTCAAAAACGTTTTGATCAGACAATGAGTTATGCAATCTAGCCACCTATACTGGTATGATACCATTATCAACCTTTTCACTATGGAAA
Organism: Octodon degus; assembly: GCF_000260255.1. NCBI lineage: Eukaryota > Metazoa > Chordata > Mammalia > Rodentia > Octodontidae > Octodon > Octodon degus. The sequence goes on from NW_004524738.1 coordinate 3,570,305, forward strand.
CATTCCAAAAAGTCATCTCAGACTCCTTCCCTCTCATCTAGCTATCCAGTAACATCTCTAGAATGAATACCTTTTTTTTCTGTCCTTGAAAATACTGCTTTAGTTTTCTGAACCAAATAGCCTTTCTCCACAACATATTCCAGCTGTCAGATCCTGCTTTTGTGTCTTACCTGGTGTATTTGCACACGTTTTCCCACCTCCCTGGCACTGCTATCCAGATGTTTGATGTATTTTAGGGCATAGCTCATCTACCCCATCTTTTACAAAGCCTGCTGTGCCTTCCTGGCCAATGTGACCACGGTCTCCCCATTTGCTATTACAGTAGCTGTACGTCTACTCACTGTGCAGTAATTGCCTTCATTCTAGATTCTGCGCCCCTAGAAAGCAGATTTGCTTGTGATCATAATCCGTGCATCCTGTTACATGGGTGCTCACTAACTATGCTGACAGAACAGACAAGATTCCATAAAAAATCTCAGTGTGCACAATATCTCCCTAAAGGCAACTGTTTCAACCCACCACCAGAAGGCCTGGGAAACTCCCTGAGATGGGGGCACAGTCTAGTTTTTCTGCATGGCAATGACTTCCTGTTCTGGAATCACACAGTGAAGCAGTTTACCTTCTACAGCCATTAATAATATGTGCTTCTACCTTCTTGTCTTCTTGATAGTTTATCTAACTGAAGGGGGATCTCAGTCCATTTGCTAGACATTTAGAATCCATACTGGGAAGGAGAGATTTTCTCTTTCAAGGCTGGCTAGACTTGTCACCTGTCACTTGGAAGCTGCTCTCATGGCCATGTGTGCCATTGCTGGAGGAAGCAGCAGCAGCAGCAGCAGCCTGTCTGCGGGGGGAAGAGAAGTAAGCTGGCACTCAGAGAGATGTAGAGAAGAGAGATGAAGAAACAGGGGCCCCGTGATTCCTAGAGCTGTCCTGTCCTGCTCTGGTCAGTTCTCTCTTCTTTGGGGAGAGGGGTTCCCTTGAGACACTTTGAATCCTTAAGTGGGGACCTGCTTTTGGCCCAAAATAGCTGTAGTGGATTTTGGACATTCATCAAATAAAGCTTGATGAATACAAATAATGATAAATGCTTAGCATCTTTAGATTCTTCGGATGAGGTAAAGACATAAGGAAACCCACATTTACTTGTCCCCTTGTGCAAGGGTTCTTCAAATGACAAGATGGTTACTTTTGTAGGCATGTAAACGATTTTATATTTATATCTATTTATTCATCTTGTCAATGATATATAACAAAGGACCCAATTGTTAATAACTTTCGTTGGGTTTACATTTTAATTTGTAACATTTCAATTTTCAGATATTTAAGAGAAGAATTTATTTCAGTACCTAACTGATATGAACGAAAAATCATGGAAAAAAGACTACTGAAGGAAAATGCTGGACTCTTCCACAGGGAAGAGCCTGAGAAACCAAATTCCAGAAAGAAAGATGCAAGAGACAAAGGGATGAATGGTGTGTGCATGTGTGCCTCTATGTGGGTTTATGAGAGAGAGAGAGAGAGAGAGAGAGAGAGAGAGAGAGAGAGAGAGAGAGA
>NW_004524738.1:3571961-3591045 GCF_000260255.1 Octodon degus
AGAGAGACAGAGAGAGACAGAGAGACAGAGACAGAGACAGACAGAGACACAGAGACTCATGCCTTCATGTCTATCACTCAAGTCCCCATATCTACTTTTGTAACCCCTCCAGTAAGCTAGTTTGGGTTGAGTTTCTTTCATTCTTTAAGAAAGTCTCTTGACTGTTACTGAGATATAGACCAAGGGTTAAGACTTTCATCATGACTATTGTCTGAATTAACGTTCTATTACCATTAAGCTATGACTGAGAATACTGGCTTTGCAGCTGAAGATGCCCACATTTAAATTCCAGCTTCACCACATACAAATACTCTGCTCTTGGGCAACATAACCTATTTTAGTCCCACTTTTCCTCATTTATCTTTACAGAAGCATAAAGATTATTCATAATACTCAAGTTTTTATAATTATTAAAAACATAATGCATATAAGAATTTAACACAATGCCCGACTACTAGGTATAGCTTGGTAAACGTTAGCTGGTATTATTGCTGTAATATAGGGCATCGATTTAGGGTTGAAAGTGTATGATATTTGGGCAGTCATTTCATGGCCTTTAGAACCCCATGCGTTCTCATTATGTATCTTCCCTTCCTACCACACAGTCTGGGGTACTGAATTATAGGAGATGACCAACTCACCCGTTCCTGAATTTCATCAAGAAATACTAAGCTATTGACATATTCTATAGTAGTGGTGGGAATAAACTCAAGCTTGTACTCTGCATCTTGTGCCTCAGAGATAATGTCATCCACTTTTTTCTTGCTTAAATGAGGAAGCATGATATTTAATACCTAAGAAAGAAAAAGAAAATGGAAATTGTCAAGGTTCACCTGCAGGGTTTTGGGAAGACTGTGGGACCACGGGGGCGCTATAGCTGACTTGATCTGGGGAGGTGTGGCCTGGCGGTGGGGGAGGGGGGAGGCAGGCTGCTGGGGGCTTGACTGGAGGGGTGTATCCCTGGCCAGGGCTCCTCTCTGTCCACTTCCTGTCCACCATGATGTGAGTAGCTTTCTTCCGTCAAGGCCCTTCCACTGTGCCAATGACGCACAAAGTTGAAACTTTGGAAATGGGAGCTAAAATAATCTTTTCCTCTATACTGTGAGTGTAGGTTATTTGTCCCACCAATGAGGAAAGTGACTAAGCCTGTAATTAGATACTTGACTATTTTCCTATTTTATTATTTATTTTCAACAAGTGCTAATTGGACATTTTAAAAAAATGAGTGGGTTTTGGTAGCAATAGTGCATAGGAAAGAGATTTTTTTTTTTCTCATTAAATCACTACCAGCCAAACAAACAAGCTGAAGTTCAGGTTCTGAAGATGATCTGTAGAGTGATTTAGGTTGCACAGTTTTCTATACAGTTTGTCTCAATGCTCTGATATCTTGCCAGTATGGTTTTCTGAACCCTTCTTCATCCTACATAGTGGACGTGTTGTGCACCCCTCCTGAGCATTAATCCTAGTCCTTTCCTCTTGGGTGAGGAGGCAGGTGCTTTGGGGACCATAGATCTCTCCTTCACATTTGAGCCTGCATTCCTTTGGCCAGAGTGATCTAATGGGAAAGAAGTGTAGGGCTTTTGGTTACTCAGAATACCGAATCTCTCCTTCGCTCTATTTGTACACAAACAAGGAGATTAGTAACCAGGGATGTTTTCACTATCTGTGTCATGAAGAAGAGTGAATGCTTGCTTCAGGATGAACCCCTGTGACTCATGAGGGTTTCAGAAAAGAGAAGGAGCAAATTAAGGTCCTTTGTAACATCACTGAGTCAACAGATGAAACCAGTCCAATGGTCATCTATTTATGGGCTATTTATTTATTTATTTATTTATTTTTGCATTTAGGACAGGGTGTACAGGATCTCACTGTGTAGATCAGACTCATAGTGATCCTCCTGTTTACAGCCTCCCAAGTGCTGCGATTACAGGCCTGCCACCACGCCCAGCCTCAGTTCCCATCTCAGCATGCCTTGAAGGCAGGGCTGGCAAGGCAGACCTGGGGATCGAACCCCAGGCCGCTGCATCTGCTAAGCAGGTGCTTTAATCTGCTGATTATGTGCTTTTTAGATGCATACATTTACATTTTCTGATTGTTTAAGCCTGTTTGAGTTTAGTTTTTTCTCTTTTGGCATATAGTAGTACTCAAAATGTTTGTTGCTACTGAATTTGCTTCAAATATATGTAGTTTTTTCTTTTTTTAACATATGAAAATACAAAAAAAAACATATGAAAATACAAAGCTTTACAAGAAAGCTAAATGTCACACAATTAATTACTTATAGACACCTAATTATGGACTAGCACTCAGGTCTTAAGTCTTTTAAATAATCCTCTGTCTTCTATCATCTCTACCAAGGATCGGCAAAGATTTCCATAAGAGTCAGACAGCAAAGATTTCAGATTTGTGAGCCATACAGTCTCTCTTACAACTACTCAGTTCTGACCATGGAGTGAGAAAGCAGCCCTAGACAAACTGTGTATGCAAAATAAGAAGCTGACTGTATTTTCCTTGAATCTCTGATCTCTACCACTGTCTCTCTGGAGGCCTTTGAAAACATACAGGTATATGCTTACTCCCAAGGAAATCACTGTGTTGGTTGTATAAATTACTTTGGACCTTGAGGGACAGTTCCCAATTAGGAAACGGTCCACTGAACTCGACCTAAGTATCCTAAAATCAGCACTCATTCCCACTGAGCCACTGAGCTGTGGCAGTGGTGTCACTCTTCAGGAAGTACTGAAATCCTCAACAAAGGAAAATAAGCGTAAAGACCTGATTTTAAGCTTGCAGTCCCTCTCACACCTCATCTAAAGCTGTTTACGAGGGCTAGTGAGACAGCTCAGCAGACTAAGTGCCTGCTTAGGCAAGCGCAGGGACCACGGTTCGATCTTGGCACCACGTGCCATGCTGGTCCTGACCCCAGGCACACTGAACCAGCCACTGAGTCTGGCCTTGGGGGCGCATGCCTATAATCAGTGCTTGGGAGCCTGAAAACAGGAGGATCACTGTGAGTCTGAGCTGCCTAGTGAGACCCTGAACCAAACATTAAAAAAAAAAAAATTCTAAAAGCTGACTACACTTGTGTGTTTTCTTATCAATTAAGAATGAACAGCAGGGGACAGCCAAATAGCTCAGCAAATTAAAGTGCCTACAAGCAGGTGCAGGGGCTAGGGGTTCGATTTCAGGCCTGCCATGCTGGCCCCACCCCTGGGGCGCACTGAGATGGCAACTGAGACTAGGTGTGGTGGAACGTGCCTGTAATCCCAGCTCTTGGGAGGCTGTAAACAGATGGATCACTACAAGTCCGATCTAGTAGTGAGACCCTGAACACCCTGCAGACCTTTCCCTAATATACAAAAAAAACCCCAACAACAACAACAAAACCAACAAAAAAACCCAGTAGTCTTATGTCAATTTCAATATTTTCAATGTAAGAAAATCGATGCAGTTTTATTTTTGAAGTACAAGAAATGAAATTATTGTAGAGAGTACAATTAAAAACTCTCTTAGTTTATAGTTACCTCCAAGCATCGCAAAGGTGATGGAATCAGTTTTTCTTTTAGTTGTTTAGTGTCAATGAGCAACAATCCTACGTTCCTGGCGGCTCTTAGGGCCACTGCATCCTTGTGCTGCTTGTGATATTTTTCCAGTTGCTCACTGAAGTATTTCACATCTACATAAAATAATTCACATAAATTATAAAATACACTGGATTTAAAAGAATCATTATAAAATATATCATAAATCATGGCATTGTATGCATTTATAATGCTACTCTCCATACTTTGTAACTCTGAACTCATTGAGAATGTTTTATAATGTTTTGTCCTGATGATAAAAGGCCATATTTTACAATGGAAGTACATTTTCTGGCTCTCAGGAAGGGACAATAGATGCGACCAGCGTCGTCTAGCCCTACCTTTCTTTCTTGTACTCTGTTACCATTCACACATGTGCATTTTAAGAAACTGAAGGTTTGTAGCAAAACTTGAGTTGAGTAAGACTATTTTGTTCCATTTTTTCAGTAGCTCAGATGATTGCTAACATTTTTTAGCAATAAAATATTTTTAAATTAAGTTACATACATTACTTCTTAGATAAAGGCTTTTGTACACTTCATCTCTACTGTAGAGAATAAACACAACTTTTATATGCACTAGGAAGGGAAAAATCTGTGTGGAACTTGCTTCATGTGCTACTTTATTGCAGTAGTTTGGAACCGAACTCAATACTCCTGAGCTATAACTGTGCTATTACATTAGAGCATCTAGTCTGGAATGTAATAGATGATAGGCGTAGGCTGGTTTGAAGTTGGGCTTAATCTAAGAGTCCCCCCACATGGTAACTGAAAGTAAAGCATTTTGAGGACATTTGTAATAAATTTTTGAAATATAAAACAAAAAAATTAAAAAAATAAAATTTTGCAATATAAAAGCTCAAGTGTAGCTAAATCATCCTCGGTCCCCTTTCCAGCACCCCTCTGGCATTTCTGCACCTTGCATCACAGTAAAGGAACTTGCCAGTCTGCATCTGGCTTGTGCTGCAGCTGCATTGTAATGATCTTCCTCCCTCTGTTTTCTATCCAACCTCCTCACCACGTACCCAGAGACAATGGAAGCTTGATTGTGCTTGAATATATTTTTATCATGCTGCTGGCCCAAAACAACTCTTTTTAATGCATATGTAATCCCAACCTCTTACGCTTGACTTTCAGACTCTTGCAGAGTTAGCGGATCTAACTGACTACGTCGGTGTTTGGGAGAAGCCTACTTGGTGCACTGAAATGCCAGGCTCTGTGCCATAGAGCCATCTGATGCTCAGCACCCTGTCCTTGTCGTTCTCCTGCTCAACACATCCTAAGTCTCTGTGGACAATGTTGCCAAGGAGCAATGGAATAGATCTATCCAATTTTTGTTTTTCCTAATGTGATGTTCCATTTTGGTCTCTCTATTAAGTGACTTTAAAAAAGTCTGTTTCAGATTTTTAAAACTTAAGGGATATAATAAATCAGATGCAATGCCTGCTCTCAGACAAGATCGTGGAGGAACCATCTGTAAATTGCTTTAACTGGGGAATTTTAGACATGGAACGAGCTGAGAAATTATATATCGATTCCATAAGCAACTAACAAATTCTTTCTTTCTTTTTTTTTTTTAGTGGAACTGGGACTTGAACTCAGGCCCTTGTGCTTGCCAGGGAAGCACTTATTCCACTGAGCCATCTCCCCAGCCCCTAACAAATTCTTTGGAGGGGATGTGGCACTGTTGTTCTGGTTCTGTAGGAACATTTTTTGGGATGAATACTGAATTATTTAACTTAAAGATGGAATGACATTTAAAATACTCTAGCATTATGAAATAATGTTGACAGGAATTTTATTGAACTTTAATAGAATTGGTAGAGGTATGTATATATTCTTTTCAACTCCTTACCATGTGTAGAATATATAGTGTTGGCCCTAATACAACCTCATACTAAAAGGTCATAAGGCTTTAGGGACCAAAACTTTCCATAATTTCTCAAGATAGAACAACAGTAGTGAGTAAAGGACAAAGGAAGAAAGTAATTCTATGCAAAGTAATTCATTTCTACCTAGAAATGAACACATATTTTTTAAAGTTTGTGTGTGTGTGTGTGTGTGTGTGTGTGTGCGTGTGTGCAGGGTCTCACTACGCAGCTCAGACTTGTAGTGATCCTCCTGATTTCTGCCTCACTAGTGCTGGGATTACAAGCATGTACCACCACACCCAGACTCCATTTCTGGCTTAGTGCACCCGGGGGTGGGGCCAGCATGGCATGCAATGCCAGGAATTGAACCCTCGCCCTTGGGATTACCTAAGCAAGCACTTAGTCCGCTCAGCAAGCACTATACCGCCGGCTCTTGTATTTGTTTTTTCTTGGGACTTATTTTACACTACCATTTCTGTCACTAAGTACAACTGTCATGGTTTGGGGGTTTTGCAAGGCAAACAATATATTACAGGACACATTTTATAATATTATTGTATAACAAGTTACCCAAGAATCATGTACAAGATGTGCAGGCAATCTGTCTACACACTAGACACTAAAGAATCCAGCTGAAAGCCTGGATCCTAATACCCTGCATGAGTCCGGCTGAAATCCTAGAGTTCATGATGATGGCTCCCACAAATCCAACTGGAGGTCTAGAGCCCATGACAAAGTCTTATGCAGGCCTGCTTCAAGGATCTCCGCTGGAAAGACCTAAAGCGTTAGTGGTAGGAGTTAGGAAGTCTATGCCAGCGGGATGAAGAATCTGTGCTAGCAGGCTGAGGAATCTGAACTGGAGCCAGGAAGCAATGCTCAAGGTAAGCACCAGGGCTCCACACAAAGGGATCGCAGCCATCCTCAGCAACAGTGAGTCCCGAGCTTCTCCCGCGATGAGGAAAGCTGAGTTTCCATATGGAAAGCCAACGCGACAAGCTTCTCCGTGAGGCTGAGCAATGCACCACCTTCCCCTCCAGAGCCAGGAAGCGATGCTCAGGATGAGGACTACAGCTCCTCTAAAGTTTATTGGGAAAGCCAGCAAGACAAGGTCCTCCAGCAAAACAGCCCAAGAGAACTAGCAGCTCCAAAAGCTTCTCCAAACAGCGTCCCTAACAGCATTTCTGACAACTTCTGTTTGCTTTTATGCTGCTGGCAACTGCCCTCACGTGGGCCTCCCACACTCAGCACCGTGCTACTTTAATTCAGCTGGGCGCAGTAAACTGACCATCAGTTAGAAACCCCTACAACTACCAAACCGAAAACCAGCCTACAAATTTTGGTATCCTTATTGAAAAAAATCAGCAAGAATAAACAGAAAACTTACCAGGTTCCTGAAGTTTCAGAGCTTGTAGATCCAGACTTTCATTTTCCCTAAAGAATATATGGAACCTTTCAAATGTAGCCGCATATAAGTGGGCAGATTGGAATGCTGCATGAATGTTTTCCTAAATGTTATGAACAAACAGACAAGTTTTACTAAAGCAGAATTCAACTTGGTATAACTACGCGCGTGTGCGTGCATACACACACACACACACACACACACACACACACACCCCTTTGCTCTGTGCAATAGTATATTTTGACTTGGGAATATACTGATGAGGAAAGATACCATCTTTGATGTCAAAGGTCAATTTTTTTAAGGATCAATTGATGGATTAAAAATATAAACATTTACAATCTGTCTACAAATCTGTCTTTTGAGGAATTATTCTTTATGACTGAAAGCACCCTTGTAATTTTTCCCGCTTCATAGTGACCGCATACATCATTAATAAACATTTGCAAAGTGACAAACCCTGCTTGCTTTCTAAACTGAAAATTTTATGTTTTAGTTAAAATGTTCTTGGGCAAAGGCAAGATTGGTTAGGATGCCTAAAATAATCACTTGCCGATCTTACTGTCAAATTCTCCTTCATATTTGCCCTAATAAAATCTATTTCTTTTAAATCTGATTCCAATTCTCTTTTCCTACAAAGGTTTCTTTCCCCCAAGACAATTACATTTATTTCAGTACTTTATTACATATATATATATATATATATATATATATATATATTCACATTTGGTGCTTATGAAAGGCAGTAAGAACTTGTTTGTTGTTCTTGATCCATGACTCCCAGGTTATATTCCCTACTCTAGCCTACCCTAGCCTACCCTACCCTACCCTAGTCTATCCCACCCTACCCTAGCCTACCCTAGCCTATTCTTGCCTACTCTAGCCTACCCTAGCCTATTCTAGCCTACTTTAGCCTACCCTAGCATACCCTAGCCTACTCTAGCCTACCCTAGCCTATTCTAGCCTATCCTACCCTAGCCTACCCCATCCTACCCTTGTATTTCCTATTAAGGCTTCTTGAAAATGCACAATAATTTTCAGGGGAAACTAGAGAAGACTAATGTAATTGCACAAATGCAACTCACCAGTATTAGGGATGGTGGCTCAGAGTCATGCTTCATAGATGTTAGGCTACTAGTAGAAAGTTCAATTACAAAGACTAGCAAACACCTCACCCATCTGTATTTGTAATTTGTTCATTTATTTCTTTTTTACTAGACTCCCATGTAAATTCCAGAATGTTTCTGGTGTTTCCTTCTTTATTAAGAAAAACGTATGTCAAACTATGTCTTTGCTGGGCTCACTCAATAGCACATCCGATATATATGTCATCATACAGTGATGGAACCAGAAAATTGACACATGTAGGCCCAATTATATTCAAAATGATTTAAAAATTTTGAGATCATTTCTGATTAACAAGAATGTTGCTGAAATAGTACAAAGAATTCCTTATATGTTACCAAAATTCCCTAAATGTTAACAGCTTACCATCTTTCTCTTTATTTACATACTCTTTTTCTCTGAACTACTATGTAGAGCATCTGTGTGTGTGTGTGTGTGTGTGTGTGTGTGTGTGCATGTGTGTGCACGCATGTGTGTGCAATACTGGGGATTGAATGCTGGTGTGCTGCACATGCCTGTAATCCCAGCACTTAGGAGACTGTAAACAGGAGAATCATTATGAGTCTGATCTAGTTTTGAGATGCTGAGCAGCCTGTAGACCCTTCCCTAAAATATATAGATATATGAAAAATATCTTGTTTCTTATTATATTTTTGCATATTTATTTTTATTTTTAATTTATAAAGACATAAAATTACATATTAATAGGTAGCATGAGATGTTTTAATATCTCAGCCCCTTCTTATTTCAGTCTGAGACAGGATCTGGCTAAATTTTCCAGTTAGGACTCCGATCTTATAATCCTCCTGCCTCAGCCTTCCCAAAGAGAGCTAGGACTACAGGTGTGTACCACCACAACCAGCTCATATATAGCATCTTGTGATAACTCTTTGTATTTCTTTAACCTCTGATACTTCCTGAATTTTTCTCTCTCTTTCATGACCATTTTATTTTGAAGATTATCTCGTGTGTGTGTGTGTGTGTGTGTGTGTGTGTGTGTGTGTGTGGTGTGTCTGTGTGTTGCATGTTTTCAATCCTAGATTCATTTACCCATTTCTGGCTATAGTAACAGAGAAGTGAGGCATGTTTTCAGTGTTTCATGTCGTGGGGCACATGATGTTAATTTACCTCATTATTGGTAATGTTAACACATTGGTTACAGTGGTGTCTGCCAGGGTCATCCCTGTAAATATACTACTTCTCCTTTCAAATCTATAAATATGAAGGGAGGCTTTGTACCCATGTAAATATCTTGTTTCTTGGGCTGGCCAAATAACTCAGTGGATTAAAGGGCCTGCAAGCAGGCTCAGGGGCTAGGGGTTCGATTCCTGGGCCAGCCATGTTGGCATTGCCCCTGGGGCATTCTGAGACAGCAGTTGACACTGGGTGTGGTGGCACGTGCCTGTAATCCCAGAACTTGGGAGGTTGTAAACAGGAGAATCACTGAGTCCAATCTAGTAGTGAGACCCTGAATACCCTGTAGACCTTTCCTATATATATGAAAAATATTTTGTTTCTTATATTTTTGCATATTTATTTTTATTTTTAATTTATAAAGACATAAAATTACATATTAATAGGTAGCATGAGATGTTTTGATATCTGTACACATTGCATAATGCTTAAGGTAGGTCACCTATCTACCCAAACATCTATCATGTTGTCATGGTCAAAACATTCAATACCCTTCTGTCTAGCTTCTTGAGATTATATAATACAGAATTGCTGTGCAGTCATGCGACCCTGCAATAGCACACTAGAGCTTTTTGTTCCTTTCTAACTGTAACTTAGTACGCATTGAATAACGTTTCTTACCCTCCCAACTCCATCCAGCCTTTGGGTACCACCATTCCATTTCTAACTTCTATGAGATCAACTTATTTAGAGTCTACATTTGGGTGAAATCATGTACTTCTCCCCTTTTTGTGCCTGGCTTACTTTACTGCACATCTTAATCTTTGGTTCCATCTCTGTTGTTACAAATAAAAGGATTTCATTATTTTAATTTTTTCACTTTTTTTTTTTTTTTTTTGCGGAACCAGGGATTGAACTCCCGCCCTTATGCTTGCCAGGGAAGAGCTTATTCCACTGAGCCATCTCCCTGGCCCCTTTCACTATTTTTTTTTTTACACCTGAATGGAATGACATTGTGAACATACAGCATCATATCATCCACTGAGCAGTTTATGGACACTTAGGTTGATTTCATGTCTCGCCAATCATGAATAGTGCTGCAATGAAATGGGAACACAGATGTCCCTTTGATGCACTGACTTCCTTTCCGTGAAATCCAAACCTTTTCCAATGACAGATTGATCAAATAGTAGTTCCATTTTTAATTTTTTGAAGTCACAGCCTTCCATAGTGGCTATACTAATTTATTTTTCCATTAACAGTGTGCAAAGTTTCCCTTATAGCCATCTCCTTGCCAGCACTTGGCTTTTGAATAATTTATTGGGGTGATGTGACACCTCTTTGTGGTTTGATTTGTATTTCTTCTATGAAAGGGGATGTTGATTATTTTTTCATATGGTTGTTGGCCATTTGCATGTCTTCTCTTGAAAAATGTCTATTTGGGACTACTCAATTCTCTTTTTAGTGTATGCTGGAGAATTTTGCCTATTTCTATGCCACTGTGGTGACCTTTTCATTTATGTTTGTCTTGGTTACTCTTCTCTTGTTGCTGGGACAAAATATCCAACACCCAAAGTGAAGGAAGGCAAGGTTTATTTAGCACACAATTACTGGAGGTTTCAGTTCATCCTCAGCTGGCTCTAAGGTGGAGTAGCACAGGACAGAGAGCCTCCATTAGTGGTGGCAGCAAAGAGCAAGAGAGCCACGGGAGTGGTAGCGGCAACAAATGGCAACAGACAGGAAGTCTATCTCCCTTAAGTTGCATTCAGGCTATCTGTCCCTGGCTGGGTATAGTATTCACACTCATAATCCCAGCAGTGCTAAGACCCATAATCTCAGTCTTGGTCATGAATTGATCTCAAACTCTAGAAGCTGGCCCATGACTGCGTGAGGCGCTTTACTTCCACATTTATTAGTGGCATTCTACTGGTGGAAGAAGTCTTGCTTCTTACTTCATTAATTCACAACATGCGTTCATAGATTTTGATTTCATTCAAGAGGTAATGGTTTTGCTATAATCTTCATTTATTTGATGCTCTGTTGTCCTAAGGAGATATGTAACTACCTGAGGATGACTAACTCCATTCCATCATCCTTACTTATAAATATATAAGTAATATATTTACTTATTTGTTTAGCTCTAGAATATACAAAAAATAGCTTCAAAAATTGTTGAAACTAAACAAAACACTAAAAAATTAAAAAACAAACATATCCAGAATTTAGTGTTTCTCTTTAGTATTGGATTAATGATCCAAATACTGAATGCAAAACTTGCTTGGCTTAGTGTTTCTCGGCCTTCCCTTCAGGGTGGTTATGTTGTACATCTGAAACACACTCAGGTTCCTTTGGTTTTGCTTTATTTTATTTTAAGTTTTGATTGCCATTCTTGCATTAGAGCTATACTGAAACAGATTAGAAATAGTTACTTGGTCATTTCTTCTACTCCACACCCACTATCTTAATCCTTATTAAACCATTCTCTCTCTCTCTCTCTCTCTCTCTCTCTCTCTCTCTCTCTCTCTCTCTCCTCTAGGTAAACAATTTCATTATCTTTTGTTTTATTTCTGCTTCATGCCCCTATTTTTGACATGAAAAGGACTGTATAATAAATATTCTTCTGTATTTTGCCCTTTTCACTTAATGATATGTCCCATAAGTCACTCCATATTACTTAATAGCTTCTTCCTTTTTTTTTTTTTTGATAAGCTGCATAGAATTCCTTTGTTTGGATGTACCATAGTTTGTTCAATCATTTTCTCATCTATGGGTATTTTGGTGGCTTCTAATATTTTGCAATCATAACTAGTATTGTAATAACCAAATGCATATATAATTTTAGATTAAAAATATATTTTGAAGGTATGACTTTAAATATGTTATTATTGGTACAAAAGGAAAATGCATTTTGCTATATATTACAAAAATTCTCATTACATTTCCATAAGCAAGGTATGAGACTGTCTAGTTCCTCACTGACTGGCCAACAGAATGCATAGGAATAGCTTTTAATTTTATTTGTCTGGTAGTTGAGAAATGCTACCTCATTTTTGTTTTATTTTAATTTATTTATTTTTTATTAATTTATTGAGAAACAGCAATGAGACAGTTTCAAAATTGATTAACAGGACAGTTTCAATAATTAATACATTGCATATTGTTATCTTCTTAGTGGTTATTCATAGTACAAGATACAGACATGATATCCTGTCCAAATACTATTAGTACAAATCTTTCTTCTCATTGAATTAAGAGAAAGTAGTTGTATACGTATCCCAACTTTTATCCCAATGGTCCTTCCTTTATATCCCCCTTTTTTGTTTAGTTTTGTTAGAGATGGGTATTCCATTACCATTTAAATATTGTAGATGCATGAAATCAGCAAAAGATTCCAATGTAGTCCAGTAGTCCATAATAGTAGTGGGTTATTGCCAGTGAACTGGCAATGTCAGAAGTTGTTGACTTGAGCCTTTCACAGCTCAGCATATTAATATGGCTTTACTTTTTATACCTTGTTTTTATACTTTCCTGCTGGATTGTTAAGACCAAGATAAAGCAAGACATATATAACAAGAAATGTACCTGATAAGGTAAGTCAAGTACCCTCAGGATTTATCTTGTAACCCTGTACCGCAGTTTTCAGATCCTTTGTCAGTGTCAGCCATGTGGGTGAGTCACAGCCATTGCTTGACCAATTTCCTCTCTGTGAAAGCCTGAGAGAATGTTTTCTCTCCATGTGATTCTCCCTAGTCACACTCTACATCATTGATCACTTTCCTCTTTGGCCCCATAATCTCCTTGACCAGAAAATTTGGGACACAACTGAGTTACATGATGTTACAGTGTAGGTTCTCATATGTCCTTAAGTTTTCACTGACCTTGAAAGGCTAGGGCCAAAATGTTGGCTGTCTTTACAGCCCTTATTTTTCTCTAGTTTTTGGTCTGTAAACTTAGGTTAACCCTCCAGAAGAGAAGCTTATCATTACCCTACAACATACGCAGTTGGGTTTAACCTTACTATCTGTCTGAATATCAAACATTGCCGCTTAAATATAAATACTTTGAGTTTGTCATTCTTTATAGCTGAGCAATACATCATTGTATAAAAATGCCACAACTTTTTCATCCATTCCTCAGGTGATGGGCATCTTGGTTGTTTCCAAGATTTGGCTATCACAAATTGTGCTGCTATAAACACAGGTACACAAATATCACTATGATATGACATTTTCAGTTCCTCTGGGAAAATTCCCAGTAGGGGAATAGCTGACTTGAATGAGATTTCCAGTCCTAGTTTTTTAAGGAGTCTCCACTCTGATTTCCATAATGGTTGCACCAATCTACATTCCCACCAGCAGTGGAGAAGGGTTCCATTTTCCCCACAGCCTCTTCAACATTTGTTGTTGGTTGATTTCTTTATGATAGCCATTCTTTCTGGAGTGAGATGATATCTCAGTGTTATTTTAATTTGCATTTCACGGATGGCTAATGATGTTGAGCATTTTTTCATATATTTATTCACTTCTTTAATTTTGTCCTCTGAGAAGTATGTGTTCATCTCAGACGCCCATTTCTGGATTGGGACTTTAAATTTAGGGGCCCTAATGTTTTTAGTTTTTTTATAAATTCTAGAGAGCAGACCTTTGTCTGAGTGGTTATTGGTGAAGATTTTTTTGAGATATGTGGGTTATCTTTTCACTTTGTTGATAATTCCTTTTGATGCGCAAAAACTTCTCATTAAGAGGCCCCAGTTGTTAATTCTTTCAAGTATTACCCGTGCAATTTGATTTTTGTTCATGAACTCTTTGCCTACCCCTATGTCTTCAAGAGTTCCTCCTACTTTCTCTTCCAGAAGATTTAGTGTTTCTCTTTTAATGTTTAGATCTTTAATCCACTTTGACTGTAGCTTAGTGCATGGTGATAAACCTGGGTCAAGTTTTAGTTTTTGGCATGTAGAGAGCCAGTTTTTCCAGCTCCATTTGTTAAAGAGGCTATCTTTGTTCCAGTAAGCATGTTTGGCCCCTTTGTCGAAGATCAGGGAGTGTGTTTGTAGAGGTCTCAACATCTTCTTTTTTTTTAATATTTATTTATTTATTTTGTGTGTGGCCAGCTCAGCCCACCAGGGGGCGGGCTGGCTGGCATGTGGTGCTGGGGGATTGAACCGCGGTCCCTGTGTTTTGCTTAGCTTAGCTTGTTCTAAGTAGGTGCTCCAGACCACTGAGCCATCTCACCAGCCCCAACATCTTCTAATCTATTCCAATGATCCTCAGATCTATTTTGTTGCCAGTACCATGTTGATTTTATCACAGTAGCCTTGTAGTACAATTTCAAGTCAGGAATTGTAATTCCTTCTGCCTTGTCTTTTTTGCCTCATTTTTGTTTTAATTTGCATTTGTCTTATGAGCAAGTTAGAATATATTTTCATATATTTAGCTGCTATTTTTGGATAATTTTTGATCATACACGTTGATTATTTTTCTACTTAGTTTTGGTTACCTCTTTTCTTCCCACTGCAAGAGTTCTTCATGTATTGAAAATATTAGCCCTTAGCTGTCATCTGATTCAAAAAGATTTGCCCAGTTTTAATAACATTTTTACTTTGTAATGTTTTGGCCTTGCAAAAGTTATTCATTTATTTTCAAAGATTTATTAATCTGTGTAATAAACTCCAACAAATAAACATGATTTCATGCATTTAAACAAGAAGCATTTCCTGGTTCAATGGGAAACTGTGTGGGTAGCTTCTGAAAGGCCTTCATTTTATGCAGCTTTATAGTGAAACATTTCATTTAGAAGTTGGGACCTTCTTTCTTCAGTTTGCTGTAATCCACATTCACAGTGAAGAACTTGTATTGATCATTGGAACCCAGTTTGCTCCAGGGTTCTGGGTTATTCTTCCTGTCCCAACTGACATCTGGATTGAACAATGCCAGACGTGTCAAATACAGTGCTGCTCCAGTACCTCCTGCTCCAATAAACAGGAAAAGGGGGATCAAGCTGGGATGCTTCTTAGCCTGGGTGAAGATCTGGTGGCGCATGTTTGCAGCAGAAGCCTACAGACTAAATGGACGAAAACACACCCATCGGTCAAGACCAAGCTGTCACCCTACCCAGGCTGTGAGAAAAGTTATTTATTTGTATGTAATCAATTTTTCCTATCATTGCACCTATATTTTGAGTTACAGATAACCTTTTCTTTTCTTTTTTTATGGTATCTATGATCGAACTCAGGACCTTGTGCTTGCTGGACAAGCACTTACTCCACTAAGCTATCTCCCCTGCCCAGATAACATTTTCTTATGGACAAAATTACAGAAAATTCACTCACATTTTCTCCTACTACTTGTAGGGATATAACTTACTTCTAGGTACCTGTCTCATGTGCTATTATGTACAGTATGGGTTGTGGATCTAATTTATCTTTGTTAAAATTAAAAAAAAACTTTCTACATATGGGTTTTAAGCATTTATTAGTTTATTTCTAAATATATTGCATTCATTCTGCTGTTAAAGAGTTTTTTCTCTATAAAGCATTTTCAGTATTCCAGAACAATCTACACAGCACTATCAATAGGTGGTGTGTGGATATCTGATAAAGTTCTTCTGTGAAACCATTTGGTCCTTATACTTTTTGCAGTCTCTAACTTTCTCTTGTTCTTATGTGGACACTGGTGTAATATCCACAAGTTATCTTAGTTTTATCTAGGCTTTCAAACTTATTTTGATAAATGTCTGCAGTAATCTCTTATAGCTCTTAAGTTTTCTTCTGCCCCAATGGTTATGTCTTGTCAATTCTCACCGAATATGCTAGATCTTCTACATCCTTGTTTACATTTTTCTACTTGGTCTCCTTATAATAAGAATGTGTATTATAGGCTTATACTTGTAGTGCTTTTACTTATGTTTCAGTCCATTTCTTTGCTTTATAAAAGTGTTTCCTGTGCTATTTGGTGCATAAAAACTTACAGCTACCCAAATCGTTTGATAATAACAATAAGCTTTTCTTCTGGATGGTTAACAACCTAAGTTTGCAGACCAAAATTAGAGAAAAAGGAGGGATACAAGGAAAGCCAACATTTTGGCCCTAGCCTTCTAAGGTCAATTAAGACTCAGGACATATGAGAACTTGTACTGTAACGTCATGTACCTCGGTAGTGTCCCAAATTTTCTGATCAAGAAGATTATGGGGCCAAAGAGGAAAGTGATCGATGACATAGAGTGGGCCTAAGGAGAGTCACATGGGGAGAAGATACTCTCTCAGGCTTTCACAGAGAGCACATTGGCCAAGCATTGGCCATGACTCATCCACATGGCTGCACTGATAAAGGTTCTACAATCTGAGGTACAGGATCTCAGGACAAATCCTGAGGGCATTTCACTGACCTTCTCAGACCAAAAAGCTACAACTCTTGTTGCATAGGTCCTGCTTTACCTTGGTCTTAACCATCCAGCAGAAAAGTATGAAGACGAAATTATAAGAAATAAAGCCATGCTGTTAAGTTGAACTGTGGGGGACTCAGGTCAATAATTTCTGACATTGCCAGTTAAACAGAAGACCCAATGCTATTATGGGCTACTGGACTCTTTTAGAATATTTTGCTGAGTTTACACACCTATAATATTCAATAACGGAACTTAGAAAAAATGGGGTATACAGATGAATGTCCATTTTGTATCTGTGTATTCAAAGTGGTTGGGATAGATATATAGTTACATTCTGTTAATGAATAGAATGATTTGTTCTAATGGTGTTTGTGAATAGGATCACAAGTCCGCATCTTGTACAGCAATTAACCACTAAGAAGAATATATGCAGTGTATTATTTGTTGAAAAATAAAAAAAAACTTACAGCTATTATATTTTTGTTATAAATTATAGCTTTTAAAATAGGTAAGCTTGTCAACTTTAATGCTCATTGACTTACACTCTATCCTGCCTAATATCAAGAGGTGTGGAAGAGAATTAATAGCATGCTTGAAATTGCCATAGTTAGAGAGGTCTATTCTCAATGAGGAAATTAAATTTAAGAAAGGTTTCCGCCCAAGCCCTAACTGGGAATAGTGGCTGTGAAGTAGTGTGGTGTGGTTGTGCTGCAGCCTGCTTTCCTTCTGGAGTCTAGTCTAGAGTCTTGGTACACACTAGGCAAAGAGTGTCTTGGGGGCCAGTTTCCAATAAGAACCTGAGTCCTGAAATGAAGCTCTAGTGAGTTTCCATGCAAGAGTATTTCATGTGTGCCACAAATTTCCCGCAGGAAGAATGAAGTGTCTCTTTGTGACTCCACACATGGAAGGCACTGGGATGCCTGGGCCTGGCCTCCTCCAGGCTTTGCTTGAAGTGCTGTTTCCTGCTCATCTTGCTTTATATGCTTTCATTAGAATAAATCCGCCATGAGCACAGCTGTATTCTGAGTCCTGTTAGTCCTCCTGATAAATCATGGGATGTGATGGTAGCCTGGGGATTCTTTGACTCAGAGCATCACAAGCCCAGCTTTCTTATTTTATGTCTTTGTCTCACTATGCCTCCGATCAGCTCTTCACTGTTAGCCTTTCTGAGTCACTGTTTTCAGTTTCTCTTTCCTATCTGGCCTGTTGTTTTGTCTTGCCTTGGGTGACAAATCAAAAATCTTTTTCTTTTAATAGATAATTTGAGCTTATGTACATTTCATTTTGTCACTGATGTGTTTGGTCTCTGCATAGTCATATTTTAAAATATATTTTACGGTTGTTTTCTGTGTTTCTTACTCTGCATGATATCTTTTTTAAAGAAAATGTGTTAGTTATTTAATTAGGTTCTTAGTAAGAAATTTGGAACACTAATTTGTGAGGAAAAATTCCATTTGTCAGAGCAAAGACAGATTGCATGTAGCCCCGGAGCTGAGGAACAACTTTGATTTTTGCTAAAGTCTGAGAGTCCATTGCTTTCTGATCCACCTTGCGCTGCTCTGAAATCTGGTATCTCTCTTTCTTGGTGTCGAAGATCTCACCCCCCTGGTGTCTGGGTTTCTGCAGCTTCTTCTTCTTGAAGTAAGCATCAGCGAGGTGTTTGGGGATTTTCACTTTGCTGATATCAATTTTTGTAGAGGTAGCAACGACACATTTCTGGTGTGTTCTTTGTAGAGGAATACGATTAAGGCTAAGAGGCTCAGTCTCAAGCAGCAAGCCACTGGCCAACTGCTTCAGGAAGACCACTCCCTTGCCTCTGTGACACCTAGTGAGGACAATCAAGACAATGCCGGGACTGATGCTAGCTCAAAGTTTCCTCACATGCTGACTGAAGGGTTTCTTGCTATTGCTCAAGAGCTTTTCGGGCACATCTTCAGTAGGGTAGTATTTAGGCATTTTTTGAAGCTTAACGACCCAGGTACCACCATTCTTGTCCCCACTGACTGGTTTTGTGATCATAGCAAGAATTTTTCTTTCTTTTTTGAGTTTCTTCTCTTTAGTGTCAGGCTTCTCAGTTTTTTCACCTGCCATCTTGCAAGATGGGAAAGAGAGCTCTGCATGATACCTTTATTTTAAAAAAAAATCAAGGATACTTAAAAACACTGTTAGTTTTCTGTTTCCTCATAAACCATTCATGACTTGATTTGTTGGCTTTTACTGATGGTCTTAATTTCCATCTGTTACATCTATATCAAACCATAAACAGATTGTAGTTTCAGCTTATTCTCTTCTTTCTCATTCTGTTTTTAAAGTTGCATGATCTCTACTGTATTAAAACATATTTTATATGTTCTTATTCCTGTTGTTGTTTATGCTTTAGGTGTATATAACTTAAGTTTACATTCTATCAGTTTTTCCCTCAAAATAATCTCTTATCTAGATGAAACTTATCTTGTAATATATTCCCAATCAACATCAAATTGCCAGGGTACTTGCACATTTAAGTCTGCTTGTTTTTCTGTATTCTTTATCTTTTTTTTTTATTTTTTTTAAATTTTTTTTTTATTTGAGAGAGAGAGAGAGAGAGAG
>NW_004524738.1:3598443-3615715 GCF_000260255.1 Octodon degus
TTTGTATTTTGTGCAGGGTGTCACTATGCAGCTGGAACTCATAGTGATCCTCCTGTTTTCAGCCTCCCCAGCGCTGGGATTATAGGTGCATGCCACCACGCCGGGACTCAGTTGCTGATCAGTGTGCCTGTGCATGGGGCCGGCACGGCAGGTGCTGCCAGGGATCAAACCCCGGCCCCTGCGCTTGCCTAAGCAGGCGTTTAGTCCGCTAAGCTATCAGATAATATACTTTTTGAGTTGCTTTTGCTAGTAGTTCCTTGGGATGGGAAGAATAATATTTATCAAATGTCTCAATTTTCACTGTCTGTTTTCTCCTTATTATATGCAGTCTGCTTTCATTTCTTCAGCTCCAGATTTGAAGTGACTTACAAGTCTGTAGCTCAAGGGCATTCTCCTCTGTAAGCAGAGCAGTGTGCACCTATGTGTGTTGCCATGGTACAGAAAGAGCTCGGGGCTTTCTGAGTCTTTTTTTTTTTAATTTTATTTGTGTGTGTGTGTGTGTGTGTGTGTGTGTGTCCAGCTCAGCCCACTAGGGGGCGGGGCTGGCTGGCATGTGGTGCTGGAGGATTGAACCGCGGTCCCTGTGCTTTGCTAAGCTTGTTCTAAGTAGGTGCTTTAGACCACTGAGCCATCTCACCAGCTCGAGTCTTTGTTTTTTATTCGTCCTGCAAATCTTACATTTCCATCAGTTGCTTCACTTCCCAGACTTCACCGTACACTCAAGTAATGACTCTTCTTTCTTTTTAGTCTTATTTGCTTCTCCAAAAGTGACACATCTTAAATACTTGCTTGTTTAAGTTCCTTTTCTATAGTTAATTCTCTGTTCTAATAAAGTTTTCCAAAAAACATTTTTGGGCACAAGGTAGACTTCTTTTTGGCTGTGATTTTAAATTGACCTCAAGTCTGCCGTGGACTCCTTGCTTTCCCCTTTTTTCTACGTTTCAAAAGACTGACCTCACTGCACAGCTCCTGGTGGATGCATGGGAAGCCTCATGGTTATGTGCGTATATTTCTTTACTGAAAAGTAATTTGACATTTGAATATTTTTTGTTTTCTAGTTGCATGACAAAGGTATAAATTTTGTTTATTTTAATTCTTTTTCTTTGTAGAATTCTTATTATTTTTTGAAGAGATGAGCAGCAATTTATAGTCAGATGGCTGCCATTAACCTTGGATTCTCCAAATAGAAAACTATAACTTTTAATCACAACATCGTAGTCATTTTTTAAAAGGAAAATAATTAGGGGAGAGAAACCTGATGAAGCACAAAAGTACTTTAGTGTTTGTTACTAGGTCAGATGATATTGTAGGTAATGAGTGAAATAAGGTTGTGAAGTGTCTTCCTTAGTGCAAGTACTAGTGGAGAAGAACTGAAAGTATAAATAAAGCAAAATAAAAGATAACAGGAAGTAGGGAGATAGAGCTTTTCCAGGTGGGGAGGGGATCAGAAGGTGGAGGGAGGGCCAGGAAGGGAGGCAAGCACTTGTGTCCCTGAGCCATCTCCTTGGCCCTGCAAGTATGTTAAAAAAAAAAGGAAGATGATCAAGAGGGAGGTGGAGGGAAAGGAAAGGGAATGAAAAAAAAAATCTGTATTATTGAGGAACAAAGTATTAATTCCTTAAGCATTAAGTATTAATTAGCATTATGTACATGTACCAACTCTCCACAAGGAATGTAAACATTATGAACTACAGCATGGGGCCTGGGATAGAGCTCAGTGGCATAAGCGCTTGCCTGGCAAGTGTGAGGTCCTGAGTTCAATCCTCAGTACACACACACACAGAGAGAGAGAGAGAGAGAGAGAGAGAGAGAGAGAGAGAGAGAGAGAGAATGAACTACAACATGTACTAATTAAAAAAAATAAAGTTGTATAACAAGGGAAATTTGGAATTAGAACCCAGGTAGAATAAAAATAGTTTGCAAAGTCAAAATTATAAAAGGAAGACAAAGTAAGATGGTGGAAGCTCATAAATTTTGAATTCATTACTTAAAATAATGCAACTGAAAATAAGAACTTCACTATATTCACATGCAGAAAAGGGCAGAAGATGGAACATATTGTGTTTGCCTTTAAAATCATATCATGAACATTATCCTGATTTGAAAGTATCTATCTAATGTATTCATGAAGATATCATTGGAAATATTACACGGTTCTATATAAATATATACAAATATACATTACTCAAATATTTAAAACATTTAAGGAGATAAAAATATTAACTAGCCAGATTTGATCATTAAATTCTTATATAAGTATCAAAATATCACACCATACCCCATAAAGTTGTACAATTCAAATAATTTTAAAAATTAAATAAAAAAAATTAAATCAGACCAGGATATTTCCAATGATATCTTCACAAAATGAACAGATTTAGACACAATGCTAATTTTAAGTTACATAGGAGTGTGTGTATAAAGGATATCTGCGAATTACAAAATAGGCAAATTTTAAGTATGAAAATTATGATATTAGCAAGGAGAAAAGGTGACAACAGGTACACTGGGGGCCACACTCCTGTTTCCCATCAGCCAAGGGGGTTACCCAAGATCCAGGGGAAAGTCAAAGCAGGAGTAGCACTCTCCTTTCGCTTCTCACATCCATCTCTTCTGAGGGCTGCAGTGTGAAGATTTCAGCTTCAATTGGAGCACTCAAGCTAGAAGTCTGGGTATGTGCAAAACTAATTTCAAAGTCTTCAAGTACGCTTTGAGTAGTGCTTACATTTGAAGGATTGCAGGTAGACATCATCACATTTTTTTCTAATGAGCCTCAAGTAATTAAACTACATTTTAATAAATAATAAAATATGTAATAAATATGACTTTAGTTAAAAAGACTGTGCTAGCTGCTAATTTAACCAAGTTTTTCTTGTGCCTCAGCATTTCTGGTGGGCATTACTACTGCTTTAGAATCAAGCAAATGGGTTGCTTTGCCAGATAATTTGTAGTGCTTTTAAAAAGTTATCTCTTGCTTAGCAGGCCACTTTAAGGTCCCAATACTATTTCCAAATTTTACCATTTAGATATTAGGTGCATTCCGATTTTCATAAATAGAACATTTTAAGACAAGAAAAAAACATTGCTCGATTTCTCTTTCTTTCTTTCTCTTTCTTTCTTTCTTTCTTTCTTTCTTTCTTTCTTTCTTTCTTTCTTTCTTTCTTTCTTTCTTTCTTCCTTCCTTCCTTCCTTCCTTCCTTCCTTCCTTCCTTCCTTCCTTCCTTTCTTTCTTTCTTTCTTTCCTTCTTTCTTTTTTCTTTCTTTCTAAATGTATTTGGTTGTCACAGGGTCTCACTATGCAGCTCGGACTTGTGGTGATCGTCCTGCTTTCAGCCTTCACAGAGCTAGGATTACAGGCATGCACCACTATGCTTGGACTCTGGCCAACACAGCCTACCCTGGGGGCAGGGCTGGTGCAGCATGTAGTGCCAGGGATCAAACCATGGTCTTGGCTTCTGCCTAAGCTCGCCTAAGCAGGTGCTTTAGTCTGTTGAACTATCTTGCTGGCCCCCATCAATTTCTTAAAAATTGAGAATGTTATCAAATAGTGTTAAGGGAAATGTACCTTTATTTGAAAGACAATTGTGTGAAAATTCTTGTCATCATCAAACACAGCTGATAAGCTCGGCCCAGATCCGCAGGTTTTCTCCTCACGTTTGTTGTTAATATAAGGGCTGGTGAAAGCATCAAAATACCAGTCAGGCACCAGTTTAGGAACTGATAACACGGTGTTTTGCAAGTGGTTAATTGCACCTGAAATACCATCCTGTTAGAAAGAAAAGAATAAACATAAATGTAAATATGTGGATGATTATATGTATGAATGTTTTCTGAATGTTCTGAAATGCTAAAAAGAATAACTTATTCAACCAGGCCAGGTGTCGTGTTGCCTCAGAGTGTGTGACAAATCAGAAGACAGAGTCCTGCTTTCGAGACACATATTTTCTAATCAAGAAAGAGGCAGATTGAAAAAATTGCAGTACATTGTGAAACGATCCATATGTGAATCGTGAACTAAGCACTAGTAAAATCTTGTACTGACGCGAACACACAAACATGCTGATTTTACAGTCCCCACATGTGGAGCAGAGTCCTACCACAGGAAATGAGAAGGATGTGGGCTTCTTTGAGTCCTGTCATTTGGATGCAAAACACATCCAACTGCCTGTGGGAGAGCCTTCCTTGTGTCACGGAGTACCAAAGAAGAATGACTGTAAACTATGGTGAATTTATTTTATTTTTTTAAAATAAACATATTAGGTAAAAGACATATTACCATTAATCCCTGCAAAATACTCCCCTTCGATTTAAATACACTTATTCATGGTCTTTGCCACTTTCTGAAGCAGTTCAGAAGTCTTTCTTCATGAGCCTTTCATCTTGCTGCGTGGCTGCTTTGACACCCTGCATCCATTCACAGTGTTTGCCTGTCCTGGTCACCGTGGCTTTAGGAAAGAGCCAGAAGTTGCACTGGGCCAGATTTGGTGAATATGGATGAGGACACATGGAGCTTGCTTTTCTGTCAGCTGGCACTCGGTAGTAGCATTTGCTGTGTCCTTGGACCACACATTTTTTTTTTTTTTTTTTTTGTGGAACCGGCTATTGAACTCAGGCCCTTGTGCTTGCCAGGGAAGCACTTATTCCACTGAGCCATCTCCCTGGCCCGTATCATATGCTTTAAGACACACCCAAAAAGAGTCTTCTAGAATGGCCTCAGAAAGTGGTGAGAATGATGGGATAAATGTGTTAGAAGTGAGGGGGAGTACTCTGAGTAGGACTGATGACAGTGTGCTTTTTAACTGTAATAAATGTTTTTAACATTCACTATACCTTTTGATCATGCCTTGTGCCTCTCATGTGAAGCACATGGGTTTTGTGGTGAGGAGAAGCCACCAAAGCCCAGCAGCTCTCCGCTTGGGAGTTATTGGATGAGGCGACCATCACTGGAAGCTTGGCAGCCTGGCTGTCACTGGAAATGTCTTAAAATAATCAGTCTCATGCATTACAGAATCATAGACTGAGGGAACAGGAGATGACTCTGGAACTCATGTGCATTCTTATCTTACAAATGCAAAAACCAAGCCCCAGAGAGGTAAGTGGTTTTACCTCCTTGACCAAATAGCTTATTAATTATAAAGTCAAGACTGAAATCTAGGGATCCTGATTTTGGTCTTGTGCCAAAGTGTACTAGCTAAAAACAGAAAATATAGGCTCTGGTTTATTAATCTATATATATGTAAGCCCATGTGGTAGACAGAATAATGAGGAGCCCCCAGGGCCCCTGGCCCCTCTGTACGCATCATCACAATCCCCTGCTGTGAAAATGACAGGACATCATGCCTCTGAGGAGGCTATGTATGGCAAAGGAGGAAAGTTTTGCATGTAGAAATAAGGTTCCAAATCAGTTGACTCTGAGTTAATTCAAATGCTGATCCTCCTGAGTAGATCTGACTGAATTAGGGGAAAACTGTTCAAAAAGGGATTGGGCCCACCTTAAAGGAAATGTTCCAGCAGCCTTTGAAGGCATAAGAGCCATGTTTTTTTGTGTATTTATTACAGGGCCTACAGGGTCTCACTACACAGATAGGACTCGTAGTGATCCTCCTGTTTTCAGCCTCCCAAGGGTTGGGATTATAGGCATGTGTCACTACGCCCAGTCTCAATTGCACAGTCGGCACAGCATGTGGTGCCAGGGATCGAACCCTGGTCCCTGCCCTCTGCCTAAGTAGGTGCTTTAGTCCACTGAGCTATCTGGCCAGCCCATTAGCCATATTTTAAACTGCCTATAAAGCAGGTCATGTGGCAAGGGCCCATGGAGTACTTCTAGGATCTATTGGTTATCGCTGGCTGACATCCTCAAGAAAAGAGACATCAGTTCTTAGGTGCATGGACCTGTATTCTTTTAACAAGCTGAGGCAACTCAGAAGAGGATCCTTTCTGGTCAAGCCTGCCAAAGGCAGGATCAGCGGACACCCGGGGCGGGGGTGGTGGTGTGCAAAGCAGAAGTGACACTAAGCAGCAAGCATCAGACTCCTGACCTACAGAAAGGGAGATGCGTGACTGTTTTAAGCTGCTAAAAGATTTAAGAGCAATATAGGCTGGTGAGATGGCTCAGTGGTCTAAAGCATTTACTTAGAACAAGCTTAGCAAAGCACAGGGACCGCGGTTCAATCCCCCAGCACCACATGCCAGCCAGCCCGCCCCCTGGTGGGCTGAGCTGGCCACACACACACACAAAAATAAATTTAAAAAAAAATTAAAAAAGATTTAAGAGCAATAAGTATCTAAAACAACAAAATTCTCTCAGTTGCATCATGCTTTTAAAAAGCTGTCACAAATGATGTCTACAACAGAGTGACTTATTGGACTCTCATTAGTGGGATGCCCACAGCCAATTCTGCAGTCTGGGTAGAGTATGTCCTTATCAAAGCTCTGGTGTGCTCAAACTAAAGTTAATGTACTAATCTTTCAGATCATTTATAGGCAGAGGTAAGGATACAAGAGAACAGTGTTCTCTCTCTTTCTCATTTTGTTGGGCTTTTTTTTTTTTTTTTTGGTGGAACCGGGGATTGAACTCAGGTCCTTGCGCTTGCCAGGGAAGCGCTTATTCCACTGAACCATCTCCCCGGCCCAAAGATTTTTTTTATTTGTCTTTTTTTTTTTTTTCCAGAACCAGGGATTGAACTCAGGCCCCCGTGCTTGACAGGCAAGCACTTATTCTGCTGAGCCATCTCCCCAGCCCTCTCTCTCTTTCTCATGATCCTTTTGGAGAAGTGACAACTGTA
Organism: Octodon degus; assembly: GCF_000260255.1. Taxonomy (NCBI): domain Eukaryota; kingdom Metazoa; phylum Chordata; class Mammalia; order Rodentia; family Octodontidae; genus Octodon; species Octodon degus. The sequence goes on from NW_004524738.1 coordinate 3,605,229, forward strand.
ATCCCACCGGCCATCTGCTAGCAAAGCGGTTGCAGGGTATAGCATGAAGAAGCACACACCAGAAAGTCTTCCAGAGACGGCTCAAAGAGGAGGGACTGGACAGTCAGAATCAGTTCTGTGACAAACATGGGGATGAGAGACTCATCTTCTTCCTGCTTTTCCACCACAGGAGCCCCCTGAAACAGCACAATTGCAGTTACCAAGACCCATGTACTGAGCTATAAAACAAAGACATATACAGTTAAGTTTATGCCGTTGGTTGATAATCTTGGCATGTGGAAATCTATCAGGATGATTCTACAGCAAGAGAAAATGCACATACTGAAAGGTGACATAGCAATGTAAGTTGTCTTTCCTTATAAAAGTACTATCAATGAAAGAAAGGCAAACAATAAGCTGAGGCAATATGCTAAGAATGCCTGGAGCAGATCTATTTAGCTAGAAATGGAGTTGATATACTTAATAGAAATGATACCAATAATGTAATAACTAATGGCTCAACAGAAATATATTTAAATAAAATGTCTCTATTTCTCCAGGAGAGATAACTCATAATAAGCACTCCTCAATAAATGCTAACTGGTGAATTTTCTTTTTTTCTGTATTTTAGGGAAGGGTCTATAAGGTGTTCAGGGTCTTACTACTAGATTGGACTCATAGTGATCCTCCTGTTTTCAGCTTCCTAAGAGCTAGGATTATAGGCATGCGCCAACATGCCCAGTCTCAACTGCCATCTTAGTGCACCGCGGGGGTGAGGCTGGCACAGCAGGCCTGGGGATTGAAGCCCTGGACCCTGCACCTGCTTGCAGGCACTTTAATCCACTGAGCTATATGGCCAGCCCCCAAATGGTGAATTTTAATTTCATCTGAGCATACCTTTTTGTCAGTGGCTTCAGGCTTCTCTTCGGTAATCCATTTCTGAATGACATCCGCTGAAGGGGTCCGTTTTATTTTGTCAGTGAGGTAATTCAAAAGAGAGTTAGCAGAATTCACGGTTAAGACATGCAGGGTGTTCTCAATGAGATAGTCATTTAGACGGATAAAGCTGGAAAAGGAAAAGCACATACTATCTTATCTTTCCATGAAAATTTCTGCCAGTGACTCTAAAGTGAAGAAATTTCAGGATATCATTTCTGTTTGCTTTTTGATCTAATTGCATTATAGTCTCACAGATTTGCTGTTCAGAAGACGTGTTCTTAGATATTCTTCCTTTTAAAGCACAACTATATTCAAATGTGCTACATTAATTTTCTCAGGTGCTTCAAGTCTTTGATAGGCTATGTATGCGCACTACAATTGTTAAGGAAATCCACCTAGCTCATCTTGTCAACAGCTGTAAGATTTTTTTCCAAAGGTGTTCTACAGAACCTTCCACGCATACATCTGTAATTTGCATTCTAATGGTACAAGTATAAAATTTTGCTGTGGATAAATAATAATGAATTCTGCTGTTTTGACAGAAATTATTAGCCCAAAGATTTGAATTTTTGGTGCTTCCTTGAGTGATTAGAAGGCAGGTAGAGACAACAAAACATTTAGAAGATTTTTTTTCTTCTGTTCACACGGTGCTTGGGGTCTCTAGCACACCTTAGTGGTCTTAGAGACTATTTCACTGCCATCTGTTGCTACACTGACAATTTCTATAAGCTAAGCTGCCATTTCATATAAAATAGTGTACATTTAAAGTTTACTGAATAGATAGTTTTAATTGCTGTATTAAGTAAATTAGCACTGAATAACAATACATGATGTTTTATGGTTTCACAGTTTTCCATATCATATTTGGTGATTTTGTTTGCAAGAGTTATTTGTAATCATGAGGTTTTATTTTTATTTTATTTTATTTATTTATTTTTGTAATTTAGGGAAGGGTCTACAGGGTGTTCAGGATCTCACTACTAGATGGGACTCATGGTGATCCGCCTGTTTACAGCCTCCCAAGAGCTGGGATTATAGGCGTGCGCCACCACACCCAGTCTCAATTGCTGTCTCGGCGTGCCCCGGGGCGGGGCTGGCACGGCAGACCTGGGGATTGACCCCAGGTCCCTGCACCTGCTTGCAGGTGCTTTCATCCACTGAGCTATTCGGGCAGCCCTTCATGGGGTTTTAGAATTATGGAAAATTCAGACTCTGAAAGCAAGGGACAGAGCTACTTCTAATCATTTAAGAGTCCCCTAGTGAGGCCCGAGAAGGAAATTTCCTCACTGGCTTCCGGTTGTCTGAGGGAGGGGGTGGTGTAGTCCTTTTGTGGTCAGAAGGATGCAGCACATTCTCTCTCTGGCAACTTGAGGAGGTCCTCACATCTCTGTTCCTGGCTTCTCCTCAGCACAGCCTGCCCTACAGTCCGGGTACTCCAGGCTGAGTCAGAAGGAAACATGGCCTTAGTGACCAAAGAGGGGCTCTGGACCTTGAACCTGCACTTCAGTGTCTTCTAGCCTTCCTGTTATTGCAGGTTCTTGTGGGTTGGGGTTGATGGGGTGGGATTCAGGTCACCACATCCTAAAATCCTTATCATTATTAGCGAACCTTTTGACAAAGGACTTGATTTTTTTAAAAGTGAGACGTTATTTCTAGAAATAATTCTATTATTGGTTTTATTTATTTATTAAATAAATGTCATAAGCTAGCTCATGACATTTGGACATGCAGAGTGATAATTTACTCTGGTGACGCAAATTTATGTATCCTTCAACTTCCAGCTTTTAGTTTTTAATGAGTGTGAAAAAGGTGGATGCTCTAATTTTTCTTGAAAGAAAGAGAAACCACTTACCACGTGAGCCTCATGCAGTGGTGCCTCTTGCTGGCCTGTTCTGTGTATGTCATTTTCTCAGAGTCGCCGTAGGTGGGTGTCTCAAATGGCATTTCAACGTTCACTGTTTTATCAAAATCTAAGAACAACAGAATCACAGTCAGAATCCTTGGGTAAAAATTTCATTTCTTTCAATATAAATTCAAAGGAAAAAAATCAAACTTAAAAATAACAAAATCCTTTGGGTTGTGAAGCATTTGAAGCCCTGGAAGACAGCCCAGTTATCTAAAAAATATTTCCACAGTGATGAAATTCTGCTCATGAAAAGACTATAGACCATCCACCGATATTCTTGTTAATGGGAGTTGATCCACGGGTCATGCTATCTTTTTCCTAGAAACACTTCTACCTTCTTTCCACTGGCATGTGTGTCATCTTTCAGAGTCCAGGCCACCCTGGCTAAACCCGAGAGTCATCCAGTCCCTTAATTGTGATAAACTGATCGTCTGTACTTGCAGGATTGTCTTACTTTCAAGCAGGCCCTGAGTCCACTACAGAATATCTCTGAATCAAGATTCTGTGCACAGTTTCAAAACACTCTACACAAGTAGGAAGAATGCAAAAAATGCAGTGTTTACTGGGTTTTCCTATTCCACAGGATGCACTGAACTTATAACACGTCCAGCAGAAGTGTGGAACAGTTGACAAAGAGGATAACTACTTAAGCCCAAGTAGAGTAAAGACTAGCAGATCTTTTAGGAAGCTGCTATTCTGATACAGCCATGGTCTCTGCCCTCCATACCCTCCTCAGGTTCAAATGCACAGTCATCAGGAATAAATCCTACAGCACGCAGAGCAAGTCGACAAGCCTTTCTGACCACCTCTTTTGCCATATTTCGAAATTCTTCTAGGAGTTCTGTCACCTAGACATAGATGAATGTATAGGGTTAGCAAAACCAAAGTGTTGAAAACAGGAAAATAAGCTTCATCATTACAAAGTTCCTTACCTCCTCTAGACGTATGACTTGTGCAGCCTTAAATTCCTGCAGTGTGTAGGTGTGACATTTTTCGATATAACAAAGTCCCATGAAGCTGATTTGATAACACAATTCACTTATTTTAAGAAGAGCTGGTCGCAAATACTAAAGGGAAATAAGACTATCATTATTTAGTTAAAAATCCTGTATTTTAAAGATATAAAATATGTGGAAAGCAAAAGTGGTTAAGGTTGACACACAGTGCTGTGTATTAAAGAGCCGAGCTGGCAACGTACAGAGTAAGTAGGAACTCTTCTGAAACTCTTTTCTAAAGCATTCTTTGAATTACTGGATTTAATTCATCTAAATTCCTTTCTCCTCACTTTGAAAAGACATCTATATCTTTTAGTTACTTAATGGATGAAATTGGAGGCATGAAACAGAAAACGGGCACTGTCTTAGTTTTGGCTAGTGGCTACTACAAGATTCTTTGTGTTACCTTACGGCCATTACCATCGCCAGCAATAATGATAATAGATGGACTACCTATTAACCTAAGAGGATACAGCATAGAACAAAGCTAAATTTGACTTTAAGTTTTCAGTAGGTTAGAAGGATTTTTTTGTTTGTTTGTTTGTTTGTTTTTGTATCAGGAATCAAACTCAGGACCTAGTCTTGCCAGGTAGGTGCTGTGCCACTGAGCTATATCCCCAGCCTCAATAAGTTGTTTTGAAAAACTGTTGCATATTTTCTCAAAAGCCTTAAGCATAGAATTACTTATGCCTAGCAATTCAATTCATAGGGGTATGTCCAAGAGAAATGAAAACATGTTCAGTCAAAAGCTTGTGCATGAATTCTCCTAAAAACATCATTCGTAACTGTCAAACATGTAAGCAACCCAAATATCCACAAATGGATAGATGAATAAAAAATATAACTATATAAAATAAGGTAGTTTGCCAGTGAGAAGGTGTGCTATTTTTACAACATAAATCATGAAAGCATTATGTTAACTAAAAGAAAGTCAGTCATAAAGAGTCCAAATATTAGGTAGCTTCATTTATAAGAAATGTACAGAATTGGGAAATCAATTTAGAGACAGGATACAGGTTACTGGTTGCCTATAGTTGGGGGAAGATGAAAGAGATTTGGGACAAATATAGAATAAACATTAATAAATGTTGGAGTTTCTTTTTGGAATGATGAATATGTTCTAAAAATGACCACAGTATTTATTGATCAAATCTGTGAATACACCAAAAATTACTGAATTGAATACTTTATATAGGTACATTATGCAGCATACAAATTATATATCTATAAAGTTGTCTTAAGAAAATGTAGGGATCAGTTGATTATTTATTTATTTATTTTTGGTACCAGGATTCAGACTCAGGACTTTGCACTGTTTGACAATCAGGCAATGTGCTACTGAGCTATATCCCTGGCCCCAGGTTGATTATTTTAGAAATAAAAATTTCAAACAATTCTATTGTTCCCTCATGTTCATCAACAGGAATTAGCTAGTATTTTTGCATATTTAGGAACAATTCATGATAAGGCATGGTAAAGTATGAAATATGGTAAAATAGTTTCAAATAACTGATGGATCCCTAATAAAATTAGAGGTCTAAGGCTTGAGTTTGATGTCAAGAAAGATGGGGTTAGTTTTTTCCAAATCAGAAGGTTCAGTGGTATGGATGATTTGAGGTGGTACATCTTCCATATTTGTTTGGCACTAATATTGATGTTTACCATAGTCCATGGATATTCTTTTATTTAATAACCGACATGTTGATAAAAGTTTTTCATATTACCATAGCAACATGAAGGAAATGACTAGTACATAATAAATCTGAGGCCTCTGACATGGAAGGCTATGACTCAATGTCATAGAAATAGACAGCGAAGACAGTTCTCTGAGCATGACAGTAATGATAATGTCAGTTCTTCCCAAGGAATTAAGTACAGATCTTTTAATGTTAGTTGAAGTTCAATGAGTAGAGCCTAAACATGGCTGTGCATGCTTTTAACTGTTCATTTTCTATGATCACCTCATCATCCAATGTAAATATAAAAATCTCCCCTTCCGTGTGAATCCATGGCAGAGGCACACATAGATCCCTCTACTGGTCAGTGGAAACATGCCCACATGCATTTGAACCACAGTGTCCTGAGTGTCCCAAGGACGAGAGAAGAGGTAACAGGATTTCCACCCAGTCTGTTGTTGTTGATTGCTTTTGTGTTTAAAGGTAATCAGCAGCAAAGAAGACCACAAAGCTCAAGGCCTTAGGTTGTTCTAATTAAAAGAGCCCCGTGCAAGGCCTTCTACACCTTTGGAACCCTCATTGAACCTGCAGAGACACCACTGGATTGCCAGGCTCCTACATGACAAGACAGGCAGTAACTCGAGATCCTTTAACAAATTCTATTTCAGGGATAGTCTACACAAACATCTGTCATAGAACCACAATTTCTTTTACTGTAATTCTTTTAAAATATGAAAAATAAATACATACAGGATTAACAATGAACAGATTTTTTTGTAGAGAATCTCGACATGCCGTGATTTTCTTGGAGCGTACATTCTTCTTCCACACGTTGAAAGCCTTCCATTTCCGGAAAAGTGCGAATATGGGGATCTTAGTAAGTTCTCTGTGATACAGATATTCTTTTTCCCATCGATCAATTTCTATATATTCGATGTCATTATTGTAAACATGTGTCACTGCCTTTTGACTAATAGTATAGTAATCATTTTTGTTGATGTTTTCATAACTTACAACTCTATAAACAAATAACAAGTGAGACAAATAAATTATTGGATGTAGGTTAAGCAATTGAAGTACTTTTTGGTGGAAAAGACAGATATTTCTTAATGACAAATACTATTTAAATTAAAAAAATTTTAAACCAACTACACCATCTTCAGATTGAGTAAATTACTCAAGGAAAGAAGAAAGGGCTGGTTTTTAGGAAGAATAGAGCCTATTTTAAGGATTTCATAACCTTTGTAATATGCTTGGTCATTAATTACAGTGACAAGATTTTTATAATAAAGTCAATCTACTGTAGATATTTAAAATGACAGCTGTGTGTGAAGGCTATCCTCATCTAATTTTTATTATTAACTCTTTAGAAATTACTCAAATTTAATAGCACAAGAGTTTTAAGCTACTTAGTCTTGACAGACTTATCAAAAACATGAAAGAAAACATGAATTACATAAAATTAGAAACAAGGCCCCCAAATTAAGCTAAAATACATCACACATAAAATAATTATTAATGAGCTCTTTTCCTCCCTGGCTGTCTGAGGATCTGTTGCCATCATGAACGACACAGTAACTATCCGAACCTGAAAGTTCATGCCTAACCGACTTCTTCAAAGGAAACAAATGGTCACTGATGTCCTTCATCCTGGCAAAGTAATAGTTCTTAAGACAGAAATTCAGGAAAAACTCGCCAAAATGTACAAGACCGCACCAGATGTCATTTTTGTGTTTGGATTCTGAACCCATTTTGGCGGTGGCAAGACGACTAGCTTTGGCAAGATTTATGATTCCCTGGATTATGCAAAGAAAAATGAGCCCAAACATAGACTTGCAAGACATAAGTATGAGAAGAAAAAGACCTCCAGAAATCAGGGGAAGGAACGCAAGAACAGAATGAAGAAAGTCAGGGGCGCCGCAATGGCTAGAGTTGGTGCTGGCAGAAAGTGAGCTGGAGACTGGAGAACAACCGAAGGAGGAGAGATTCTGCAGTGACTGCGACTTTTTTTCACGAGAGAATTTAATAAACTGTAAAACCTTAAAAAATTATTAATGAGAAACTGTTTAGTTCAAGATTACCTCTTCGTGAACTGTCATCGGGGCATTCCTCAAATGTATGCACAGCAGAAAATAGATTGAGTAAAGAAGAAAAGCAAGAGAGGCATAAAAACTGGACAAGGGGCCTGAGAATAAAGTACTGAGAATAGAAAGACCAATTTTGTATAAATATATTATTTTGTATAGATATATTTTGTATAAATATATTTTCGGTATTTTAGCTGTAACACTGAAATAGTCTATGCAACTTAAAAATAATAGAACAAGTGTTAAGTATGATATAACACCTGATTAAAATATACTTAGGGATTTAGGAAAATGACACTGGTGATTCTATGAGAGTTTTGATTCTAAGCTGCAGAATGATGAGGTAAAGATTAAGTGTAAAAGTCAAACCTCAGATCGTTTCTATGTTCATACTATGTGATGATATGGGCAGAGGACAAAGATTAGATACACTGCTCCTGTGAAAGTCACCTGTATCTATAGTCTCCTTAAATTTTTTAAAAAGTGTATTTGGTCCAGGGTCTCACTATACAGCTTGGACTCGTAGTGATCCTCCTGTTTTCAGCCTCCCCAGTGCTGGGATTACAGGTGTGTGCCACCATGTGTGGACTCAGTTGCCTGCTCAGCACGCCCCGGGGGCGACGCCAGCACCTCATGTGGAACTGGGGATGGGAATCTCCTTCAGTTCTCACTCTGTGTTTGGAGCCTGAATTCATGACTCTTCAGAATAGCCTCAGGCCACCGAGAACTACCCCAAAATTGGTGTCTATGAAGCCATGTACATGTGAAATCAATTTTGAAGGGATTAAAAAAATTCTTACAGGTCTGCTAATCAAAAAATTAAGGACCACTGGTTTTTACCTTCTGTTTTTGCTTTAAGAAAATTGAGTAAGAGAAAAAAAATTATATATATTTATATTTGAGTGGAAGAGGGACTCACAGTGAGTTCCCCTCCTCTTGTGTTGCTGATTTGCTCTGCTTTGCTGTGCCCTGACCTCACTGCCTGGTCTTCTGTTTATGTTCTACTTAGCTCACCTCCTAAATGTCTGAGGGGAAGTGTCAGGCATTGCACGGTGCTGTCAGGTATATGAAAAATATTGTAACATTTTCCTGTTTCTGTTGTCAGTAGCTGAAGATACAATTAGGATTTTCTTGGAGGGATTCTCTCTAAAATGTGAGACTGGGCACTGAGATAGTAATTTTTAGGTGTTTCCTTAATGTCAGACATCAGACCAACCTCAAAACAAGACCAAACTTGCTACCCACATCCCTTCTAGATGGTGACAGAGATGGTTCATGATGTTGAAATTCAACTTGTTGGCACTCAATGTCACTTATAAATTCCTTAAGTATTTTTTTCCTATTTGAGGCATTTGTTTTCATGTCATTACACTTTTTCTCTACATGCCTCTATTCTTCACAGAGCAAATGAATTCATAGGAGTCATTTTCAAAAGCTGTATCATCAGGCTCAAAATCACCTGTGATGTTTGTTAAGCATCTAGATTTCTGGGTCAATCATACAATCATAATCTTCATGTGTTCTGAGACTCCTGGTTACCAAGCTGCTGGGCTGATCCTGATAGACAAGGATATTTGTGAATCACCGAAGTTGACTTGAAAATGAACAAACAACATGATAACAAGGGAAGATGAAGGTGAGCTCTTTCAGTCCTTCACTTGAGAATCAACATTCTCATTAGATTCCATCATGTAAGTCTAGAGGAAACAGCAGTCTTGTTTGTTGTAAGGTACTGACTCAGGTTAGTGGTTGCATGGCTAGACAGGCAAGTAATAACTCACTCTCACATGAATATAACCTGGACTAGCGAGCAAACAGGTGAAAGACAGAAGTAGGGGAAGCTGGAATAAGAAGCGAAGCTGGTTCTGCTCATTGAGTTGCTGGCTGTGTGGGTCTGGAGACTACATTAGGAAAGTGGAGGGCAGCTTGGACTCACCCTAGTCACCACCAGCCACAGTGCAGGCATGTCCCAGAGGGACTCCTGCTGGAATTCAAGGATGACCTGGAGACAGATATTTGTGCTATGGAGGGTACTCTTAGTTGTGGGCTCTGTGAGGATCTCAAGCATGAGAAAACTATGCAGGACTTAGGCAAGACTAAAGCTGTGATGTTGATCTAGACAGCCCAGCCCCAGGCTTGCGCCTCCATAGCACAGGGCACTGAGGTCACTGTGACCCAAAGGGAGAAATGGAGACTGAGGCAAAAGCATAAATGGCAGAATGTTGGGCACATCAAGTGACAGCTTGAGTGGTTCTGGCTCAGCAATTGTCCTCCTCCCCTTGGCATCAGGCATGGTGGAGACATTCATGAGCACTAGAAGTTGTTGAGATTGCAGCTTAGAGTGGGGAAAGGATGTAGAACCAGAGAGGCTCGGCTCTGCCATAGCTGGTAGCTGAACATGGCAGGGAGAGGAGTAAGGAAAGAGTAGAGTCCGTCCTAGAGACTGAGGCAGGGACACAGCCTGGGATCCCAGACAGAGGAGAGGAGGAGGAGGGCATTAGGGGAAGGGAGAGGGAGGGAGGGAAGGAGGGAGAGAGAAACAGAGAGAGAGAGAGAGAGAGAGAGAGAGAGAGAGAGAGAGAGAGGAGAAAGAGGGAGAGAGAGGGAGAGAGACAGAGAGAGACAGAGAAAGAGAAGGAGAGAGAGGGCGAGAGACAGAGAAATAGAGACAAAGAGAGAGAGAGGGAGAGAGATAGAAAGAGAGAGACAGATAGACACAGAGAGAGACACACAGAGAGAAAGAGACAGACAGACAGAGAGAGAGAGACAGAGAGAGAGGGAGAGAGGGTGAGAGACAGAGAGAGAGAGGGAGAGAGACAGAGAGAGAGAAAGATAGGGAGAAAGAGGGAGACACACACAGAGAGACAGAGAGAGAGGCAGAGAGAGACAGAGAGAGAAGCAGAGA
>NW_004524738.1:3616197-3626225 GCF_000260255.1 Octodon degus
TAAATTTTCCTTTTTGTTCTATATACATTTTTTCTATCCTTCTCTTTCCAGTTTTGCTAATCAGAATTTTATTGAACATAATTAGGTTTGATTTTTTTGTACATGTATATCAGTATATAGTTTTATTTTTTAGTTTTCTGCTTTAGTAACATAATACTCTTAAACTGTTCAGTCAGGGGCCGGCGAGATAGCACAGTGGACTGAGAACCTGCTTAGGCAAGTGCAGGAACTGGACTTCGATCCCGGGCACCACATGCCATGCTGGCCCTGCCCCCAGGCATGCTGAGTCAGTCACCAAGATTGGGTGTGGTTGTGCACGCCTATAATCCCAGCACTGGTGAGGCTGAAAACAGGAGGATCACTATGAGTCTGAAGTGCGTAGTGAGACACTGTACCAAATTTATGTATATATAAAGTGTTCAGTCAAACATTCCCATTCTGCTGCTCTCTATATTGAGTCATTAATGTTTAATTTTTTCTAACCTATTATATTATACTTTTCTCCTTCCCTTTCCCTAGAGTAGTGAAAGAGCAGAAATCTTGCTAAGCAAAGTTTCATTACTTGATAATGTATGTCTAGCTTTGCAACTTATATTTCCTTTTGCTTTCATTTTTGTTTCTACTCACAAACAGAACCTTTCAGAATTTCTCCTCTTCCTTTTAAAGACATAAAAATAATGCCATCAAAGCCCAGTTTTTTCTTTTTTTCATCCTTTTTTGTTTAGCTGGGTTTTCCTTTTTATTTTTTGTTTTTCTTCTTCTTCTTCCTCCTAATTCCTAGCCTATTTATCATCATTGCTATTCCCTCATCTTCCTGGGCTACTGAAAGACATGCAAACTGCTGAAACAACAGACTCTAGTACTCTGAATAGGCTGAGTAGGTGTCTCGGTGCACTGGATCATGCCCAAAGCCAGGGCACACCACAAGGAGGAAAACATCACTGTTACAGTGCAAGAACAAATTGCAGCACACCCAATTTTTTTTAAAAAACAAAAACTACTTATCATAAAAGGATAGAACAATACAATCACAGTGAGAGACTTTAGTATCTCATGCTCATAAAAAGACAAATCAAACTATCAAGGAATAAATACTAGAGTTAAACTTCACCATAGAACAAATGATGTAACAGATAACTAATGTTTCTCATCCAATAAAAGAAAATTCTTCTCAGTATCCCATAGAACTTTCTCTAAAATAGACAATATTTTAGGATATAAGGTGGGTCTCAATAGATACAAAAGAATTATTTTTTATGTATATGCTTTAATGATTTTTTTCTTTACAATAAGTTTTGGACAATTTCATTTTTGTGTATCTTGGTAAGATTTTATTTAAATTTCTGGTGCAAAAGGTTCATTTTTCTTGGAAATATGGTATTATAAGTTGAACTAAATTCTGAAATTTTAAATCTTTAAATATTTATTGCCTACTTTCTACTTTGAGAATTCTAATTCTATGAATATAAGTTTCTTGGTCTTGACACAGTGAACTATTATGATGGATCTATAAATTCTTCATTTTTATTCATTTATGTTTGTAAATAACTTATTTTTAATTTGTAATCTATTAAAAAATTAAAATAAAAAAGAACTGAAGCAATCTCTTTGCATCCTATCAGATAATGAAATGAGACTAGAAGTCATCAGCAAAAGAAACTACAGTAACTATATAAACACATGGAGATTGAACAATACATTTTTGAATGATCAATGCAGAAGAAATCAGAGAAGAAAGTTTGGAAATTCCTAGAGTGAAATCACATTGATAATAAAACAAGTCAGAATCTGTGGGGCACAATAAAGCAGTTCTGACTGGGAAGCTTATAGCTGTGACTAATTAGAAAAACAGAGAAATCTCCAATAAATCACCTAATGATGCATCACAAGGCCATAGAAAAACAAAAGCAATCCAAACCCAAAATGAGTAGAAGGAAAGAAATCATAAAGTTTGGAGTGGAAATCAAGAAATTGAGACTAAAACAAACAAACAAAAAATCACACAAAACCCCCAAAGGATCAATGAATCAGAGTTGGTTCTTTGAAAGGAAAACTAAGATTGCTAATGCTTAAACTAATTGCTAATTGCTTAAACTTACTAAAAGAAAGAAGAACCACATCCATGTAATTGTAAATGAAAAAGGCAAAATTACAACAGACACCAGAGAAATCCACAGGATTATTAGAAGCCATGTTGAAAACTTGCATTGTAATAAGTTATAGAATCTGAAAGAAATGGATTAACTTTTTAGACACACATGACTTAGTAAAATTGACCAAAGAGGACATAAAACCCCAAACAGACCAATAACAGGCAGTTAAACAGATGCATTAAGACTCTTCAAAATACGAAAAATCAGGACATGGTATGTTCACAGATGAATTTTATCAGAACTTAGAGAGCTAACATTAACACCCTCCAACCTGCTAACACATTTAAGAGGGAGCGAACACTTCCAAATTTCATAAAGCCAGTATTATCCTGATATCAAAACTGTAGAAGGACTCAATAACAACAATGAGGAGAAAAGAAAACAGAACTTAGGCCAAGATCCTTCCTGAGATGTAAAAACGCCTCATTACAATACCTGCAAACAAAATGAACAGATCATTACAAAGATCACATGCCATGACCAAGGTGGCTCATCTCAGGGGCACAAGAATTGTTCAGTATACATAAGTCAGTAAATGTAATATGCCATATGAACAGAATTAAGGATGAAAACCACATGATAATCTCAATAGAAGGAAAGAAACCTTTTGATAAATCCAGAAGAGTTTATATTTCCAAAAGAGTTAAAAACATCAAGGGCAGGAGGGCAAGATAGCTCAGCAGATTAAGCACCTGCTTAGGCAAGCATAGGGACGAGGGTTTGATCCCTGGTCCTGCATGCCATGCAGGCCCCATCCCAAGACATGCTGAGCCAGCCACTGAGACCAGGACTGGTGGCACACGCCTGTAATCCCAGCACTGGGGAGGCCAAAAACAGGAGGATCACTACAAGTCTGAGCTGTGCAGCGAGACCCTGCACCAAATACATAAACAAAGCAAAGCAAAAACAAACAAAAAACCCATACTACAGAGATACCTACATATCCATATTTATAGCAGTAGTACCCTCAACAGCTAAGTTCTGGAAGCAGCCTAGGTGGCTATCACCAAGCAAATGGATAAAAACTCATTTTTCATCTGGCTGTTTTTTCTTTGAGTAGAAAAATGTGAAGAACTTTTCCCTTGTTTTAGAAAACTTTTTCTTGACCCCCCCCTTTAACTTAAAACATTTTCCTTTTCTAAAATTTCCTATATAATGGTGCACACTCAATATGCATAAGCAATCATCTATTTCTCTTAAAATATTTCCCTATTAGTCTAAAGAAAATATTCTTGCAAAGATCATCAATGACTTCTTTCAAGGCCAATCAGTTGGTAGGTGGGAGGAGCAGAGGGATTAAGAAAGGTTTTTGCAAAAAGAAAAAAAAAAAAAGAAAGAAAAAGAAAAAACAACAACAAAAAACAAACCCCCAGGAGAGTGTGTGCACAGTTTTTTGTAATCTCATTTTCCTTAGGCCTTCCAGTGGGTTGCTGAGGGGCCAGGCCCCAAGTCCATCCCTTGGATATCTGTACCTAGCTCTGCGGGACTGCTTCCAAGTGCAGTATCTAGAGTTGAATCAGTTCTCTTATGAGGACGACTGCTCATCCAGCACTTCTGAGCATGTAGGGGTCAAGCTTCATTTTAGTTGCTTCCTCCATAGTTAACTTGAATGTTTGTTCCATTAAGGCCTTTCTTTGAGATGAGCAGAAAAAATAATTTTCCTTTAACACCTAAAAAGAGAGCTTTAAAAGTTTAAGTATAAAGTTCTTACTTTGCTGATAAAGATTGACTGCATGATTTGGATAAATAAGCAGAAATCCTTGGATAGTTACTACATCAGACTGACAGGAAGGTCATTTGAGCTATGCTCTGTTGTCTCATAGCTGGGAAAAAATATCTGTGGTGATTTTGTTCACTGCAAAGTGAATGGCAGCTTGTCAGATGATTTTGCTGTAGAACTTCTCTGTCCATCCAAAATGATGCTTACCCTTCAAGCTTACCCTTATTTAAGTATGTGTGTCTTATGTGAGAAAATCACAGGGAGTGAAAAAACTGCATGGCTCTTGTGGCAAGCCAAAGATCCTGTTTTTTTTTTTTTTTTTTCATTTCAGACTTAACTCAAACAACCTACTGATTTCTACAAAAAAAATTCTCCTAGAATTAATTCTAATACTTGAACAAAACAAAATCTCAGCATGATCTGTTATTTCAAGCAGCAGCAGCCTTGCCCCTGCAGAGATGTTGAATGCTTCCAATCATTTTTAAACCAGTCCAACAGGCCAATGCGGCCCACTTCATTGACCTTCCTAATCAAGAACTTTGGATAGTTTTCTATTTCTCAAGTTACCAAATGCTAATTATTCTGCCAGGTGTTGGCGAGACTCCTTCACATTTGCTCCTTCTCTGTTGACACAAATCACCCATTTTTGTTGCTGCTGGTTTCTTTATCATGTTCATTGAAGGTCATGCTTGAATGCACACATGTCTTTGTTCACCCTTGTTTCTCCCTTCCTCCTCTTTCTAGCTCCTCATTTCTACAAGCAAGAGAACAATCCTTACTTGCTGTGAGGTAATGGGCTGAATTAGAAAATCTCTGTGGCCCTCTGCAAGTGCTCATCATTATTTTCCAGTTTACCTGCTGTGATTTGAGCACATTAATTGGAAGAAGCTAAGCGTGTAAGTATCTGAAAAGAAACAGCTATTACCTGAGGTTTGCAATGACCAACCCTAATCTACTTGATGATAATGAAGACCATGAATCAACATGAGTCTAGAGCTAACCTCAAGTGGGGAAGAGAAATGCTTGATTTACTTCTTGATTAATTAACCAAACATGATAAATTATCTGATCAGAATACTTTTTAACATGCAAATTAAACAAAAACATGAGAGGGAATTTTTAAGTTTGATTACTAAGAGAGTACTCAAGAAATAACAGTTCTCAGTACCTGGTCCTTGGAGAGAAGTATAAGTATCAGGTGGGGACTATAGGTTCTCAGGAGTCTCCTCAACCTATGGACACTTGGGGGCCTCACAGTGTACAATTTAACAAGTCCTTGGAGGCTTGCTGGAGAAATTGCTGCTGCAGATCCAGTGTGCAGCTCTGGTGTTATACTTGAATCAACAGGGGACTATTAAAGAAATTCCATTGCTCCAGCCCCATCATCAACCAATTAAATAAATTATGGAGCTTTTGTCCAAGGCTGAGAATTAGTGCAGTAAATTGCTCAACTTTTTTAATGAAATGAAATAATCATTCGTTAAATTGTCATAGATCCAGAGTAGTGTCAGAAAGCCAGAAAGTGTGCATGTGTGCTGTGTGTGTGTGTGTGTGTGTGTGTGTGTGTGTGTGTGTATGTGTGTGCTTGAAAGAAGAGTAGGAAGACAATCTGGAGCTAAGAATTTTTGATAATTCCAATCCAAAGGGCTCATAGAATTTCTAAATACTGAATAAGATTTGGCATACCAGATTTAAATAGATAAGCCTAAGAAAACTTGTCATTGCATTAGGTAAGCTGGTGAGATTTCTGATAATATAGTTTCAAAATGATCTGTTCCTTACGACATAATAATTTTCCTCACTGTAGACTCTTTTAAATACAAATTCACAAGGAAATCAGAATGCTGGCATTTGGGAAGAAATGTTTTCACTCTCCACTTAATAACACAATGTGGGCCCCATGAGTCTAGAAATAATATCTTCTTTCTTGGCTTTCCATGGGCCTTATATGTACCTGGAATATGGGGAGGGCTGTGCCACATAGTCTCTATTATTTGACTGCTAGGACAAAACACAGTATCTGACTGTGCAATTTAAAGGAGACAAGGCCTATTTTGGTTCATAGCTTCAGAGGTTTCCATCCATAGCTAGCTGGTTCCAGGGCAGAAACAAACCTCCTCATGGCTCAAAGCACGGCCGAGGACAGCTGCTCAGCTCAGGGCAGCTAGGAAGCAGAGAGGAGGGGAAGAGCCAGAGAGGAAGGGGCCAGGGGCCTGGGAGAATCCTCCAGATCATGCACCCACGATACACCCACGATACAGCCCAGAAATGGGCTCCACTAATCTCCTAGTCATCTCTCAGGCCAATCAAATTGACAATCAAGAATAACTGTCACACGATCTGATCTAGCCATTAAATCCTAAGAGCTTTAAAGCTGACACACACAGAGCATTAAATCACAAAATTGGGAGATTTGAGTTTTGGTCATTCTTCTGAATTTCTGATCTGAAAAATCATAAAGCACTATCAAAGAGCAAAATACTCAATATATCTCAATTTTGTTCTCTTTCAACTGTGGTTAAGTTTTTCTAATAGTTTCTATGGGGACAAAATAATGTACACAAACACCTAGTACAAAACTTCGAACAGATGGCAGAAGCAATGATACATTAGGAACAGTAATGTTGCCAAGTTTTGCATGTTATAAAACACCTATAAAATAATGTAACTTGCATAACTTCAGAGACTTGTATAACTGCAAATATATTAATTATAATTTCTTTATATTATATAATAAGAAAACTAAAACACAAGGCATAGTTGATGTTCAGTTTGATAAAAGTTGCAACTGGAATCTAGCTCATAAACAACCAAAGGAGTGATCAGGTTTCTGGTATAGTTACCTAGATTTATAATAACATAGGATGAATTATTCATTCAAATTCTCGGTAGTCACTAATGTTGAAAAAGTTTAATAAAATCAGGAGGCAGCAAATGACTGAATACAATCCATTACTCTCTCTTTGGCAGTTGGGAATTTCCTTTTCCATTAACAGAATTAGGATAACTTCTCTCAAAATATTAAGGCGTCATCACTTTTTATTTAAACTGTAAAACTTATGCAAGTTGTTTCTTTCTTTGAATCAAACTTCTACTCATCAAAATGCTGATGTTTTATCTCAAACACAGACAGTCGTTATTTTATTTATCCTAATATTCTTTCTTTAGGTTCAGATCCATGACAGCGACAGGGGACCTTGGTGCTTATAAATACCACTTTCAGGTTGTGATAGTTTCACAAAGCCAAGTTTGAGATTATGCTTATTGTATTTCCTAACTTATAATCTTTTTCATTACTGTGTTTGCCTTATAAAACTACAAATGTTCAGCTTTAATAAAAATTTTCTAATGTGAATAAATGGACAGATAAATGTTAATTGTAAGTATTAATTGAGGCGTTTATTGAGTTGTAGACTTCGATAGTGTCAAAGATTTTAGGTAATTTGCATTGAAAATGTTCTAAAGTATTTAAAAAACCTCAAGAATGTGGTAAAGTGTTGAGATACAGGGGCCAGGGAGATAGCTCAGTAGAATAAGTGCTTGGTTGGCCAGTGCAAGGTCCTGAGTTCAATCCCTGGTATTGCAAGAGAGAGAGAGAGAGAGAGAGAGAGAGAGAGAGAGAGAGAGAGAGAGAGTTCAGGCTACCCTAAACCAGCAGTTGTATTACTCAAAATCTCAGTATTTATACTTTGTAGATATTCAGCCTTCTGTCAGGGGACCAATTTTACGTAAGCTTTGCAATTTAAAAATAAAAAATATAAACCATAATATCTTAAAATTACCAACAAGATTATCTCTAGTCATCTGAATGATGTATAATGTGAGCTATAAGTAAAAGAGCTCACACCCAGATGATTCCTTCTCCAGGTTTTAATATTATTTTTAAATTGAAAAGCCAGAAATAACAGCTTTAGAGGTTTGACAATGGCAGCATATCATTGGAACTTCAGTTGCATAGTTCTGGATCTCTCTACAATTTGCAGTTCAAGAATTTCTTGATCAGTTCCCTCATATCTGCTCTTAGTAGTGAGCCAGATGCTTCAACTGACAAGTGCATTACGCTTTAAAGATGAGAGTTTCTTCTGCTCAGGAGACAGCAGAAAATAAATTCTTAGCATCTTTGGTTGCATTCAGATTAAAAAGTCTTTCCTTGAGTTTTTCCATTGAATGGAAGACAGGGATAGATATTCTCACTACTACGTGCTCAGTTATTGCCGCCTATCAGTAAAATCATTAAGCATTAGAATGAATAATGGACACTGGTTATTTACACTAGAGTTTAGTGAGCCTCAATTCCAATTTCATCTTACCTTAGAAGTATTTTGATACTGAAGTTATAGATGGTTTGTTCAATATTATAGAAATGTTCTTTCTTGGTATAGTTCCATGAAATGTTTTAAACCTTATTATTCAAAGTCATCTGAGCATGCTTACCCTTAGCATCACTGCTTTATGATAGAAACAAAATTTACTTGCTCTTTTTTATCTATGACAGTGGAAAGTTGCATGGGCAATGGCGCTAACTTGATGTGGTTCACCATTTTCACTCATCCTTGGGGCGGTTCCCTGCCTGAAGGTAAATCGTTGAGTGTGAGTGTTCTCTTGGAGAGAGCAAAGGCAATCTTGCTGCACACACAGTGACATGTTCGGTCACTACTGGTTCCCCTGCACCTCCTCCAGTGTAAAACACAGCGAACAAGTAAAGGAAAAAGCCTCTACAGCACAAGATGGTAGTGATAATTGGAATATAAATTATCAAGCTCCTTTCCCTTATATATGTTCTGTGTATGGCAAACACTGAGTTTGTACTGCTTATCTGAGATTGGTTAAAATAAGCATCTGTTAAGACACTTTATATTGAAGTCCATAGCATCAGTTAATATAACAATTTTGCCAAAAACTTGTAACTCTTTTTGTTATTTCTGAGTATACCTTCCCAGAGGTGCTTCAGAAATCATATGACTTTTTTGGCTTTTGCATCAGGGATAGTTTAGATCCCAATTTCACCTTTATTCCATTCTTTAATGGAAAGCACTATTTCGCATCTTACACATTTGTTCAGGAAAAGTTCAATAGCCTTCACAGAGATAGATTATTGTTCGACTTTGAAATCATGCAACTTCACCACATGTGGTGGGTCGTGAAGACATTCTTGGGTAGTGGACTTTTAGTCTGGGGGGAATCTTATGAGAACTCTTAAGCTTCATCTTGAGATACAGAATATACGGAGAAGAGGGGAAATTACTTAACCATTGTGTGCCTCATTTATAAAATGGAGAGAATTATATGTATCTTATAGAATTATTCTGAGTATTAATTGTGTGTAAATGCCTTGGAATGTCTAGAATGGAGTAAACACCAGTAAATCATCATTGTTGTGACAGGTGAAATGTGATGACTTGCTTTGGTGTCCTCTTATGGAGAGGGATATGTGACCCCGTTGCCTAGCCAACAGCCTCCTCCATATGACCTGACTACCACCAGTTACTATCACTTTTATTCAAGGTCTAAGTCCTAACAAAATAGACATACTTTGTCTTAATCAGCCCCATTCTCTGTTGTCTAAATTACCTGCCACAGTGCTAGGCAAGCCGATCGACAGCACATAGTTATTTGAAGACATTATACTTATTTTATCATGTTGCTCTTAGAGTTTGGTATAACACATCCTCATCTTATTGACCTAGTATTTCTTAATTTTAACTTGCAATTTAGCTGCTTCTCTCTACATAGCATCTAATTCTTTAAACATAAATATGTAATAATTGAAATTCAACCAAGAAGGAAAATTTCACATCAGAACCAAAAAATGTAACAGTGATAACAAAGTATAATTTCAACAGTATCTTCTTAAAGGAAACTGCATAATTTAATCAAGCATCTTTCCTATTAATCCAAAAATAAACGAATAAGTAGAAAATCAACTCAGTACCCTTTATAGATATACTCATTAGCTTAGAAATTCAATAAATCATCAGAATTAGACAAAATACATTTCAAGTTTCTTATTCGACGCCTCATCATCTGCTGGTATAAATGAGATTCAACTTTACATTTGGTAATTTTGACTCTTTGCATTATGAGGATTAAACATCATAAATAGTTTTCCTTGATATTTGAGTTATTGCATGATTCTCAGAGATAAAACTGTAAAA
>NW_004524738.1:3626325-3675985 GCF_000260255.1 Octodon degus
GAAGTATAATTTTTAAGATCAAGAAATACACTACTTTTATACTATTCTCCACCTAATGAGTTATAACTTCATCTTCAAAAACTGATAAAGAACTATTTTTTAAAAAATAACAAGGCAGTGCTGGGTGTAGTGGTGCACACCTCGAACCAAGCCCTTGGAAGGCTGAGGCAGGAGAATGGCTGGGAGTTCAAGGCCAGCTGAACTACACAGTGAGACCCTGTCTCACACAAAAAGTTAGCATGTGAAACTGGCAATACTAAAGTATTATTAAAAAATTCTTATATAAAAAGGCTTTAAATCCATATCAATTTTCTCACCTTGAAAAAATGTCTTTCAACCCCTATTTTCTGTCCACCACTGCATGCTTTCCTTCCTTCAGTATCTCAAAGTAGTACGTCCAAGCTCAAGTGCCTATTTTCTCTCATAATCTTGGTCATCTAGTCTTTCAAGCCTCGTTTAACAGGGATTCTGCTCTTCCTCTGTGCAGACAAATAGCTTACCAAAGTTATGCTGGTCCCTTCTCTGGCGGCTCACCCTACAAACATGAGGCCCCTGGAAACATCTGGTGGGCTTTCTTTTCACATTTCCAAAAAAGACCTATTTTCCCACCACCTCACAGCTACCACCTGGTCCATTTCTCACCTGAATAATGAAAGGCTTCTGTTATTCTTCCTGTTCAATACTTGCTCCCCAAAGTCTACTATTCTCTGCATAGCAGCAAGAGCGATTCTTTTCAAAGTGGGACCCAGAACACAACAGTCCTCTACTGGAAATCCTTCAGTGGGTCTCCCTTTTCTTCTCAGAGAAGATGCTAAAATTCTTGCAGTGGTCAAAAAGGCCCTATAAGATGCGTCCTCATCTCCCACTCTGTCTACTTTAGCAGGACCACCCTGACTTCGCTCCTTGACTAGACCAGCTGTGCTCCTGCCTCAGGATATCTGCGCTTGGTTTTTGGCTGCCTGGAGTGTTCTGCCCAGACCACACAGAATTTACTTCTCTTTCAAGTCCCTGTTAGGGGGCAGGGGAGATGGCTCAGTGGAATAAGTGCTTCCCTGGTGAGCGCAAGGACCTGAGTTCAATCCCCAGTTCTGCCAAACAACAACAACAACAACAACAACAACAACAACAACAAACCCCAAAAACAAAACAAAATCACTATTGCCTGGATTATGGAATATACTTAATCAAGTCCTTGTTAAAATTCCAGCTTCCCAAGAGGCCCACACTACCATTCTAGCTAATTCACAATTTCTTGCCCTGTGTTCCCAATCTTCCCTACCCTACTCTAGTTTGCTGTAATACTTCTATCTTTTAACAGAGAATTTATTCATGTTTCGTGTTTGTTACTGGTTTCCTCTGCTGAGATGTAAACTCCATAAAGACAGAGATTCTGGTCTAGATGAGTCTCTGACATATCTCTAGCCCCTCAAACAGTTCCTCAATAAATATCGCTAAATGATTGATTTTCATTAGCATCAATGTTCTTCCTACAAATTCGTAGTCCTGTTAAGATCTTTCGGGTTTACAGTGAAGTTATCATTTTACATTTGAAGTAAGATATTTTTCCCTCTCCCTAACGGGAAGCCATCTTCATTGTCATCTGGCTTAACCGAACTACAACACTGAATAAAGAAGAATAAGTGTGGGGAATGGAAAAGGTGGCTTGAAGAATTTGGTGGCAAAGTTAACCTACTATCACTATCAAGCAAAGCCTTGTCTAACACATGTCAGCCAACTAAGCAACAGAGAAAAACCAGTATGATCTCCAGGTCTTCTAATCCACTGTCATCTGCAGTGCTGCACTTTAAAGCAATTTACAGACTCACATGGGTGTGGCTCTTTCAAATCATGTTGATGACACATGTGTGTCAAGCAGCACAATGAAGGGGAAGTACTGGTGTGCGTCCTATGCCATCAAGTTCACTTTATTAAAAATTCTAGGGGGCCGGGGAGATGGCTCAGTGGAATAAGCGCTTCCCTGGCAAGCGCAAGGGTCTGAGTTCAATCCTTGGTCCCGCCCCCCCCCAAAAAAAATTCTGTCTACTCTGCAAAGGAAGGCTGAATGATACGCAAGACAAATCGCACACCATCCACTGCTTACAGATTGCCATCTCTTCTTAGCAATCACAAAATATCAAAATGTCTGTAAAACTGATTAAAAATAGCTGGCATAATACTACATGCACATATGAAAAGCACAAGAGCATAGTGCTTTGCAGCATATTTAGTTTTTATCAGTAGATAAGGGAAAGAAATGTGGAAATAATTAAAATTGGGATTCGTTATCATTGAATGACGAAATTATTTTGGTCGGAGTTAGCATAATTATCAAATTAACTGTGGATAAAAAGGAAACAATGGTCCAGAGGCAGAAGGGGAGGGCAGGGAGGAGGGGGAAACGATATAAAAAGAATGAAGATCTGTTAATTACATGTATAAATCTCCTAGGATGAACATGAACATTATGTACTATAAACATGTATTAACAAGAAATTGAAAAAATAAGTTTAAAAACTATGGGTCATATCTACAATCTTATTTGTAATTTTCAGCATTAAATAAATTGTTTCATAAATGAGAACTCACTTGAGATTATACGTGTCATACTCAATGGAAGACCTTGGCACTGCAGGGATCATATAAAGAAATCCGAGAGTTTCATTTTCACGTACTATTTTAATGATTTGCAAGGGATCACGGATGTTGGCTTTAACGACTTCTTCCGGGTCGTGGAAAACGTACTTAGGATACATGGAAGACCTAGTCCCAAAGAGGCCTCTTCTTCCAATACCAGTACGTGGCAGTTTAGGAGGAGAAGGAGAGAACACCTCAACAGAGGGCCGATGGATCTAAACAAAACCAAGTTTTTAAAAATGAGTTTTTGAGAAAAAAAAAAAAGGGAAGGACAAAATATGATTTTCAAGGACAAGCATGCTGAAACTGAAAAATTTCAAACTGCTGCTAGGGCGTGAGGTCCCTTCTCAGAGCTATCTGCTCAAGTGCACAAACGCTTCCACAGGGCTGTCTCAGGGTCAGGGCCCATGGCCTGCTCCTTGAGTTCCATGATCTTTAGGCCCCTCTGCTACGAGCTCTCTGGTGCTCATGGGAACACACTATACTCCTCACTCGGCTGCCCAGTATCTATCCTAACAGGCTTCTCTCTTCAGGCTCCTCCCTGTTCTTATCACTTTGATGCTTTTCGGGGAGTGAAATCCAGACAATTGTTATCATAATGCATGATAAACTTTACTTCTCTGCAAATGTGAGGGGCGCTTATGATGAGATGGGGAATCAGTGGTAGTAGGCTTTGAGAAGCAATTATTTTATTAAGTAATAATCATCTGTTCTGTAGACCAGTGTTCTGCAACTAAAATGTGCGTGTGAATTCCTGGGGTCTTGTTAAAATGCAGATTCTGACTCACTACTGTTGGGATGTAGCTCCCCATTTCTACTTTGCTCACAGGGGATGTGGGCCTTCCTGGCTGACCGTCTTACAGGAAGCAGCACTGCTAAGTCCCACCCTCCCCATGCTCACACCTGAGGGCTTCAGGTCTATTTCCGTGCCACTCATACCCTTTTGTTCATCCCCCAAAACACTAGGGAAGCATCACTCATGTCCTTCTCTCTACAGAGGTGATTACCAACCGCACTTGAGGATGTCTGACACAACCTTCAAAGACCATCACTTGCCTCTGGTAGGGCAAAGGTAACTGCCTAGAGAAAACAGTCACCACACAAGGCTTGCTTCACTGAGTAACTCATGCAAATATATACACTTATTTAGTGCCCATTGCAGAGCTGATAGAGGCCACCATTTCTTTTTCTTTTTCTTTCCTTTTTTTGTGTTTTTAGTACGGGGTCTACATGGGTCTTACATACAGATCATACTTGTAGTGATCTTTCCTCTCTCAGCCTCCCAAGTGCTGGGATTACAGGCACTACAGCACCCAGTCTCATTAGCTCTCTCAGTATGCCCCTGGGGTGGGACCAGCATTGCACATCAGTGATTGAACCCCAGTTCCTGCATCTGCCTAAGCAGGCACTTTAATCCGCTGAGCTATCTGGCTGGCTTGAGGCCACTATTTCTACAAGAGCTTCATTATTAGGAGCTCAGTGGAATAACTTTCTCAGACAGTTTGCATTCATAAACATCATTTTCCACTTCTGACAAAACATATCCCACAGAATGGCAATTTGAGAGAGGCTCAGCAAGTCCAGAGCTGAAGGAAATACATCTTTAACTCAAAAGTTGTCATGCATGGTGGCAGAGGTATTATTCTCTGTTTTCAAAGAATGGGCCAAATCTGATGTGCAAAATGTGGAAAGATCCACATTGTCTTCTCTCAAGATTGCAGCAAGGGTTACAGTCAAGTTCAATATTTTCTTAAAATGAAGTGTTATTATTTTAATAGAAAAAAATTTTTAGTATATCTTTTTCAAAATTTTACTTCCTTGTAAGTGAAAGATTCATTCACTAACAAGGCTACACATTTTCATATGAGTGCTTATTTCTAATTACGCAACTCAGCGGGAAGATGTTACCAACTTAGAAGTCACACATTGAGAGCTGGGATGGAGGGTACAGGAAGCATTTGTTCATATGCTGTGGATCAACGATAGCAATTCTCGCTCATGGTTGCCCAGTTCAATTATGTCAACATATTTCTTAGTCACTAGAGTCTTTCTTTCCTTTCTCCCTCTCTTCCTTTCCTTCCTTCCCTTCTTCCTTCTTCCTTTCAGTCCCTTCCATCCTTTTCCCTTTCCTCTCTCCTTCCCGCCCTCTTTTCCTTCCTTAGTTCCTTCCTTCCTTTGTTCCTCTCTTCCTTCATTCTTTTCTTCTTTCCTTCCTTTCCCCCTGCTTTGCTTTCTCAGATAATTCATATTTCCATTTTCAACTCATGAGAAATCAGTACTGAGGAGTAATCCTCTTCTCAGAATAAATAATCTTTTCCTGTACTATGGACTATCCCACTTTACCCCCCATTTCCTTTAATCTCTAGCTTTTTACTGAATTCTTCACTGGAGTGAGTTACAACCAGGACCCACTGCCCATAACCTACTGTTCCTTTTCAGCTCTTTCACCCTATTTGGCCATTTCTTTAAACTCAAGTACCAGAAGTCCATTTTGTGCCTAATGAATTAGCTTAACGAAAATTAAATCTTTTCTGGCTCTAAGCTCTCTCCTCTTCACAGAACCTGTACTGACTGAGGTTATGAACTCCATATAATTTCCCATCTGACTGTAGTCTCTAAGGATGACTTCACCCAAATCTACAGTGAGCTCCTGTCCAGCTGACTTCTCTTTAAGCCCCATCTCTTCCACCTTATCTACTGCATCCATTGAGCTTAGTGAAATTCCAAGGGTGGCTCTTCCTCTGCTAACTGTCCCTCACGCAACAGGGTGTGAGTCTATTCCATTCAGTTCTTTACCATTTTATACCCTAACTGAACAGTGAGAGCTATTACTGTGCCTGACTGCAGTTGAATATTGCCCACTTCCAGACTCTGAAATCTTCAAGGCCAGAGAGAATACTTTTTTTTTTCCTTAATGAATTTAGAACAGGGTCTACAGGGTCTCGGACTCATAGTGATTTTCCTGTTTTCAATCTCCCAAGTGCTGGGATTACAGGCGCATGCCACCATGCCCAGTCTCAATCGCCTCTGAGCACACCCTGGGGGAAGAGCCGGCACAACACTGGGAACCCTGGCCACTGCACTCTGCCGAGCCAGTACTTAACTTTGCATTTCCAGCACTGTAGCCCCATGCCTGAAACCAAACTGGCATTCAAATACTTAATGCGCACTCAAGGGTCTTTTAACCAAAAGTTCAGAGATATCTCGGCTGTTTCAGCATCTTTACTGAAGCTGGACCCTTCACATTTTCTCCCATATTTTTTCTTTCTTGAATTACCTACAGGTAATCTTGAGAAGCCAAGCTCTAGTCATTTTTCCTCCTAAGCACTATCCATTTAGGTCCTGGAAGACAACTTTATTGCTCTACAATTCTTACCAGCTCTACCAATTCTCTCCCAGTTCTTACCAAAGCATTCTTTTGTGCTGACTGTCTATTTTACCGCTTCTCAACGAGGTCTCCAAAGATTTTTGTTTTTGAAAACAATTGTACAGCGTTCAATATACTGCTACATCTTAGAGAAAGCCAGAGACACAGGTGTTGAAAGCTTCCTTTATGATTTTCATTTTATTTAAATGGGAAGAACTGAGAGATACCATATTTCCCAAACACATGTGCCTCCTTTTAGAAGAAAATTATTTTGCTACTATTCTCAGGAGTTAAAATCATATTAGCAAGGCCAAATAAAACAGAAATTAAAATTAAAAGTATTGCTTAAGTATTTTAGTATTATTCTGTACCTTCTTTATCCCCATAACATCTTGAGGCTCCAGTGGAGTAAGAGACTTGATAGAACTCCTTTCTGCTATGCTTGCCCGTGGTTTAAGGATTCCACGACTGATTAACTGAATGCGATTCTGTTCGTGTATATATTCCGGCTGCTTATGATCTTGGTAGGCTCTTAGCACTGGCTTTGGGGAATAGAGAGACAGATTAAACTTTTTAATAATGTGAACTTGCCTGATTCTTCACAGCCTTTTGGCTTTGTCCTGTTAGAAACTGCTCACCCTGGAATCATTTCCTACCAAAACCACAGTCTCATCAGCACTACTACTGTTGGCTATCCTTGATCTATTACTTGATTAAAACTTTTCTGCTTAGTTTCCACTGATTTGGTGCTTTAATTTACCTCCAATACTTCTAGCAGTAAGGTTATCACAGAAAAGTCAAAGGATGAAATCACACATATCCCAGTTGTCCATGACAAATCCCCACTGTTCACTGCCACTTGGTGACAAGAAGCAATAATTTGTGTGCTAAAGAAATGGAAGTCATCCGGGCATGTAATGGCCATGAGAACAGGGATCTCCAATTTTTCTGACAGGGACTCAAAGGAAAGTACGGGGTCAAACAGAACAGCAGTGGAAACGGGTGAGTTCTTCCAGTTCTAACTCATAGGTTACTGTGGTAGACTGAAGAGAGCAAAGCAGCTTGGGTCTTAGAAATGAGCTGAAGAAAGGTCCATCCTAGGCAAAGTGTCATATTGGAAAGTAGCTGTAAGGAATTCAATACTCACTGTGGGAGACAGATAGGACAGGGCAAGGAAAAGAAAATCTAGATGAATGTGAGGAAAAGGAGCACAGGAAGGAGATCCCAGAAAGTACAGACATCTCTTTAATCAATTAGTGGGGAAAAAAAAGACGAGGAAGTTCTAGAATTTGAAAAGTAGTTAGCCAAAATCCCCCCTTAGAAAAAGCACTGAAAAATTAGCATCACTTTACAGATATGTTTTAACAGTGGGAACAGAAAAGGGCTGTATTAGCTCTCACACTGAGCTTATCTTAAGAAAAAACAGAAGAGAGTAAGGAACAGAACAATAGCCCTACTTATCCTAGAAAAGTACTGCACTGAGAAGCTTGTGCACACTAATGAAAAAGATTATCATTCAAAGTGAACTAAAAAACGAGAAATTATAAAAAAGAAAATAAACTGGACTTATGAAACCTCAAAAGAGAAGAGCAAAAAGGTTTTTCAGATAATAACCAAGCCCTGATTTTCACTATTAAAAGGACACACCAAGCATGTGGGATGGGACCCCAGAATAACCCCTGTCAGCACTCACTGTGGTAAAGGTGCTTGAAGGAAGAGGGAAGTGAGAATCCAGGTGAGAAGAATCAAGTCACTTAACAAAAATCTTGTTGTTGTTAAATTTTGTACACAGTGGTCTAAACCAGAAGAAAATGGAATGCATGTTTAAGATACCCAAAGAAAGATCATTTGATTCAAGGATTCTGTTTCCATCCCAGTGGGTATTCAAGTATAAAAGTTGTAAACACAAGCCGGTGAACACTCAAGAATGCAGGAAGATTGCACTCTTAGGAGAAGCTACTAGAGAGTACTAGACAACCAAAATGACTAGAGATTCAAACAGTAGAATTAGTGGGAGGTGGTGGGAAAGTTCTGGAAAGGGATGGGCTCTGTGATTGTACAACACTGTGAACGCACTTCATGCCATTGAATATAGACTTAACACTGTTATGTGGACTTTATCTGGCAATCACAATGGTCGCACGAGTGCAGGACGTACTTAGCCACCTGCATGGCGTATGCTATTTGCTCTGATGAGGTACATACAGTTAGCAATAAAAGATCAGAGACGGTTTGTGGGTGTTAGAAAAAATTCTCTGATTTTAAAGAGGTGGTTTTTAACCTAGGACAACTATGCCTTCTGCCCCAAAGTCAGTAGACATTTTTGGTTGTTCCAGCTAGAGGTTATGCTACTGACATCTGATAGGCAAAAGGCTAGGGATAGGGATACTGCTAAACAAGCTTCAATGGCCAGTGAAGCCCAAGTGCACAGTGATCTGGCTCAAACTATGAAAGGCACCAATGCCTATACATTGTTTAGCTTGCTAGGTCTCCTTACTCTAGTGACATATTGATTCATTATACCTACATATAATGAAATGACCTGCCTTACTCCAGGAAAAGACTTTGCTCCGAAATCAACTTAATTCAACACCTCCTTCCTAATCTGAATTCATTCTTTTTAATGTATCAGTTATTTAATTAGGTTCTTAGTAAGAAATTTAGAACACTAATTTATGAGGATAAATTCTATTTGTCAGAGCAAAAACGGATTGCAGGTAGCCCTGGAATTGAGGAGCAGCTTTGATTTTTGCTAAAATCTGTGAGTCCACTGTTTTCTGATCCACCGTGCACTACTCTGAACTCTGGTATCTCTCTTGGTGTTGAAGATCTCACTCTCCTGGTGTCTGGGTTTCTGCAGCTTCTTCTTCTTGAAGTAAGCATCAGTGAGGTGTTTGGGGATTTTCACTTTGCCGATATCAATTTTTGTAGAGGTAGCAATGGCAAATTTCTGGTGTGTTCTTTGTAGAGGAACACGATTAAGGCTAAGAGGCCCAGTCTCAAGTAGCAAGCCACTGGCCAACTGCTTCAGGAAGACCACTCTCTTGCCTTTGTGATGCCAGTGGGAATGATCAAGATGCTGGGAGTGATGCTAGCTCAAGGTTTCCTCAGATGCTGACTGAAGGGTTTCTAGCCATGGCTCACGAGGTTTTGGGGCACATCTTTAGTAGGGTAGTATCCAGGCATTTTTTTTGAAGCTTAACCACCTGGGTGCCACCATTCTTGTCCCCACCGATTGGTTTTGTGATCGTAGCAAGAACTTTCTCCTTCTTAACTTTGATTTAGCAGCTGTGTACTTTCTCTTGTATAAAGCCTTTCTGGAATACATAGCAGATCAGGAATATCTACTAATTCCTTTAACCAGGACAGGATTTTGGCTGCACTGAGGCTGCTCCTTCTTGGACTTTACTACATTCACATTGCCCTTTTTACCAGTACTACTGGCAGAAGCCTTCTTGGCTTTAAGTTTCTTCTCTTTAGTGTCTGGCTTCTCAGTTTTTTCACCCACCATCTTGTAAGATGGGAAAGAGAACTAAATTTCCAACTTCCAGTCTATAAGCAATCCTGAATTCAGAAAAATAGTCTCTTTTACATTTTTTAAAATCTACCTGGAATTTAGTTTTTATTATTGTGGAAGTGGAACTCTGTTTTTTTCTTTATACATAAATCAGCCATTACAGTACCATTTGTTAAGTAATTCATTTTTCCTTCATTGAAGTTTGATGTTACTTCTGAATAATATAAATTTTGTATTTTGCTGTGGGTTTTTTCCTGGGTTCGTCATGCTATCTTTTTGGTCTTCTTGGAAGTTGATTATTATACACTGTCTTAATTATAAAAACTGAATTAAAAATGTTTGTACCTAGTTGGGCAGATAACTACCTTTCTATTCTTTTTCATGATTATGTCATTTTTATAGGTTTGTTATTCAGCTTGTATTTGAGGATAATATTGTCAAAATTCAAGAAACAGGATTTTGTTTCGTTTTGTTTTGTTTTGCCCCAAAAGCCTTCAGGGCAGGCTTGGCTGGCTGGAGTTGTGGGGATCGAACCACAGCAACCTGAGCCTGACTGCTTTGTGGAAGCAGCCACTTAAAGAACTGAGCTAAGGGGCAGGCCCCCAAGAAACAGGATTTTGAAGTCTAAGATTGAATTAAAATGAGATCAACTAGGGAAGAATTTTATTTCGTATTATTATTATTATTATTATTATTATTTTGGCAAGCTCAGCCCACCCTGGGGGTGACGCTGGTGTGGCATGTGGTGCCAGGGATCCAACCGCGGTGCCTTGTGCCTGCCTAAACTTGCCTAAGCAGGAGCTTTAGACTGCTGAGCTATCTCACTGGCCTAGAAGAATTTTATTAATAGCCATATTGATTCTTGCCTTCTGCAAGTATGGAAGGCCAGTGAGCAGGTCTTAGTGTTTCTCATTCAGGCTTTATAATTTTTCTTTGCATAAGTTTAATTGAAAAATAGGTGTTGTTTTTCATAAACAGTGTAGAAGCAGCTGTGGTATTATTAGCAATAAATGGTAATGGAACTCCTAAAAAAATAATTAGGGAAAAGGTAAAATTTGATTCATATATTAGGATGTAGTCCCAGTGAAAAAGAGATACAGATGTAGAAACCAATATCACAAAAATATTAAAAGAAAACAAGGGTGAATTCTTTTATAATTTGGAGAAAGAGAAAGGCTTTTTAATTATGGTTCAAAAAAATTTTGAGTTTTATCAAGTAGATCTGCTACTATAATGGTATTGATGTAGCAATTTTAAAACATTTTCATGCATTTCTATGGAAATGAGTAGATATATTGGTGTTGCTAAGAACTATGTTTTTCAACTCCCTATAGCCACATTATGGAAACAGCCTAGATACCTGTCAGAAAGAACAGACAAAGAAAAATGTGGTACATACACATAATGGAGTATTATCCAGCCATAAAGAAGAACTAAATCTTGTCATTCACAGGAAGATGGAAAATATCATCCCACTAAGCAAATTAGTCCAGATTCACAAAGACAAGTGTCACATGTTTTCCTGCATATGTAGAATCTAGAAAAAAAGACGACTGTAGTAGAAGGATGGATGACTGTTACACAAGAAGAAACGAGTCAGGGAGGAGGAAGGGGGTATATACGATCATGATATATTATATGCATGTATGAAAATGCTGCAATGAAAGAGAGAGACAGAGACACACAGAGAGAGAGAGAAAAAGAGAGAGAGAGAGGTGCTGTTCACTATTGAAGGGACAGAAAAATATAGAAGAGAGAAGATAAAGTCAAGGAACGTCATAGGCTTTAACCTGGAATGAGTACAGTTAATATAAATTCCAGATTTTAAATATTAAATTCATACACAAACACATTGCAACTCTATGTCTTTTTAAAGATGCAAATACATGCCAAGTAGTAAGACGTACTCATGGTAGCCACATCTTTGGTTCCACATGTTCTTTCCCATTAAAAAAGATGCCTAACGCCATGGCTAAAGCAGGGAAATTACAAAGTGAACTTTGACTGTTTTTGTGGGGCTGGGTCAGAAGGCAAGGAAGTACTCAAAAGCTGTTGTTGTTGACAGCAAAAAGCCAGATATGCCCATGGATGAATTTAAGCACCACATGAAAAAATCACACTAATGGAGTAAAATAGTGAACTTTAAAAAAGCTTTAAATCCAGACCTTCATTTTGGCATTTAAGTACAGGAGATGAAGTTGTTCTCTGCAGAAGATGTTAACTAGTAAGTTTATGGGACAATTTGAATTTCAAAAAGTCTATATTTGATTTAAAATTTATTAAATAAATAAAGCCGTGAGTTTGTGAATTTTTTTTACTGGCAGAAAAAAACAAAAGATAAAGATCTTTTACTCTCACTAAGGCTATAGACTTATAGGAGCTACAGAAATGCATCAGGTGGCACAGCGAATGATCAGACATATCAAGCGTGTGTAATATACTACAGAACAGTCCTAGACTCTTCAGGAAATACGATAAAAAAATTAGCTATGAGATGCTTTATATTAAAAGAGAATAAAAATACAATTAAAAGACGCAGAACCATCCTGCCAGAGTTTGCTGAATCTAGCAGCCCCTGCTCGTCCTAAAGACTGATGGAGAGACCTGGCAGGCTATGCCTTCCTCTCCAGCCTTCCCACCAAAGTGTGCTGAGTTGCTGCCATACCTGAGCCTGAAGACCACCAGGGAGTCATGACTACCACAGCAACCTGCACCAGCCTTATAGAGCACCACCCTGCACCAATCCCCCATCGAAAGAGCCTCGCACATCTTAAGCCTGTGTTCATCATCATTGGATTCCCCCTGAACTGAGGCTTACCTCCCAGTCTGCCCCCTTAAGTGAGGTAGAAACCACAATGAACTCCACATAGCAAGAGCTTTGGCAAGCCAACCCTGCCCTTCCACACTCTGGAGAACCTTGATGACCTGCACCCCACCCATCTATTATCACTGCAAAAAATGACAAAAGGAAGGAACAAAAGGCAATCTCAGGCCTCTAACTCACC
This sequence comes from Octodon degus, assembly GCF_000260255.1. NCBI lineage: Eukaryota > Metazoa > Chordata > Mammalia > Rodentia > Octodontidae > Octodon > Octodon degus. Next base: position 3,638,849 of record NW_004524738.1, read on the forward strand.
TAAAATAAGTCCAGGAGACAAGATCACAGAAGAACTTGGAAGTCACATACCTGAAATTTATGAGATGATAGCAACTGAAGGAAAGAAACAACTCCATCAGGCTATGGAAGAAATCAGATAAGGAATAATCTCTCAGGTAAAAAATGAAATGACTATAATTATGAAAGAATTGTTCGATACATCTAAGGAAGACATAGATTAAAAAAATAGAAGGGAATAGGAAAATGATGGAAACATTGCATGAACAATACAGGAAAGAATTAGAATGCATGAAACAGATTAAAAATGATATCCAGGACATTAAGAATTCCATTGAAACCTGGCAAAACCACTCAAATGAAACAAATGATAGAATTTCAGACCTTCAAGACAGCATTGCAGCTAGTGAACAAGAAAGGAAACATCTCAAAAATGAGAAACTAGGAAATAACAATACAACAGCTACAAGACAATGCAAAGAAAAATGATATAAGACTAACTGGTATCAACAAAACAGATGGAGATATTACAAAAGACATAAAAAAGTGTTTTCAGAAATAATAGCAGAAAATTTCCTGAGCAAGGGAGAAGAATCTGATATACAGTAACTGAAACATATAGAACTCCAGCTAGCTATAATCAAAACAAATCATCACCCAGACACATAATAATCAAGATCCCAGAAACTGAGCAAACGAACAGAAGAGTAAAAGCTGTTAGAGAGAAGAAACAGATCACCTATTATGGAAATCCCACCAGAATCATGGCAGATTTCTCAACACAAATTATGAAATCAAGAAGAGCTTGGGGTGAGATATTTGAGGTCCTGAAAGAAAACAACTTTAAACCTAGATTGACATATTCTGAAAAACTATCAAGTTTAATGGAGAGATTAGATATGACCATGACCAATAACAACTGAAGAAATTCATGACAATCAAACCAACTCTACAAAGAGTACTGACAGATATTTAGAAAGAGACCAAGATGACCACCAACTTCAACAACAATAGAAGAGGACAACCAAGTAGAACAAACAATGAAGCAAAGGGGAAAACTAGGGATCCCCCAAGTAGGAAAACAACATGACAAATACAAGCCAATGCGTATCAGTTATCATTATTAATGCAAATGGCCTCAGTTCTCCAATCAAAAGAAGCAGACTTGTAGAATGGATAAAAAAACAAAATACAACAATATGGTGCATACAAGAAACATATTTAACTTAAAAACAAATTAATAGACTGAATGTTAAAGGATGGAAAACAATACTCCCTGTGACAGGAACCCAGAAAAAAGTAGGGGTAGCTATTCTGGTTGCTGACAATGTCAACTTCAAACCAGGTGTGATTAAAATAGACAAAGAAGATCACTACATACTTGTTAGGGGAAAACTGCAAAAAGAAGAGATAATAATTACAAATATATAGGTACCCCAATGTACGAGCATCAAAATATATAAGACAGATTTTAACAGACATGAAAAATCTAATAAGCAATACTTAGGAATCAATCTCACAAAAGAAGTAAAAGATTTATATGGCAACAATTATAGAACTCTGAAAAAAGAGATCAAAGCAGATTTCAGAAAATGAAAAGATATTCCTTGCTCCTGGATAAGAAGAACCAACGTTGTGAAAATGGCCATCCTTCCAAAATTGTTATACAGATTCAATGCAATCCCAATTAAAATACCATTAGTAAACCTCACAGATGTAGAAAAAGCACTCTTAAAATTCATCTGGACCCAGGAGAGAACCTAGAATAGCAAAAGCAATCCTAGGCAACAGAGGAAAGGTAGGAGGCATCATGATCCCTAACTTGAAACTATACTACAAAGCTACTGTGATAAAATCAGCATGGTACTGGCATAAAAATAGACCTGAGGATCAATGGAACAGATTAGAAGATACAGACAAAACTGCAAGCACACTCAGCTACCTTATCTTGAATGAAGGGACCAAACATGTTCATTGGAGGAAAGGTAGCCTCTTCAATAAACGGTTCTGGAAATACTGGCTTTCCACATGCTGAAGGCTTAAAATAGACCCATGCCTATCACCATCCACAAAACTACAGTCAACATGGATCAAAGACTTAAATATTAAAACTGAAATACTAAATCTTCTGGAATAGAAAGTAGGTAGAAACCTTAAGGACATAGGGATAGGTAAAGAGTTCATGAACAAAAATCAAATTGCTCAGCAAATGCTTCAAAGACTCAACAATTGGGATCTCATATTTTTGAAAAAACAGCAAAGCTAACTGACACAATCAGTATATCTTGTACAATCATACTTTAAAACTATACATATTTCCACACATTTGTATATACAAATCCACTTGAAAAAAAATACAGGATGGTTTGAAGGGCACACAAGCATGAGTAAGAGTAAATATGTGAACATGGGAGATAAGAACTTTACCTTTTTATACTTCATTGGTCCTTTGCATGCATTTATAATTATCCAAGGGTACAAAGACTTTCTGAAAATTTTATCAGACACACATAAATTTTTCAGAACTCCAGTCATGTAATCTTAAAAAAAGAATGCATATCACTTTTCCTGGAGTTTTAAGTATTAAACGTTATCCTAAGGACTATGAGAGCTGAGAAAGGGAATATAGGTGGTGGGGGAAGAGAGGCAAGGTCAATAATACATGGGAGGTTAAAAATCATTAAAATACGTTACATATATGTATGAATCTTCCAAAGAGCAAATCTATTATCTGTATAATTAATATTCACAATGAAAAGTGGTATCTCAATATGTAAAAGAGCCTCCTAATCCAGATAGGTAAGTATCTGTATAGTGCATAATCCTAGAGAAAAATTTATGCATAAAGAATGGTTCACCACTTTATCTCCCAATTTTATATAAAATCTTGGAACTTATTTGTACAGTTTCATAAACACATTCTTAGCTTTTAAAGTTTCCATCCTTTCTTTGTCAGTGAAAAGTCTGAAAATAATGTCCATTCCTTAAAACAATGCTGTAACTTCCTCCGGATAAGCAAAATGGGCAAAATACTGATTTTTCAAAACTTACCAGAGGCTCTAGCTTTACCGGCTGCTGCCTTTTCCTTGTCTTCTCCTGAGCTTTTGTGCTGTGCCTAAATGTCAGGACTTGTCTCTCAGATTCATTTGCTGCAGATGTTAGGTAACTCACTCTTCTCTTTGATGTCGTATTACTCACTCTTGAAAGCTGAGGATTGTCTGAAGTACCTTCAAGACTTTTCAGCTCCATTTCGCTGTCTGTAGTCTGATAAGTCATCTTTATTTCTGGAAATGACAGGGGAAGGAAAGGGAAAATGAAAAGCTTGAAGACTTTGTTAAAATGCAGATTCTGACTTCTATACTTTGAAGCAGAATGTCCTAAAACACCTGAATGACCCTTTTGTAATGGTCCTGTACTCAGCACCGCACACGCTCTCATCCCATCGGGTGAATGTAGGTGTACCTGAGGAAAATATTCCTCAAAATGCTATCATGGCACAAAAGGTCTTGAACGAGGGGTTGGTATATAGAGCTGGCCAAGTTTTGCTCAGTGCTGACCAAGAAAATTGAGGGCCTCCTATGTTATTTCCAGTTTCCAAGCGACCAGCTACAAAACACAAGAAAAAGAAAAAGAAAACGAAGACAAGGAGGAGGAAGAAGAGGAGGGGGAGGAAGAAGAAAACACTAATTTTAATTTTACGTATCTAATATTCAAATTTTCATTTCAATACATAGCATAAAAATTATTACTGTGGTAATTTAGTTTGCGGCACTACGCCCCCCGAAATCCAGTGTGCGCCCCGAATCTACAGCATAACTGAGCAAAGTACCGGCCACATGCGACAGCAGTTGCCATATTGAATAGCGCAGGCCTAGACATGACCAAATAGATCTCATACAAGTCTAGTCTCTTGATGTCGCTATTCCTCATTTTCCACACTTCTGAAATGACAGGCAATTAGGAAATCACTGCAGTGCTTTCCCGCTTTATTTCTCTGCCTCTCCAAGTCCTTCCTACGTGCCTGGGAAAATCATGCCACGTTTCTGGCCCAGAATTGGGAGCCCTGGCCCCAGGCTCGGCATCACCGGGACTCACCACTTCCTCCAGGAGCAACCGTGGCTGAGGGGTCTCCGGAAACTGAGCAACACCTCCTGTGATAGCAGAAAGTCAGCTAGTCGGACTGTTTCTCGTTGCCTAGCAGCCACCAAGCCGGCTCCCTGCACTACTACTTGGCCTGTCACCACGGTAACGCCTCAGCGAATCACGGGTCTTAGTCCAGGTACTCGGCAAGTGACTGAACCAATCAGTGTTTCCGGATGGTTTTTTGCATCGCTGGTTGGTGAAGAGCCTCAACGGCCCGCCCATTTTTCTCCGGAGGGGGGAACAGAAAACTTGTGCAGTGCCTGCAAGACCCGCAAAGAGATTGGTTTGCTCACCTTTTGATCCTCCCTGTTCACTGCACCAACTACAGGAATCTCTTCTCTTAAGAGGGTCAACACTGACTTGAAGGTCACTTTGATCTCAGATTACCTGCTTCAGGAATCAAGAATCTCAGGAGAGTGACATTTGTTACACGAACAGCTGGAGTCCCAGTCTAGAACAGCGATGGGTTTGCCCCACCCCCGACAGTGTCCAAAGCTGGAGAAACTGGGTTCTTTCCCTCAAACTCCACTCTGAACTTCAGTGAGGTTTGTTGCTGCCCTGGAAGACAACTTTGTGTCAGGAACAGCAGGAGCCTTCATTACGTGGTCCCCCTGATTACCAATGCTTGGATCTTGTTCTGGAATTTAGTGTCGCTTAGTTAGGTCCCAGACTACTATTGCTAATGCAAATATCAAAATCCAGCCCCCATGCGTACTGTAGATGACTAACCCCAATTATTGATGCTGGGGAGCAGACCTTTCACAGGACTTGAGGAACTGATGGCAGAGCCTGGTCTTCAACATCTCTGCCTTTTTTTTGGGGGGGGGGGATGTCTTTCTTTGCTTTTAACCTTGATAGTTGTTTCTTGCCTTCAATGCCTAACTGTATATGAAGTTCAGGAATAGGATGCTACATCCTTACCCGCAATGTGCATTTTCTCAATCTTAACATATTCAGATATGATTTTACATGCTGGTATCACAAGCCCTCTGAAAGAATCATAAAGATAGAATTGGGGTGGCGATTACAGATTATTCAGTTCCGCTCCCTCATTTGATTAAATAGCAAACCAGTCTTTGTTACTGTTACATAAACATTAAATGGAACAGATTAAAAAATGTGACTGCACATTTTATTCTAAAGTAAAATTTAAAACATGAACAAAATTGAGAACCAGTCAAATTTTAATAGGAGAAGGGAAGGAATGAAGGAAGAAAAAAGAAAAGGAGAGAAAGCAATAGAAGGGTAGTAAATGTTGAAATGATTAGGCAACAAAGACAAGAACTTGGGAGAGTATTGAAGACTGACTGTAAAAGTGACTTAGCAGATTTGACAAATAAGCAAATATAGTATAGTACTAAAAAATACAATGACTAAAGTTACTAAATGGAAGTACTGATATGTGCTATGACATGGTTAGATCTTGGCAAATTTATGCTACATTAAATGAACTAGACTCAAAAAGTCATATAATGTCTTATTACCGAGAGTAGGAAAATTCACAGAAATGGTAAGTTGACTAGTGGTCGCCAAGGTCTGGGGAAAAGATTATGAAAAATAACTAATAATTATAGAGTTTCCATGTGGGCAATGAAAATTTTCTAGAACTGGGGAGTGAAAATGATTGCTCAGCAGTATGAATATAATAAATATGACTTTGGGTAAATGTACTGATATATTTAACACAGAGACAAATTTGGTGGACAGATTGAATAGAATATTAAGCAAGCTCAAGAAAAAATATGTGAATGGAAAATAGACAAGAAGAAATTATCAGAATGAAAGAGAAAAAAACCAATGATGGTAAAATACAGAAGAGAAGCTAAGATTCATAGAAGATTCTGGAAGAAGTTTTAATTAAGTTAAATTTTGGCCTAAGGAGAAAAGAAAAAAGAGAATGAAGTAGGAGCAATATTTGCAAGTATATCTGAAGATAAGGTATTCCACAAGAATTTTCTAGAACAGAAATTAGACTTGTCCTTCAGGTGGATAAAATCTGTTTGAGATAATAACAGCGGGGCAAAATTATATTATTATTAAGCTTAATGTATCCAAATAACTGAGAAACAGAGTCATAATAGAATGCTCATGGTTCCCAAGCAACTGTCTGGGCTATGTTTTACTCATTGCAGGGACAAAATACCCAATACTCAAGATTAAGGAAGGAAAGGTTTATTTAGCTCACAGTTTGTGGAGGTTTCAATCTATACTCAGCTGGCTCCCAGGCAGAGCAGCACAGGGCAGAGGGCAGCAGTTCATGGCAGCAGAAGACAGTGAAGAGCAATGGAAAAGGCAGCAGCTGTGGATTCTAGCAAGCTTCTCTCCCCTCCTTATATTATAAGCTGGCTACCTTGGGATGGGGGTGTAGAACTCACACAATGTGCATGCCTTCTTCTTGTACAGGATGAGGATGTTTACAAAGTAAGAATCCTGGCTCTCTGCTGAGTCACTTAATTAACCTCAGGTTGACACAATGTGTCAAACAGTACAATCCACTCCTTTTCAACTTGCCAATCAGACATTTCCTTAAACCAGTTACCATGTACATAGATCTACTTATTAACATTTTACAACCTGGGGAGGGGCTGGGGAGATGACTCAGAAGAATAAGTGCTTTCCTGGCAAGCTTTAGGGCCTGAGTTCAATCCCTGATTCTGTCAAACAACAACAAAACAAAACAAAAAAAACCCCAAGCAAACAAAAAACAACTCCCCCCCCAAAAATTTTACAACTTGAACACTATAGCACAGGTTTAATTATCATTAAGAATCACTATTAAGTTTATCAACATTGTATTGTATTAAAACCATAGCCTTTTGCCCATGGTCATCCAAAGATTCATGCACATCCCTTTATGCAAAAGGCACTTAGTTTACCTCTAAGAGTTGCCAGAGTCCTAACAGTTTCACCATTGCTGAAAAGTCCAAGTCCCAAGTCTTTTCCAAGATCTAAGGCAAACCCTTAGCTGTGAGCCTCTGTACAAACGAAAAGTTAAACACTTCTAACATTCAGTGGCACAAGATAAACATTACCATTCCAGGAAAGTGCTTATTGCACTGAGCCATCTCCCCAGCCCAACATTACCATTCCAAAAGGCACACACAGTAGGATACCAAGCATTGGGACCAAAATAAGTCCAAAATCTACAAGGGCAAACATTAAATCCTGTTGTTCCATGTGGAACATGTGAAGCAATCTGTAATGAGTTATGAGCTCCCAAAGCCTTACATGGCTCCACTCCTATGACACTTCTGCTGGAACATCCCATGACTTCTCTCTCAGGCCAGCTTTGCTCTGTTTCTGCAGCTTTCCTCAGGCAATCCACATTCCTGGTTTCTCCAAACTTCTGGGGTTTCCACTGAATAGGTTTTTCACAGCTTTACACATTGTCCTTCCAGGGTAACACTGCCCGGTCTCCCAGGCCTTCTGAAATCTAGGTAGAAGCCTTCTTAACCTCAAAACTCCTGTATTCTGCATATGCCTAAAAACAATGCTATGTGCATGATGTCAAGTTCTGCTGCCAGCTGGAGCAGTAGCCAGATTTTCTTCTCTCTTGGCTATAGGGGTCAAGTGCCCAGATCACTGAGTACTCTCACCTTGATTCTCTATGCTGCCACCCTTCTGGAAACTGGTGTGTCCTTTGCCTCCATTCTGCAACATGGAGCTCTGTGGCTTTCTCCTCAAAGCAAAGTCCCCCACTCTTGACGTTCTTAGGCTGCAAAGGGCAGAGATCCATGGCCTCCTTTGATGCCTTCAGGTCATCTTTTCTAGTCTCCTGTTCCTCCTAAAGTATGGAGATATCAGTTTTACTTTGCAGTCCACAGCCTTCCTGGCACTTCCTTCCTGGCCCGATTCGTAACATTTTAAATCATCATGTTGGGTTCTTCACTCTTGATGATCAACATAAATCTGACTAAATGCTCCAACAATAGCCATGCCACTGCTTCAACATTCTACTGCTTTGAAATTTCCTTTATTAGATTAAACAGTCTACTGTGCTTAATCTCAGTCTAAGGCAAACTCTATGAACATGAGCAAAATACAGACAAACTTTCTGCCAAGCCATAGCATGAACCATCTGGAGTACAACCACCAATGGAGTCCTTCATCCCAGCAGAAACCTCTCCAGCCTGATCTTTATAGGGAGGATTTCTATCGGCATTTTGCTCTGAGCTCTGAACACAATCTCCTATACAGAAGAGGAGAAGGCGTTCCAGCACTTCGCTAATAGGCAACATCTCCAAACCTTTCCTATTTCTTCCCATAAGCTATTCTCTAAAGCTCTTGAGCAACATAGTTAGTCACAGCAATGACCCCATCCTTCTGGTACCAAATTAGACTAAGTGCCTTTTGAATAAAGGGATGTGCATGAGTCTTTTGTGGGGGCAGGGACAGAATGTTATGGTTCTCATGTAATATAATGTTGATAGACTTAATAGTGATTCTAAATGATAGTTAAACCTGTATTATAATGTGAAGTTGTGAAATGTTAATAAGCATGTCTTTGTATCTGGAAATTGGTTTAAAGAAATATGTCTAGTTGCCAAGTTGCCAAGGGGTGGATTGCGATGGTTGACAGATTTTGTCAATTTGAGATGTTGGAAGCTTGGCTGGATCAGCTCAGCAACTCTATGCCTTAAGGTGTGGAGGCCCCTCCCTAGTAGGGAGGGGTGGGGAGGGTCCAAGGAGGGGCTAAGGAGGGGCAGGGAGGGGCAGGGAAGGTCCATCCTAGAGTGACTTGAGAAAGGCTTGATTGTGGCTGCTGCTCCTTTCTCTGCTCTTCACTGTTTTCCACTTCCATGAATGGCTAATGGCTACCTTTTGCCTTGTCCTACTCTGCCCTGGAGCCAGCCAACTATGGATTGAAACCTCCACTAACTGTGACCTAAATAAGCTTTTCCCTTCTCAATTTTGGGTATCTGGTATTTTGTCCCAGCTATGAGTGAAAAGTAAGTGAGATAGCAACTCAATGATTTCAGTGAAAGTCAAGAACTATAGTAAGGTGCCATGACTTTTGGCATTTCAGTAGCTTTTTATACATCCCATGTTAACTGTTCCTACATCTCTGTTGTGACATGAAATAAAACTTATGGAGTAAAATTGTCAATATGCTTCTCTTTGGTAATAATTAGGACATTAAAAGATAAGAAGCTGTCCCACTTGCCAGCTAAGGTAATCAAAGAGGAAAAACCTAAAGGACAGAGGGGTGATAGCTACTAAGCACAGGGCAAGTGATCTGCATTTCTGAGTTCGTGGTGGTGTCTTGTTCCATTATCTGCAGCACACAAGTAGCACAGCGGATACTAAGATAGGCCCCTGGTTTATGTGGCACAAAATGCAATTTCTTTTGCATTTTTGTACTATTTTTGAACTCTACTCATCAATTCTCTTTAGAAATGAGATGCCCTTGGCTTGCATCCTGGATGTTTTCCATAATTTCATTAAGCCACATGGTAAAAGGCCCACCTGAAGATTGTAGTCAGCAACATAAGAGGAAGAACTGGAGAAGCTGTCTGGAGAAGCTGTTGGAGCTGTTAGAAGCTGCTGGCTCTCTTGGGCTATTCTGCTGGAGGACCTTGTTATGCTGACTTTCCTCATGAACTTTGCAGTTCTTGTCAGTGGAAAATCTTGGGACCTTCATTGTCATTGAGCATATCTACAGTTCATTTTGCAGGGAGCTCTCTCTGCTCCTCATCTTCAGCATCACTTCCTGGCTCCTGAGGGTAAGATGGTGCACTGGTCAGCCTCATGGAGAAGCTTGTCCTATTGACTTTCCTGATGGGAACTCAACTTTCCTTATTAGTGGAGGAGCGCAGAACCTCACTGTTTCTGTAGATAGCTCTGGTAATTTTTGGGGGAGCTCTGGTACTTGACTTGAGTGTTGCTTCCTGGTTTCAGTTCAGATACCTCAGCCTGCTGGTGCAGATCCTTTACCCTGCTGGCCTAGACTATCTAGCTTCCACCACTGACCTTTGGGTTTTTCCAGCACAGATCTCTGAAGTGGGCCTGCATGAGACATTGTTGTGGACAGTAGGCCTCCAACTGGACTTACAGGAGGCATTGTTATGAGCTCTTGGTATTCAGCTGAACTCATGCAGGGTATTAGGATCTTGGCCCTCAGCAGGATTTAGGTGTGGACAGATTTTCTGCACTTTTTGTATATGATTCGTTGGGTGATTATAAAATAATCGTATAAAATATGTCTTGCATTTTTTACTTTGCAAAACCCCAAACCACAACACATCCTTATAAAAAGGTAATCATACTAATTTTCTGAGTTCGTAAAAAACACAGTTCAACTTAAAAAAATTATTAAACACTCTGTAACAATTTCCTATGCCAGAGAATCTTAGAGAAGTTCAAAGACTTGAAATTCTGGGTTGCTAATCTCACTTTAAAACTGAAGTTCAGGGAGGGCAAGTTAACTCTCCCAAGGCTTCACAGCTAATGAATCATCAGCAAAAGAGGGCTCACTCACCAGACAGTGGCATCCTATAGCAATATGAAGGCATATATACAAATATATCTATCTGGACACGTGTGTGTGAATGGTCACAGCAGGTTTTTGTGTAATGACCAAAGCCTGGCAACAACCAAATGACCATGAATCAGTGAGTAGAGTTGGTACCACTATACGACAAGGTATTTATTGTAATATAAACTCAATAATACAAAAGAACATACTGGTTTTTTTTTCTTTCTTTTTCTTTTTCTTTTTCTTTTTTTTTTTTTTTTTTTTTTTTGAGACAGCGTTTTATTATATAGTTTGAGCTGGCCTTGTGCTCACTTTGGTAGCCTCCAGGCTGGTCTTGAACTCACAGCAATTCTGCTGTCTCAACCTCCAGAGTTCTGGGATTACAGGCATGCACCACAACATCTGGTTCTGGGGACAGCCTGGCATGCAGGGCCAGAGATCAAACTCAGAAACTTGCACCTGCCAAGTAGTGCTTATGCCTCTGAGCTATCTCCCCAGCCCCATAAAAAAGAACATAGTGTTGATACATGCAACAGCATAGTTAAGTCTGAAAAACTACACTAAAGATAGTAGATATAAGAGAACATATTGTCTACCTACAATTACATGAATCTCTAGAAAAGGAGATTCTAAACTATAGTGGAGGAAATAACTAGTTGTTACCTGGGCTTAGGGATGGGGTGGACGATTGACTAGCAAAGGAAACAAGGACATTTGGGAAGGTGATAGAAATGGCTTGTATTTTGATGACTTAGGTGGATACAGGCTGTACCAATCTGGAGAAACTCTATTACACGTCCTACAACATGTGGGTTTTAATCATATGTAAATTACAACAATGACATTGATTAACAATTATATTTCTAGCATTAGATTTCAAAAATCTCAGACAGGACTTCCTCACTGTACACATTTCAAGTTTAATAACAGATCCAATAAATTAGAATCTCTGGAATGATGATCTCATAAATAAATGCTGAAAAATCTTTATAGATGATTCACATGGACATCACTTGTGAAGAACCACACTTGCAGAGGAAAGATGACAAATTAAGAAGTTGTAGTGAATTGAGTACTCAGGTCATAAGACAGTTTGCATAAGATGACGGTATTTTTGTAAGCACAAAAAGTATATAGATATATATGTATATGTCCTTAGAAACTATATGAAAGAAATTGTGTTTATGAAAATCTTTATGTTACTATACTTTGCTCTTCTGTATATTTAAATTAAAGATTATATCATATTTTAACAGTGAGAAAAATGAGTTATTATAAAATTAGCATATGAAAACATAAAGAAGACATGAAATTGACAGAGGCCAGGTGGAATGAATCATAAACAATGGTGAAAGATTTACCCTTCAATAAAAAGGAATGATACCCATTCTATATAGATGGTAGGAAAATGACAAACAGATACATCGGAAGCTTTGGGATCAGATTTACTGTTTTTCCTGTGGAGCAGGCGATAGAGTCTGCTGTTGGGAAACACGGAGGGAGGAGTCATAAAGGCTGCATATATTTGATGTGGGGCATCAGTCACTCATCCTTTGCCTTGGCCATCTAGGTTAATATCAGAGTCTGTGGACTGCTTACAATTGCATTCACGTTTGTGGGTGTATGTTGTTCTCTATAGCTTTGATTAGGTCCTTAAAGAAATCAGCAACCCATCACTCCTCAGAGCTGCCACTATACGAGGTCAGCAAGTGTGTGGTGTTGAATAAAATGTTAAAAATTGGGGGCTCAGCAGCCCAGATGTTTGTGATACTTTGTTGTGCACCACCACCTTCTGGCCAAGTGAATGTACTGCTAGCCAATGTAGAGATTGTGAATGGGGACTGCGGTTTCCTAGATTTGGAAGGGATTAAAAGTGTCAATGTACCACAAAAATATGAAAATGAACAGTTGCTACACAGCTTTCCTCCAAACTGTTGATCCATTGTATGCATGAGAGAGAAGCCCTGGCCAAATTCAGGCAATTATGTTCTGAAAATTAAAAGGCATTTGTTTTGTTTTGTTTGTGGTACTGGGGATTAAACTCAGGACCTTGCATTTCCCAGGGAAGTGCTTATTCTACTGAGCTATCTCCCAGGCCCTTAAAAAGCACTTGAAAGGGTGCTTAACTGTGCAGTAAGATCACAGGGAGAGTTTTGAAAAGTCCTGAGGCTTAGCCACACACTGTACTACCCAAATCCTCTGAGAAGGGACACAGGCCTCAGCATTTTTAAAGGTTTGTTTCCTCTCTTCAATGCACAGCCAGGTCTAAGCACCTCTGGCAGAAGGTTTTGCTATCCAAGGTATGATCCATGGGCAGTAGGATCAGTGTCACCTTGAGATCTCATCAGATACTGAGGATCTCAGGCCCTGCCCCAGACTTCCTGGATCAGGATGCATTGTATTGCCTATGTGTCACTGTAGGTTGAGTTGAGAACCACCAGCATAAAGAACAGAATGGGTGGGGCCTGCCAGATAGCTCAGCAGACTAAAGTTCCTGCTCAGGCAGAGCACAGTGGTTGGGGTTCGAACCCTGGTGTGCCGTGCAGGCCCCACCCCCAGGGTGTGCAGAGATGGTGATTGAGACTGGGCGTGGTGGTGCGTGCCTGTAATCTCAGCACTTGGGAGACTGAAAACAGGAGAATCACTACAAACCTAATCTATACAGTGAGACCCTGTAGATCCTGTACTAAAATACATAAAAAAATTAAAAATAAAATAAAAAAATAGAACACAATGAGTGTCTTACAGGTTTGTGGGATATACAAGGTAGGAATGTTCCCTGAACGTAAGTTTCTCATCTCTGATTAGTTCCAGTTACAGGAAATACATTACCTCTGCAGACAGCTCTAATTGTCAGAAAGTTTCATTTATAGTAGAATATCTTTGTAATTTTACAAACTGCCTCCATGAACTCTTTTCAAGTATTTGAAGGTAGATACTGTCTTTCCCTTAATTTTCCTGCTTTGACCATCTTCTAACCTTCTAGTCTCTTAATTTCTTGTATATTTTTGCAGAACTCTCCCTAGTAATTCTATACTAAGAAGTAAGAAGTTTAGCGTAGGCTTTTGAAGTAAAATGCTAGACATGCTGTGACACAATGAGGGTAGCAGGCAAACGACTTTCCTTTATCTAGAAATTCTACTTGTTACGCTTTTTTGCTTTCTGAAGATCAGATTATTAAGCATGGTATTTATTAAATGCTGCATATAGAGAACTTGTACTCAGAAAACAAATCAACACTGAGGCTCCTTAGGGCCTCAGACCTTTCACACCAATCTGTGAGTGTGTCCTGAGCTCACACAGGGGGACTATCATGGGAGAGCTGGGATGGGAGGACAGGGCTTTTGTCCCCAGCAGAGACCATTCTAACCCAGTCAATTCCACCAGGGCCACAACCCTTATCAGAGTGCAACTTTCTCAGAGTGACTGTTGAGGAAAAACTTCAAGCCTCTTCTGCTACTCTGATCTAGGCCTGTCTTCTCCATCTGTTGGCTCCAAATACAAACTAACGACCTTAGGCTGTCCTCTCACTGTGGTTTTAGTTTCTTATGCTTGACTGTACCATTCTTGTGTGCCGTGGGGAGCCCTTTCTGGTTGCATAGGCCCTTGAAGCTCAGCGAGCGACATACCCCAATTATTTCCAGGTTGGTTCTTCTTCCTTGAATGTTCAATCTCAGCATCCCTCTCCTTTCCTTGGGCCTAAAGCTGTTGTGTCTACAATGGCAGTGCTGTGTGGGCTTCCCTTTGGGCCATTCGCATAGTGCTCCAGTCTGCTCACATCTATTCCATGTAGAACATTTCCAAGACACTCAGTGATGACGACTTATACACACATCTGTACCCCAGGAATCACAATCACCTCGCTTGGTCAGTGTTTCTTGCCCATAGAGCTCATGTTACTCTGACACTTTAGGCAGACATTCTGCAACATTTGTTCATTTTTAAAAGCTCTATGTACTATTTAAAGGAAGTTTCATTTTTAGTACTCTATCTTAAAAATATTTGATCGAGGACACACATTTAAATAAGGATTTTGTTTCAGGGGTTTTATAGAAGCTATGTTTAAATGCAACGGTACACGATGAAATGACATAACCACCAACACAAGGAAGTAAGACTGTATTACTGAAGGAGGAAATGCACTCAATATAGGAAGTGAGAAGAAGTCTCAATATCGTGCATTATCCTTTTTATTGAAAGAACTGCGGGGCCAGGCAGATCACTCAGTAGAGTAAGTGCCTGCCTGGCAAGTAAAAAAAAAAAATCCCTCAGACTCCTGAGTTCAATCCCTGGTACTGCCAAAAAAAAAAAGCATATATGGTAGTCTACACATAAAGTACAGAATCTGTGCACATAAAACATATTGTTCATATATAGTGTAGGGCAGGATCAATCCTATACTGTGGGTCAAATCCAGATCACTACTTATTTTTGTAACTAAAGTTTTACTGGATCACAATCATGCAAATTTGTTTATATATTTTCTGTGGCTATTTGTGTGTGTGTGTGTGTGTGTGTGTGTGTGTGTGTGTATGTCTAGGCATAGCTGCTTTCCACTTTTTTTAAAGAAAATAAAAAATAATAAAAAACATCAGAAATAACACAGATGTTCACTAAACAAAATGATAGGAATTCAACAATGGTTGTCATCTAAACATCTAGGGCTATTTTTACATTTTAACAACTGAAACAGGATGTACGGCAAATACTATAGTGTGCATGGGTCAAAAACATCTACTATCTGGCAGGTGTGGTGGCACTAGGCCTCTAAACTCATAGTTGGGTGGTGAGGCAGGAGGATCACTGCTAGTTTGAGTCTAACCTCCACTATGTAGTGAGTTCTAGGTGAGCCTGGACTACATAACAAGACCCTAACAAAACAAAACAAAACAAAACAAAACAAAACAGAATTTAAAAACCTAATTAGTCCTTTAGGGTTAGTAAATATGGAAACTAATTCAAGATGATCACTCGAATTTTACTAGATTAAGTCTTTAAGACATTCTCACTGATATTAATTTTTGCCTCTGTCATGAATTTGCAATGTGCTATTACTTTTAATCTTAAAACATCAGAACTCAATAAACTAAATCAGACTCCAGAAATTGTGCTTTTGAATGTTAAGACAGTGACACACAGTGGACAACAATAGGAACTTCTGAGAGTTACATGCCCTAAGCCAGTTTTATTTGATAACAGTTGTTTGAAAATATCATTCTTCTAGATGTCAGAACAAATACGGTATTCTGAATACACCCAGCTTGTCTCATTCCCTCTTAAAACTTCCCTATCTTAGTTACTTTTCTTGTTGCTGAGATGAAATACTTGACCCACACAAGTTAAATGAGGGATAGTTTAGTTCAGCTCCCAGTTTGTCGAGGTTTCAGTCCATAGCAGGCTGGTTCTTAGGCAGTATAGCATGACAGAGGAGAAACAGCCCATGGCAGAGCAGACAGGAGGTAGAAAGCAGCAAGTAATGGCAGCAAGCTTCCTTTTTTCTTTTATCCTATCCAGGCTATAAACCTTTAGGGCAGTGCCACCCACACCAAGGGTGGTACTTCCCAATAACTATGTCCGGCACTATGATAAGCTAATTAGTAGACCAAACCAGTACTATACTCCCCTAATCCCACTATCAAACCCTTAATCTATATTCACACATCCTGGATCCAGCTACATCCCAAAAGCACCACCTATAAGTGCATCAGACTTTGGAGGGACATCGATATACAGGCTACAACACTCACTAAAGATTTTTTAAAGTTATAAACTCAACAGAAGCTCAGAGAGTAAAAGAGACAATAAACTGCAAAAATTTGGTGTCTAGAAAGCAGGAATATGAGTGGCAACTGACCTACTCAAAGTGGATTCTAAGCAATGGTAGGGATGAGAATAGCCAACCTGGTGTATACAAAATTCTGAATACTTTGAAAGTATTGGTACATGACATCTCTGGATGTAAGAGCTTATTCAGAAGACTGATTTGTGATCTAGTCAAGAGATAATAAAGTCTTCATAATGTGCCATCTTCTCCTGTCTCCAAAAGACTGGGAATAGGGCTGGGGAGATAGCTCAGTAGAATAAATGCTTGCCTGGCAAGCACAAGGGCCTGCATTCAATCCCCAGTTTTGCAAAAAAAAAAAAAAAAAAAAAAAAAGAAGACTGGGGATATATTCTCTGGAGTAGGTAAGACATACAGTCTCTTGATGAAGGACACTAGGGACACTGGACAGTGGGTACCTAACTGAAATAGTACACACCTTTCTGTGGGTGTACACAATGATCCCAGAATGGTGACAGAGGGTATTTAAAGTCAAATTCACCATTTGATTTTTCTGCATACCAAAGACAGTCCCTGGAAACTTTAAGCTTTAAAACAATGACATCCCTGAGCAAACCAGGATGAACTGGGCACCCAAGGCTCAAAATATTGTCAGTTAGACCTCCACCTTCCACGCCAAAGTCAGGGAGAATTTCCTCTGGGGAACCTGATCAGCCCAAGGGGAAACATCTGAGTGTCTGGACAGTACCAATTCTCTATTGACTCAGTGACTAAGTGGCCCAGTCTGAGCAACCTCACTGTGAGGCTCACTGAGCAAACTTCACTTGTGTATTTAGGTTCCCAGTAGCTCATTCTCAAAAATAAGCAGATGGGATGGCCAAATAGCTAGTGGACTAAAGCGCCTGCTTAGGCAGGTGCAGCGACCAGGGTTCAACTGCCAGACTGCAATGCTGGCTCTGCCCCAGGGGGTACTGAGAGGGCAACTGAGACTGGGCGTGGTGGCATACACCTGTAATCTCAGCGCTTGGGAGACTGAAAACAGGAGAATCACTATGAGTCTGATCTATGTAGTGAGACCCTGTAGACCCTTACCAAATACTAAAAATAATAAATAAATAAAAATAAGCAGACAACTAAGGACATTGTAGACAGTTTAAGGAAGGCCTGGAATACCAAAAACAGGAATCAAGACATTCAAACAGGAAAAACAATGTTTGAGGTAAACATACGATTCAAGTTGCCATGATTAGAGCCTATCTCTTTTGTTTGCGACATTATGGAGTTCTCACTATGCAGTTGAGGCTGGCCTAGAACTCATTAGTACAACCTAGACTGACCTGGACTTGTGATGATCCTCCTGCCTTAGCTTTCCAAATGTAGGATCACAGACATGTACCACTATCTTTGGCTAGAGTCTTTATTTGTTTGCGGTACTGGGGATCGAACTCAGGACCTTGTGCTTGTAAGGCAGGCGCTTATGCTGCTGAACTATCCCCACAGTCCTTTGGCTGGAGCCTTTATCTTGAACTTTAAAAAGGGATTCTTTCACCCTGCATCTCCAGCCATCATTTCCACATTTGCAACAGAAAGGATCTCTGGTAAAGGGTATATCTGCTGCTTTATAGCAAAAATGCTCCTATCTCAGATGTCAACTTATGTTTCATTGGCCAGAACTAGAAATGGGCACACATAGCTTATAAGGAAGTGGATTTTGCTTCCTAATCCACTGTGCCAGTCTCTTTCTTTTAATTGGTGAATTGAGTCCATTTACATAGATGGTTATAATTGAGATGTATTGACTTGTGATTATTTACCTACTGTTGTTTATGCCTTTTTCTCCTGTGTTTAATTGTTTGCCCTATTTGGTAGGTTCTTTCTATTCTCATTCATGAAGTTCTAGTCATTTTGCTCCCTCTCTAGAATATCTTTTAGTAGTCTGTATAGGCTTGGCTTTGTTACCATGAAATTCTTTAGTTGTTCTTTGTCATGGAAGTATTTCACTTCTCCATCAAACTTGAAAGAGAGTTTTGCAGGATATAGCAGTCTGGGCTGGAATTTGTTTTCATGGAGGACCTGGAGTACTCTGCTCCATGCTTTTCTTGACTTGATGTTTTTTGAAGGGAAATTTGCCATTATTCTGATGGGTTTTCCTTTAAATGCGATCTGTTTCTTTTCTCTAGTGGCCTGTGCTGGATTTCTGGAATCTTGACTATTATATGTCTGGGTGTGTTTTTGATTGGGTTGATATTATTTTGAGCTCTAGATGCTTCAGTTACCTGAATGTCAGATTGTTTCCCCATATTTGGGAAGTTTTATGCTATTACTTCTGTCTGTATTCTTTTTATATCATTTGTATTGACTCCTTCTCATTGATTCCTATTAGTCTCATGTTGTTCATCTTTGCATCATCTTGAATTATTTTTTCTTGCATCCTAGTTGTTTTTAAGAAATCTTACCTTTTCACTAACTGTGACAGTGTCTTCAAGATCTGAAACTCTATCTTCACTTTCATTAAAATGGTTTTTCCAGCTTGTGACTGAGATTTTAATTTCCTTTATATCTCTTTGAATCTGCTTCCTGCATTCTATTTCTTTCCTACATTGCTCATTCAAGGATTCTACCATTTTTCCAATCTCCTCTATTTTTTTTTATCAGTGTCTTCTTTAGAAGCACTTAGTAATTCTTTCATTATAGTTGTCATTTGTTTTTTACTTCAGAGATTATTTCTGATCTGATTTCTTCTATATTTTTCTGCAGTTTTTTTTTTTTTTTTTTACTTCAGATGCTATTAATTCAGAGATTTTGGCTGCGTGATTCCCAATTTCTTCTATGCTAGCGTCTCCTGCATTTGTTCTGGGTGGGCTTGGGGCCTGAGACTGCATTCTTCAAAGAGACTCCTTCTCTTTGTCATTTTGTATAGCATTGTCCTCTGACCTTTGATGTAGAGCTTTGGTGCAGCTATAACCTTAGCACCTACCGAAATTCTTTTTTTTTTTTGGTGGAACTGGGGATTGAACTCAGGCCCTTGCGCTTGCCAGGACCTATTCTACTGAGCCATCTCCCTGATCCCTACCAACTGAAATTCGATTTTTTTTTTTTTTGCTTTTTTTTTCCTACTGAAATTCTTACCCAAGAGAGATTATATAGTTAAGGCAGTTATAGTTTTGTATTTATAGAACTACAATTAGGAACACTAATAATGGGTAGTGATATTTAGCAGTTGACAAACTTTTGTAACTAATGAATTTGCATTTTAGACAGTAAGGCTTAAAAGACATGAAAACTGAAGAAATGTTTGCTCAGGGATTCATGGTACACGTATGGCTAGGGTATTTGTTGTCACTGGGGCCTGAGAGACACAAGATTCAAAAGCATCAGGTGTCATTTCAAGCATTTGGTAGTGAGGCTCTAGGTCAGTGGTTTTAAGCATGTTCCCTATACAGCACTATTACCATAATGTGGAGACTTACTAGAAATGCAAAGTTTGTAGCCCTACCTTAGACCTAGTCAATCAGAAACTCTGGGAATGAAATTTAGAAATCCATTCCTTGTAGGTGATTTTGATGCATGCTTAAGTTTGAGAACATTACTTTAGATGAAACGAATATGGGATCAAGGAACAAACTGGATCTGACCAATTCAGAGTGAAATTCTGCCAAGCCCGTGGACCATAGTCTCTGTTTAGCTTTTAGAGTAAGATGATATAGAGATGAGTCAATTTTATTGGTCTTCTTCATGGGAAAAGGAAGGGAGGAAGGAAAGAAGGAGGGAAGAAAGGGAGTGGGAGGAAGTCAGGGAAATGACAGAAAGGGAAAGACAAAAGACAAATACTCTTTTAAATTTTACAAGAAATCTATAAGCACATAAAGATATTGCTTGGGCCCCTTGCAGAGCCTTGAAAAGAATTTTACAAGTGATGGGCTTCAAACTCCATTCAATTCATAGTAAATCTGCACCTGCAAGATAATATATATCTTTTACCCATTTTCAAGTATATTGCATATAAAGATTATTTTAAATATCCATTACTCTAGCTCCTGTGTTATTCTCAATAAAGAGAAAAACAACCCAAACCCAACAAGTAACACATAATTTCCTAATGGGATTGTGAATTACAATGTACATGCCAGTCTTAGTTATCTTTCTCATTGCTGAGATAAAATACCTGATGCCCACAAGTTAAAGGAGGAAAGATATATTTCAGCCCACAACTTGTAGAGGCTTCAGACCATAGTCCACTGACTCCAAGGGAGGGTGGCAAGGCCGAGGGGCACTGTAGAGGACAAACAGTCCACAGCATGGCAGATAGCAAGCAGCAAGCAGCAGCAGCTACAAGCCTGCTTTTCCTCCCTCTCTCTTTATAGTCCATCCAGGCTACAAATCTATTAATTGGTGCCACCCATACCTAGTGTGGGGGTTCCATTGTCCATACTCTTAATTGTAGTATCATGCACTTAATCCATATTCACACACCCCAAAGCTAGCCACCTCTAAAAAGCCCCACTATAACTTCATGAGATTCTGGAAGGACATCTAATACAAGCCATAACAATGCCCTCCCTATGTAACAACTTTGTAATGATGATGACCCTAAAAAAAAGCCTAGCACATATGTATACTATTAGTATTTTAGGAGGTCCTGTAATATACTCCATATTTCCCTAACCAAATTCAGAACTACAATGGTATCTTGATTCATGAATACTTGTTTGCTAATAATTTGGTTCACAAACGAAAGTGTTTTGCAAAGGTTTGTTATTATTTTCAAACTCTGCATCAGGAAATAAACACAAGAAAGGCTATTTCCCCCCCTACAAACAAACATGGTCATCTTTGCTAAAAGGGTGGAACAAATTAAGTTCATAAACTGAGGTACCACTGTATTTGCAAAATAGATGTAACAGTCAAGTAAATACCAACCAAAGTATCATCTTTATTACTGATAAAGTTGTTAGTAGGGAAAATGAATTTATTGTGAGGCGCAAGTGAACTTATCTATGCTTTCTGAGACTCACTGTCTCCATCCCTGCACCAAATGTACATGTAGTAATGGTGCCCCCTAAACCAATGCTGGATCTGTAGGGCAGTAAAGACCCCAATTTTAATGTCTCCATGGTAGACAGAATAAGAGCTCCCAAGAATGTTCATGTCCTAATTATAGAAGCTATGACTATTTTTTACACGACCTAAAAGACTTGGTTAAGGGGCTGGTGAGATGGCTCAGTGGTCTGGAGCACCTACTTAGAACAAGCTAAGCTAAGCAAAACACAAGGACCGCGGTTCAATCCCCCAGCACCACATGCCAGCCAGCCCTGCCCCCTGGTGGGCTGAGCTGGCCACACACAAAATAAATAAATAAATATTAAAAAAAAAAAAAAAAGACTTGGTTAAGACTGGTTAAGATGAGGATTGATTTTGAGATGAGAAGATTATCCCAAACTAAGGATTCAGGGGCCAGCCTAATAGCTCAGTGGATTAAAGCGCCTGCAAGCAGGTGCAGGGGTGGGGGGGTGGAGGATTGGGTGGGTGGGGGTTTGATTCCCAGGCCTGCTGTGCCAGCCTTGCCCCTGCTGGGCGTGGTGGCATGCACCTGGAATCCCAGCACTTGGGAGTCTGTAAACAGGAGGATCACTAAGAGTCCAATCTATGGAGATCCTGTAGACCCTGTACTAAAATTTAAAAAAAGAAAGAAAAAAAAGAAGAAGTGGAAGGAGAAGTTGAAGTAGTATTTTTGGAAGATGTAGGAAGGGACCATGAGTGAAGAAGTTGGACAAGATAAAGATCTGGTCCTCAGGCCTCCAGGAGCGATGTAGCACCATCGACATCTTGGTTTAAGATTTCTGATATCCAGAACAGTAACACAATCAATATATGTGGTTTTAAAAGTACTTCAATAAAACAATTCCATTTTTATTTTGATATGGCAACTTTGTGTGTAAGCATTGTTGCCTCCATCACATTACTATTTCCAGAGAATTTTATACCCGAATTAAATGTGTATCCAAACTTTGAATGTTGAGATTAAAAATACTCAGTTTGCATTGTTCTATGTCATGAAATTTGTGATGATTTGTTACATCCATCGTAGGAAACTATATGCTTTTCTAGTATTCCCATTTTGAGGTATCTGGACCTACTATTTCTTATTTTCCTGTGCACATCTTTGTGAGCATGTCTAAATTATTTTTTCAGAACAATGGTCTTTTTGTGTCTAAGAACAAAGTGCCCAATTTATATTCCCTAAAATGGGCTGAAGTCATTAGGGTGCACCAGTTGACAAGAGGAAGAACCCCTTAGAAGAGAAAGCTTTGAGCCGTACAAATGTCCTATGCTTGTGCTGTTCTACAACAGAGTGCTCATCCCCAGGCGTATGCTCTCAGTCCTTTTGCAGTTTTACTCATACGTAGGGACTTGGTACCAGGTCCAAAGAGTATAGTCACTACTCAGTAACAGGTGTTAAGTGCTGACCTCAGCTTTCCCACTGACCTGAGAGGAGCCTGCCCTTGCAGGCCCAGAGATTGGGGAAATTTCAGTGGTGTTCTAGCAAGGGCAGGTTTGGGGCCATTAATTCATAGCCAGTGGCATTTGTTGAGCCCTCTGAGTGCTCTAGATTTAGCAACTAATATTGTCCACATTTTCTATGGCTTTAATGCAGGAAATAAATTTGAGGTCTGCCTCTTCCATCCATGGATCAGAGGTGATAGCTCACTGGTGGTGCAGAAACTAGTTTTTGTCATCCAGGAATGCAATATAAGCTGGCTTCCAAGAGGGTACCCGTGCGTGAATGACATTGTAGTTGCTAAAGCTGCCAAGTGATCAGCTGGGCTTTCTCTGTTCCTCATAGAACAATATTCCAGCCCAAGCCATGCCACTTACAACTACTGTGCCTGGGTTTGAGAAATTCTGATAATGTCCCACATTTACATAGTACCTTCTATTGCTCAGTGGAATTTCAATGCATATTTGATTCTCAAAATAGTTCTAGACTATTATAAGAATTAGCTTTAGAGGGACAGAAAAACATGCTGCCATTTGACAGATGGGAGATTTAATGCATAGAGCAATTGTACCTGTAAAAAGCTTAATTGATAAATCCTAGGTATCCTAACTCCCAGACATTATTTATTCCTTCTGTCCATAGAGAATGAGTAAGAAGAAAAATAAAAACCTGTGGAAGTTAAAGTATCTACTGTTAGAGATGTTGAGTGGATGGTTTTGACTCCAGGAGTCTTTGCTTCTTTAGGTATTGGAGAGCTTAATTTGTGCACCCTTGTAGCCACCACTAAGCTGTTTTTCAGCATGGGCAATGCTGATTATATTTGCTGAATGAACAAGTTATAGATATATTCTAATCATTAAAAACCATTGGCTGCAGAGAGTTTTGTAGAAGACGTTTCTTTTGGTTGCTTTGTCTCATCTGCTGCACATTTGCTCTTCTATTACATTTGCTGTGAAAGAAAACCACTCCTTTTTTTTCCTGTGGGAAAGGTAAACAGCCACGTAGGCCTGGAAGACAGTCAGATCTGTATGGGTAATAAAGGAAGCAAGTTGGTTAGCTATTAACCCAAAGACAAGTATTCAGCTAGTTACTGCTCTCTAGGCACCTCCCTCTGAAGGCCATTGCTTGACTTTTTCCACTCAGAGTGGTAAAGCAGATTAAGGGCTTGGGCAATCACAGAGGACATTTGCCCTCCCTTCCTTCTCCAGCTGGATTCAGGCGGTAGCAGGTTAGAATAAACACCAGGAAGCTTGAGATGGAAGAAGTCACAGGCGGCCTGCAGGCTGAGGGGCAAGGCTGGTGGAGGAGGAGCCTCAGGAAACCCATGGGATGAAGGTTATTTTGGTACCATTTAAGGCAAAGCCCCAACATTATTCCCCATTGGCAGCTTCTGGAGATGCTGGGGTTATAATTTATACAAGAAGGTTTAGACTTGTGCAAATGTTAAAATACCTTTGAAAAAAGGTTCAGTAGCATAAGGCAGCATGTTGGGTAAATTAATGAAAAGGATCCCCAGAAGGCAGTTTCAACTGAACTCAGGGATGAGATAAAAGCAAGCAGTTAAAATAAAATATTGTCTGTGTTATCACACAAAGCTAATATTATTGTGTAAAGTCGCAGTTTTAACTTATCTGTTTTTAAACATTATATCTCAAGCACTTACTCTCAGTAATTGAATGTTTTTAAACATTGGCCGAAAGCAAATACTTCAAAGCTTTTGTTTCAGTTCTGTTTCTGGTGGCAGAAAACAAAATCAAGAAGTCAGTGTCTAGGGGAAAAATCATTAATGTACCTTTTGTGAACTGAAATATTCCCAAGCGTCACAGATCAACAGGGATGGCTGGTGAGGGCTGCACTCATGCAGCGGGGGTGGAAGGACCTCAGAGGATTCCACACCGGAGGGGCAGAGAGTAAGACCTGCCCTAGCTGTGAAAGGATAGAGCTGAACTCATCACTGAGCTGGGCACATAACTGGCCGTAGGATGGCACTGGCAGCCCAGAGATCTCAAGTATTGGAGAAAAAAGAAAGTTCCTCTTAAAGAGATAAACTCTTCTTTGTGTTTATACAACATGCACACACACACACACACACACACACACACACACACACACACACACAAATCTTGTTCTCTCTCATTGTAGGTGCCACCCACTAGCAGACTTACTTTCATTCTCATTCTAGGAAGGTCCTAAAAACACTGAGAGTCCAGAGGATGACACAGCCCATTTTGTTTCTTCAGGAGGCATTCTTTCACCAATCTAGGCAATGATTTCGAACACCTCCCATCCTTATTTTCTGTCCTTCCTCTCTGTAGTGCTCAACATGCCTACCCCACCTCCACTCTGTGTTTCAGACCAATGAAACTCATTCCTTCCATCCTGCCAGTCTTAAGAGTATGGTACCTACCTAACCTGCATTGGTCAATACTGATCACTATGACATATAAATTCAATGGCACCGGATTAACATTCTCTTTCTATTAGAGATTAGATTGGGAAAAACAAAGGAGGTTAGAAAGATAGTGAACCCTACTCTGTTAAACCTATATAGTTATATAACTGCTTCTTGCATTTTAACCTTGTTTAGCCACTTAAACTGTTAGCAGATACTGAGATTTTATCTTTTCTTGATTTCCTGAAAGCATCCAAACCAAGTAGAACCAGATCACAGAATTATAGACTTTCTATAATACTAGACACCTTGGTGATATTATTTGGCCCACTGTTGTCAACTCCAATGACCATGTGAGCAACTGGAGTGCTGTGAGAGGCAGAATAATGTCCAGGTCCTAATTCTCAGGTCCTGAGACTGCGCTGTGTGGATCTTGCTGCTGTGTTTAAAGTTAAGGACCTGGACATGAGGCAATTCAGGTTACCCAGATGGTTCAATCTGATCATTTGAGTCCTTAAAGAGTGGAGAACTTTTCCTGGCTGTGATCAGATGGAAGTGACCCAGGGAAAGTATTCAAACTGATGCAACTTTGTTGACTTTAAAGATGGAGAAAGACCACAGGCCAAGCAATGTGGGCAACCATAGAAGCTGAAAGATGCAAGAAAGCAAAATTTCCCCTCTAGCCTCGAGTAGCAGAGACAACCCTGCCAACAGTTTGATTTTAGCCTAGTGAGACACATGTCAAACTTCTGACCACCAAAGTCTTAAACTGGTTTTCATTTTTGTAGTTTACTAAATTTGCAGTAATTTGATTTCCTACACAAATTCAGATTCGTGTTAATCAGCTTTCCATTACTGTGGTAAAAATATGAGTTAATCAATTTATAAAGGGGTTAATTTGGCTCACCACTGCAGAGGTTTCAGTTCATGGTACTTGGCTCTGTTGTTTTTGGGCCTGTGGTGAGGCAGCACATGATGAGAGCATGTGCAGAGGCAGTTGCTCTCCATAGGCCTGAGGGAGAAACATGGCGGCACAATGGAAGCTGCTCACCTCATAACAGTCGGAAAGCAAGGAAGAAAGAACAGAGGTCAGTGTCCCAGTATCCTTCAAATGCACATTTACCATGACCATTCATTCCCCTGGGTCCCACCACTTCCCAATAGTGCCAGGGTTGGAAACTAAGCCTTCAATGTATTAGGCTTCAGGAGACATTTACGATCCATCCAAAACTTAAAGTGTAAGAATAGTGCTCATGGTGCTGAATGGTTGCTTCACCCAACTGTACATTGTCTTCAATCTTGAGTTCATGAAATTTAGCAACCACAGATCTCTATTGCCCTATGCCATTCAAGTTACTGAAAGTTCTGTCAAGAGACATCCATGGCTGGATTTCTAAGCTGCTTGAGTCAGTAATGGGCTGCAGGATAAGTTTAAATGGGCAGGAAGTCCCTCAAACACAGGCATGTGCTCCCAAATGCTTTTGACCTAATACAGCTCAGTTGGTAATCTCTACTTCAGTTCTGCCATGATGGGCATGGGCTGGGGGTTTCCAAGGCCGTGAGGTAGGGTGAATGGGCTCATGGAACTTTTTCTCACACAATTTGGATTATATAAAGTTGAATCATACATCATGACATTCTTTCATCTCTAGAACACCAGAAATTTTGTGCATATTCATAGAATCTGTATAACTCTCTTGAGTGGAATGTTTATTTCTTCTAGAATCAGGAAGAAGAAGCAAGCCAGCAGTTTAAGATACTTGTAGAAATAAGATATAAGGGAAAGTTCTATCTGGATTGAACGCAGAGACTAAGTAGGGAGAAAGTTCTGAAAGGGACCAGAGGGGGATTTTCTTCTTGATTATTGACTGCTAAAGCATAAGGGTGTCTAGTCTACTATCCGTGTACCATGCTATACTTCTATATTTGGTAGAAGACTGAACATCTACAAGGCCCTTTAACTTTTATTTAGTGATCAGTCTGTAGAAAATCAAGAGTAAGTAATAGCAAGTAGTAACAGTAAAGCCAAATAGAACTGATCAAACTATCAGTCAAAACTCTTTGAGCTCCTTGGTTTTTAAGACTTGAGCATTCTGGTCCCAGCTTTTCTAACTTTACTGGTCCTGTACAAACCCTCTACTTTAACTAGGTTACTGTTTATGTCAGTACTTTTCACCTTCCTCTCTTTCTACCTACCCACCCTGATTCATGCCAGTACTTTCCTTTTGCCTTTTGTAAGTGCTATCATTACCACTATGGCAGAGTGGTGCACAAAAATGATTCAGCATCTCTAAGAGTCAGAGTCCAGACACTGGGAAACAGCAACTTAGGAAGAATACAAACAGAGAAAGAAGTAAATTTTCTGGAATCAGGAAAGGTCTGCTGGGATGATTAAAACCTACAGAGAAATCAAAGAGACAATCAGAAGGAAGAGAAAGGAAGAGCCAGTCTGTACTTTCTCCTTGGTGCCCAGCTCATGGTTTCCAGGAAAGGGAGGCCAAAGCTACAGAGACCCAATGAAAGGTGAAGACTCCATAGGCCTGAAGGAGAAAGATGGCGGCATAATGGACAGTGGTGCTGTGACCCGTAGGGATAGTGTGTGATTCTACTCCCACATGAGTCAGCAGGCAGGCAGAAGTAGCTCAGTGCCTCCAGTCCAAATGTCTGACATATCACTGGAGAAAGGGCTGGGCTGGATGCCATTCTGGGGAATGGTTGAGTGTTTGAACCCAGGACTCAAAAGCAGTCATGGGACAGCTTCATTTCTGGGATCTCTGAAGTGTGCATGTTACGTTCCCACAGTCACTGGCTGAGAGACAGCCATGGAGGACAGCCGAAGTCAGTGAGCGACTGGAAAGAGACCCCCTGAGGGCTCTGAGCTAAAGGACTTGGGCCTCCCCCTACTCCAGCCTCCTAGGCCACAGGCCAGAGGCCAGGCCCACCTGAGCTGCTTTGGATTTGGAAGTCAAGGAACTGGCACTGCTGCCTCACTGGCCTGCTGGTGCCTGCATCCAGCACATACGTGCGATCTGCCTGCTTTTTCTACCAACATGGTCAGAGACACGTTTGATTCGGTCACTGCTTAAAAATTGTAAATTCTGAAAGGAAATCACATTCAAAATCACAGACATCGTTCTTCCTTTTTTTTTATTTTAAAGTGAATAAAACATCCTCAGAACTATACAAAATTTCAAAACAAGATGTTAGGAAATTAACAATGGCTATTATATTGCATACTGTTATCTTCAGAGTAGTTGCTCAGATTCCCAGATACAGCATGTAAGGTTGATCAGACAATAGAAGCATTAACTGTTTCTTTTAGTAAACTAATAATATCTTAGTTATCTTATATATATGCTATATATGTCATATATATATATATATATATATATATATATATATGTTGTTTTTCTTTTTCTTCTTCATCGTTTTATTAGGGTTTGTGAAATTTTCTTTTTTTGCATTTTAATGAAATTTTTATTATTAATTTATTGAGACAAATATCAGTGAGACAGTTTCAAAACAGGTTAGTAGGACAGTTACGATAATTAATACATGATATATTGTTGTTTTGGTAGTCATTATTTCTAGTATAAGATGCAGACATGATATCTTGCCTAAATACTATTAGTTCAAAACTTTCTTCTCATTGAACTAAGAGAAAGTAGCTGTATATCTATGCTAACTATTTTGTATATACAGATATATATGTATATATATATATATTCTCACTACGAAATGGTCCTTCATTTATATCCCCCTTTTTTTGTTTAGTTTTGTCAGAGATGGGTATTCCATTGCCATTCATATATTGTAGGTACATGAATTCAGCAAAGTAATCTAATAAAGTCCAGTAGTCTAGAACAGTAGTGGGTTATCCACATGACTGGATAGAAGTTGTTGACTTGAGCCTTTTACAGCTCAGCATATTAATATGGCTTTACATTTCATACCTCATGTTTATACTTTTCTGCTGGATGGTTAAGACCAAGATAAAGCAAGACCTATATAACAAAAAATGTAACTTTCGTATTTGACAAGGTCAGTCAAATCCCCTCAGGAATTATCCTGAAACCCTGTACCACAGTTTGTAGATCTTTTGTCAAATCATCAGTTTATTTGATTACTTTTACTTAATCCTATAAACATCTTTCTGTTCCCAAATAGGATTCCCCAAAACTTTGCTCTTTTTCCTCACCCTCTCATGCTTGTGCTGGGTGACTACATATCCTAGAAGGTGAGGGAGGGAGCAAAGGAGGAAGAAAGAGAGACCAATCCAACAGGACAGCAAGCAAATTGCTAAGATCTATCTTTGGCCTTCATTCTGTGTGTCTCTTGTCATTGTCCTCCAGTGGGTGAGAAATTTCGAGGCACTATCACTATGAACAGCACATGCCATTTTGTTTCTGCTGTGGTTGTTATCTTGCTTATTTAT
The DNA here is from genome assembly GCF_000260255.1 of Octodon degus. NCBI lineage: Eukaryota > Metazoa > Chordata > Mammalia > Rodentia > Octodontidae > Octodon > Octodon degus. Next base: position 3,668,553 of record NW_004524738.1, read on the forward strand.
TATAGCAGAAAGGTTTTGCTTTCCCAATTTGGGCTGATCATCAGAATGAAATGGAGGGCCAGCCAGATAGCTCAGCGGACTAAAGTGCCTGCTTCAGCAGAGCGCAGCAGCCAGGCTTCCATCCCCAGCTTGTCATGCCTGGCCCTGCCCCCGGGGTGCACTGAGATGGTGACTGAGACTGGGCGTGGTGGCACATGCTTGTAATCCCAACGCTTGGGAAGCTGAAAACAGGAGGCTCACTATGAGTCTGATCTGTGTAGTGAGACCCTGTACTAAATTCATTAAAAAAAAAGAAAAAAATGGAAAGGAGATAAATGTGTCACCTTCACTGCTGCGTGCTTACCTCCCACTTGTCAGCCGCCTCTGTTTTTAACAGCCTTCTCCTCCGTGCCTGAATTCTGCTGGCTGGAAAGCAGGCCAGGAAAGTGCGGAAGGCCCCGAACATGGAGGCTGTGCTCTCTGACACTGTGATTGCCTCCAGTGAAAGCAGACTGGCTGCAAAGCTTTCTGAACCACTCAGAGGCACATCTGCCAGCCCTGGTAAGTCACCTCCATGTCTGTTTCCAGGAGCTGCCTCCTGAGTATGCACCAGTCAAAACGCAGTTGAGAATCTGGGCTTGCCTTCTGCCATGAGACGATGATTAGACTGGACAGATTCTGCTGGGTCACTTAAGGGTATGCGTAGACAAAGGACATTGGAGCACGATGCAGACAGCACTGGCTTTCTTGGTCTATCTTTTCAAGATAAGGTGACACTACTGCATTCAGTAGCTTGATGTAAGTGTCTGTTTGGTTTGCCTTCACTTTGAGCCACAACTACTGGCCACCTATTTTACTGGAAGCATCACTTAGAAGTCAGCTACAACATCACTATAAGAATAACCTTATTAGATTAGAAGGAAGATTGACTATCATTTATCAGGCTCTTCCATGGGCCGGGAAGCATACAATGTATTTTGTGTGTGCTGTCCTTTCCACTCCTTACAATGTTCCTGTGAGAAGGTGCTGTGACCCATAATTCATATATAGTGGGAGCCACACGAGAGATATCCTCCCAAACCAAATCTTTCAGTGTGTGTGTGTGTGTGTGTGTGTGTGTGTGTGTGTGTAGGGGGTGTGGGCTGGTGCCCTTTAGAGAAAGAAGCCACCAGCCATGTCGAGATAGAGAGGAAAATAATCTTAGAGCCTTTGAAAACAGCTCTGCTAAGCATATAAGGTGTACCAACTTAGGATCACACGACGTGACTTCTCTTAGAGGGCTCTCTTTTCAAGGAGGGGCCTAAACTACTGGAGAAAAAGAGTAAGTCAACAGAAGTGACAAAGGATGGTGGATTTGATAGATGTCTGGATCATTGTTGAGGTAAAAGGCACTCAGGAATGCTAAGAACATGGGCTTCCGCTGCCTGAATCTCTGCCAACTCTGCCACTTTCGCTGGCAGACTGGTAGAGCCAGGCAGGTCACTTCCTGTCTTACAACTGTCATAAGCATCAGGGGATATAATTAGCTGGGCACATGCCTGTAATCCCAGCACTGAGAAAGCCTAATGAAAGAGAATCACAAGCTTGAGTCCTACTTGGGCAACTTAATGAGACAGCAAAAAAACAAAACAAAACCAAAAAAACAGACTCACAAGTCTGGGGATGTAGCTCAGTGGTAGAGCACTCCTGGGTTCCACACCAGTTCAGAAGAGGAAGATACACATAAAAGGAATGGAGGGAGTAGACCAGAGTGTCTGCACTTTTGTTGTTTGCAACATACGGAATACAAAGCAGTGCATACTTTTCTCTCTGAGTCTTGTTAAACACAAGTGAGGAATCTGAGACTCACAGATATCAGGTGACCTTCTCAAGGTGACACTGCTATAGTGCTGACACAGAGCTGAGCTCCAGTCTGATGACTGAGGCTCAAGTCTCTACATACTCTTTTCCATGTGTTACTGAAGGATGTCACTTTCAGCAGCACTAGTGGACATTCACAGGCTATTATAACTTGTTTTCAAGCTATGAGGCACTTTAATATGTCCTACCACTTGATACTTCCCTATTTACCAATATATGTTGCCTCTCTTTAAGCTAAGTTCATAACAATCATTTTTAAAGGAGAGACACCAATTTGTTATTATTAAACATTTGAAAGTCTTAGCTTAAAGTCATGGAACAAATGGGAATAATTGGGAAAATGATCCATAGGGGAAGGTCAGGGTGTGGTGTATGGCTTTGTGGATTGAGATGACAGGAGCAGGGCATAGATTATGATGGCTTTTCTGTACCAATGTCCCTGCCAGAAATGACTGCTGCCTACTATTATCCACCTGATTGTCTCCCTTCCCAGGACATGCAAGTCTTTCAAATTAACACTATGTGATTGATAAAGGATCCTTGTCTTAGTGAAGGATCTGGATAAGATAATGAGAGGGCTGGCCAAATAGCTCAGCAGATTAAAGCACCTGCAAGCAGGCACAGGGCCAGGGGTTTGGTCCCCATGCCTGCTGTGCTGGCCCGGCCCTTGGGGCACGCTGAGACGGTGATTGAGAATGGGTGTGGTGGTGCGCATCTGTAATCCCAGCTTTTGGGAGGCTGTAAACAGATGGATCACTACAGGTCCGATCCAGTAGTGAGACCCTGAACACCCTGTAGCCCCTTCCCTAAAATATAGAAAAAAATAACTAATGGGTAAGATGGTGAGAATGTAAGCTTGGAATAAGATGAGCTCTCTTGACTTATTTGAGCAACTAGGTCCAGCTATCCTGAGATTTTTCAATTAAATAGACCCATGGCAATAATGATTAGCCATTTATCATTTATTACTTACTGGCAGGCAGAGTGGCATGTGGCAGGGGGCAGCAGCTCATGGTGGCAGAAAACAGCAGAAGAGCAAGAGAAAAAGGGGAGGAACTGTGAAGAGAGCAAGCCTCTTTCCCTTCCTTACATTGCATTCAGGCTATCCACCCCTCAGTGGGTGTAGCACTCACTCCCATGGTCTCAGCATTGGGCCATGAATTAATCACAAACACCAGGAAGCCCGCCCATGACTGCATGAGGCTTTTGGGGGACATCTAGACCCAAACCATAAGACTAGCCATTCTTCTACATGTTTGACATGGATTATCTCATTCCATATACACAACTAATATATCAGGTAGATATTAACATTATCCTTATTTTACAGGTGAGGAAATTGAGGCACCCAGATTTCCAGCTGAAATATGAAACTGAGAAATGTCCTACAGGACACCAAACTGTAATTTTTGTGGCTATTTTTTTGATGGGTGGAAACAGTTTGCCTTTCTTTCTTTCTCTTTCTCTCTCTCTCTCTCTCTCTCTCTCTCTCTCTCTCTCTCTCTCTCTCTCTCTTTCTTTTTTTCTGGTGGAGCTGGGGATTGAACTCAGGCCCTTGTGCTTCTCAGGCAAGGGCTTATTCTACTGAGCCATCTCCCTGGGCACCCCCACCTTTTTTTTTTTTTTTTGCATTTCTACTAGGCAAAATTCTGTAAGTTACCACAGAGCTTTGCAAAGTCTAACTGAACCATTTCTATGAAGAAACAAAACAATTAACTGTTCCAATGATAGAAGTAATGTGTGAAATATTGGAGAAACTTGGAGCATATGGAGATATGTGAGTTATAAAGCACTAATTATCTGTAAAATTTATAATGAATAAGTATGTTACCTTAGTGTTGTATTAGTCATTTTCTTTTGTTACTGTAACAAATACCTGAGATAATCAGCTACATAGAGAAATTATTTGGGCTCATGGCTTTATTTCTTTCTTTCTGCAGCAGGCTCAGCCTGCCCTGGGGGCATGGCTGGCTATGGTACCGGGGATTGAACTGTAGTCCCTGTACACTTGCCTAAGCTTGTCTATACAGGCACTTTAAACTGCTGAGCTACCTTGCCAGCCAGGCTCACGGTTTTAGAGATTCTCTCTATGATCTTTCGGCCCCATTGCTTTGGGCCTGATAGATGTGTGTAGTGGGGAGAACCCTCATTGGTAGGAAGTGAAAGAGAGGAGGAGGCTGGAGTTTTATTCTCTCTTTCAAGGGCACATACCCAGTGATATGCAAGGCTTTATTTTTATTTTATTTTTTGTGGTACCAGGGATTGAACTTAGGACCTTGCACTTGCCATGCATGTGCTTATGCCACTGAGCTATATCCATGGCATGCAGGCTATGGCATGCAGGCCTTTTATCATGTTCTATCTCTTGAAAGCTGTACTGCTTACCAACAGCATCAAGTAGGAGACCAAGCCTTTAACACATGAGCCTTTGGGGGGACATCCCAGATCCAGACTAGAGCATGCATTAGCTATGAGAACTTAATAACTTTTTCATGGGCTTGTTAGAGAATGTGACACTGAGTGGGCATCTTCCTTTTATATCCAAGCAGATCATATCAACTTTCATCAAATGCCAACCCTGCAAACTTTCACTTATGTACATCTATGGAAACCCCAGTGAAAAAAAGGCCTTTGATAGCCTCCAGTCATGAAAACATTGATCAAGAGGAGTGATGGGACCTGAACCACAGCCTCCATAAACAACCTGGTAGCTTCTGGAGGTGTGTTCTAGGTGCCCTTGTTCCTTTGGGATCATGAGTAATTGTTTTTTACTCTGGAGTCGTTTCTTAGACAATAACCAGCTTCCCCAAAACGTTTTTCCCTTCTCCATAGGCCTAGCACTCTGTGTTGTTCTTCTTCTTCTCCTCCTCTTCCTCCTTCTCCTTCGTACTTGCTCTTGAAACTGTTCTTTGTTTCTCTATTACTTCCCTATCTTTGAGGACACACAGAGTGTTGCTGCCTTCAGCTACATTCCAAGGTGTCTGGGAACCTTGTGGTCTTCTAGAGTTTTCAATGAGAATCGAGAATCGCTAAATTGTGGGAGTTACAGGCAATCTTTGCTAAAATGCAAATGAATGTTAAGGAGAGGCTCTCTATTAGGCCCTGGTCAAAGGCGTAGGGCATCTAATCCCTGCGAGAGAGCATTACCCTGAGAAGTGTGACTCAAGTCAACGGAAGTTCTTAAAGGTGGTGGGAAAATGTCTGACTCAGTGTTGGCCTGGAAGAGTGCATTAGCTATTTAAGGAAAAAGAAAAAAATCATCTTCAGAGGAAGGCAAGGTCACTGAGGGGTTAGGAGGAACATCCAAGCCAAACTATCTTCTCTTTCTCTTCCTCCTCCTCCTGCTGGTACTGGGAACTCAATCTAGGGCCCTCACACTGAGCTACAGCTGCCTTTTTTTTTTCTTTTCATTTAAATTTTGAGAACAGGTCTTCCTAGGTTGCCCAGGGCAGACTCAAACTTGAGATCTCCTTGCTTTAGCCTCCCAGAGTTCTAGAATTACAGAACACCATCAAACCCATCAAAGCGGTCTTACTTATTTATTTACCTTTTGGAGACAGGGTCTTGCTATGCAGTTCAGGCTGGTCTTGAGTTCACTCTTTTTTTTTTTTTTTGAACCAGGGATTGAACTCAGTCCCTTGCACTTGCCAGGGAAGCGCTTATGCTACTGAGCCGTCTCCCTGGCCCCTCTTCAATTCACTTTGTAGCCCAGGCTGGTCTCGAACCCACAGCAATCTTCCTTCCTCAGCCTCCTGGAGTGCTGGGATTACAGGCATGAGCCACCACATGCATCATAGTTTTGCTGAAGACTGATTCTTGCTTTCTCATCAAACTTTCTCATGGGAGAGACCTCTGGTGGATGTTGTTTTATGCCATTCAGGTGCGCTTCAAGAGATGCTGCCCTCCTACTTCAAGTACCATTAGTAGAGTCTTCAGCTATCTGTGCACCCTTTCAGACATTTCCTGGATGCAAAGAGGGTCCTTGACCGTGGTCATACCCTTTCCTAGAGATGCTTAATCTGCATATGCTTGCATGGGAGTATAGACCCGGCCGCCTTGGACCCATTCAGAGCTGTTCTATGGGCTGTGCCTAAGACTGTAATCATGCCTGTGACAAACAGCTGGCTTTGTCCTCCTGGATTTCTGGATCTGCCTTACCCTTCAAAAGGCTTGGTCCTCAGGGTATTCTTGCCCATGATATTCAGCATGATTCCCCAGGGACCAAATCTACGCCAAGGCTCAAATATGAGGAAAAGGAGAAACATTTGGAATCCATTTCTTCTAGAAGAGAGGTCAAAGTTCTTGACACCCTTTTGAGGCCAATGCAGATGCGATTCAGAGGTGCCAAGTGAATCAATCATTTCAGTCACTTGTCACTGGTATTGAGGAAGGTACATTTCAAGAAGCTCCCTGTCTTTGTTTTGAGAGACAATCCAATTAGCACTGCCAGTCCTTGACAGAGAAAGGGCAAAGGGTTTGCTGCTGCTCAAACCAGCTGTTGTTAGAACGGTACTGTGCAATCCATTCTATGGCTGAGACTTCCCTTCAGACGAAAATAATCCTGTCTTTTTGACTCATCTCTCCTCCTAGTTCTTCAAAAGCTGAAGCTTCGTCTGGGGTTAGGTGTTTTTGATTTGTGTTACTCTGTCTTCCATAACTAATGCCAAGGAAGACAGCTCCCCTGGTTTCCCCATTTGTTTGATGAAGGGATGAGTGATAAAAGGGCTTAGCTTGGCTCACCAGGCCCAGAGGCCTTAGCCTCTCTGCCAAAACAGGTTTTTCTTCAAGTGTGCTTATGTCTCTGGGGAGGAAACAGTTGCTTTCCCCTTTAGAAGGCAGATTTTTTTTTTCCCCCAGAAGGAAGCTTCTGGAATGTGGCTAAAGAAAATTCTTTCTGCTCTACTTCCATACAGCAGAGTCAGACTGCCTGCGTGTACACCAGAAACCTTAGCCCACTCTGGCAATAGCAGCAACATACTTCATAGTATTAACAGATGCTTTTCCTCTATTGACTTCTAATCATTTATTACCTCATCATTAGTGTTTATTCCTCTGCCCTTGCCTCCCAATTTCTATTTAGGATTCTTGGTCTGTTGCTCCAGGAAAGGGATGTGTACTTAGAGACCTCAAGACAGAAATAACTTAGATTTAGGACAAACATATGTGTTCCTGTCTCCAAGATCACACTAGGTCACCAGGCCATGGAAGAAAGAAGATAGGAAAGTTTAGGCATCGATTTCCCTACTCTCGCTTCCTCAGCTTGCAGATGAAGGGAAGCAACTAGTCAGAAGAACTATCAGACATGTTGTAAAGGTCCTTGAAACGTCAGGAAAGACATAGGTCAGTGCTAAGTCTGGGTAAGCAGGGATGCATCTTTTTTTTTTCTTTTCAAAGTTTTATTGATAAACATATAGCAATGAGACAGTTTCAAATAAAATCGAAAGTACAGTTTCAACAAATAATACACTGCCTATATTCTTCTTAGTGGTTAATTGCTGTACAAGATGTAGACTTGTGATCCTATTTACAAACACCATTAGAAAAAATCATTCTATTCATTAAGAGAATGCAACTATATATCTATCCCAACCACT
>NW_004524738.1:3680130-3690878 GCF_000260255.1 Octodon degus
ATTACATACTAAATGTATTAACTGCTTACACCCTCCCTGAAATAAAGACCACCATTCCCATTTCTGTCAGAAAACCTGAAACCCAGAGGTCATACAGCCTGTGGCCAAATTGGAAACCAAATTCGTATCTCATTCCAAAACTCAATCTGCAAATAATGAGTGGTGTGACAGCTGTCTAGTACAACTAACTCTTGAGCTGCAGTTGTTACAAGGGATTGAAATATGTTCAGCCCACCACACACTGTAGATTTAATAAATAATGTACACATGACTATTTCTCTTATATATTAACTCAGTTCAGTACATAATGAGAACTCTCTTGGGAGTAGGCATAATTCCAAGTGCTAAGGACACAACTTAAACTAGGTGCTGGGTGTACAAAACTAAAATCCCTGTCTTCACGATGAAATAAATTCATCAGAGTCATACTGTAATTACATATATGTTTTGCACTTTACCAATTAAACGAAGCTAAATGTAGTTATTATAAAGTGAAGCTCAAAAAGAATTTTACTACTTAAAATGAACCTTCAGACTGGACATAAGTGGACACCACTGGTACTATTTAACTAATTATCGGGACAGGGTCCAATAGACAGATAAGGGAGGGGTTTGTTTGCAGTAAAATCGTTTGAGAGAAACAATATCTGGGTCATAGAGGAAATATTGGGCAATTTCCTTGGGCAATCCCATTTATCTATCACATATCCACCATATAATTTGGGCAACTTATTACTATTTTGGTAAATTAGGATTAGAATTTTATTGATACAAAGGACTCTCAGGAGCACTGCTTTGCGGGGAGCGGGGGGAAGTATATTACTTTATTTCTGGTTTACCTGTTGACTCTGGGATTCTGAGGTTTCTTCTAAAGCTCAAATAGGAGCAACTGGCTGGCTCCAGTAGGGTAAAAAAATCACATCTTGTCTTGAATGTCAGTCCTTAAGAGTTTTTAAAGAGGCACACGTATACTTAATGCCAGTCAAAGGCTAAGGTTTAACCAACAGATTCATATTGCAGGAAAAAAATGTCAGTAATGTAACTTTTGGTATTTCTGTCTCATCCTTTACACTAGTGTGTAAGTTCGGATTTATTGTTACCACAGGGAGTTCTTCCCAGTCCCTGAACAAGTAAGCGATGAGGCATTATCCTCTCCATGTTCCAAGCGAAGAAAAAGAAGGTGCAGAAGACTGGCCTAAATATGAGATTTCTCTTTGCCTCGCAGTTTCTTCACTCTCTACTCCTGGATCGGGTTTTTGCTGGCCCCTCGCTGCCTTCCTGGAAGCGCCTGGCTTAAGTCGCTAAATTGGGAGCCGTAAAACTACATTTCCCACAATGCCACGCGCCGACCAGGCTCTCTTGGGATTCTCTAATGTGCCATTACAAATACTGTTAACCAAACTCACACTTATAGGAAAAATAGAGTTACTATCTACTTCTCCAACACGATAGTTCTTTGTCTTCTTCACATGTGACCCCGACTTCCCGGTGAAGAGACCACTGCTGAGGGGAATTCGTTCAGGCGCCAGCTCTGGTCACCCTGCTCTTCAGGCCCCGGCTCGTGCCAGGACCCCGGGGGCCTCGGAGTGTCATTGGGGGATGACCGCAGCCTTGGCCGCTGCAGCTGCCACCGCGACCATGGTCTCCGGCAGCTGCGGCCTCGCCGCCGCCCGCCTTCTGTCGCGCACCTTCCTCCGTGAGTCGGGCTGGCACTCTTGTCTTCCTGGCTTTTGCGCGTACCTGGACGCGCTGGGCCCGACATCCTGGCCCAGACCGCGGTTAGGCCCTCGGGGGGAGGAACTGGCGGGGCGACGGAACGCCGGGGTCCTGACCTCCGGTGGCGCTTTGGGGTGCAGAGGGAGCTTTGCTGGCTACGTGGGCCGTTGGCGGGCGGGGACGTGAGGTGGCCGAGCCAGGACTGCGGTCTGGGAACTTTGCAGATCTGGGAGCACGCTGTTGTGTTCGCGGTGACTAGTGGCGGCGGTGGGGTTGGCGTCCAGACCGTGCTATAGGGAGCGAGGGGCGGAGACCCACGAGGTGGGAGGTGGGGGAGCGGCCGTGTCTCACGCGGAAGGGTGCTGCAGTTCGACTTGTCTAATCTGTGAGAGTAGGTGCAGGCGCAAAGGGAAGGCAGTTTGTGCATCCAGCGTCAGCGTGGACTTGTGGACTCCTACAGGCAGGCTTCACGTTGGCTGGGACTTAACCCACTTCTGTACAGTGTCAGCTCCGCACGGTGCGAGCACCCCAAGTTGCTGAAAACTTGGTGTGTTCAGTTTCCCGTCTTTGAATACTGCTGGCAGTTAAAAATGCTCTTGATGGTCAAAGTCTCATGAGTTATAGTAGGAAGGAAGTTTGGAATCAGTCGTGTGAAGTCTGGCTAGTTCCTTGCTCCATTTCTTAATGTTTCAAGTTACATGAACATAATATCATATTGTAATGAATTTGAGGCACCGTCCTCTATGAGGTGCACCGTTATTTTGTCTGCCATTGACAAAGGAATCCACTGTTAATTCAAATCACGATGTGTGATTGGTTGTCAAATCCTGATTTATGAGATGTTAAAAAATGAAACATCTGCATATTAGGAATCTGACTCCAAAGTTTTCCATCGCTGGAGTGGTCTTAAATTACCCCAAGTTATGTGATTAATCTGTTACAGAGACTGAGAGGTCTAAGATCTGAACCGAGGTAGTTCCCATTAGAGCTGGGGATACAGGTGGCAGTGTTTAGTGTATAAAAAAATCTTTCCGTTGGCAAACTTCAAAGTGCTTTTTCTCATGCCACATTTCTAAGCCTATTTGCACTGTCTCTGAGAAAACAGACACAATGTCACCTTGCAAAACCTTTTTAAAGGTGGTCACAAATTATTTAAGCTTCCAGGTGAACATCTCTAGGGATACTCTAGAATTTTCTGTTCTGCTAAGTTTCAGTTGGTGGTACATTATGTGCTGAGGTCATAAATGTTGCAGTATTGATTTTTTTAAAAAAATAAAAGGAAGCACTCATAGATGCCTTCCAGATCTCTTTTAGCGGGGCAATGTAGAATATTTAGAAATTCCTGAGCCAACCCCCTCTCCTGCTTTTATAGCTTATGAAAGAAAAGAAAGAATCCAGTTGATGGAAGGAGGCAAAAAACCAAAACAAAACAAAACAAAAAAACCCTGAGAAGTATTTCTTCTGTGAGAAGGGTTAAGAATTTACAAACAGCTTTGAGGTTGAAATAGTGAAGTTATTTTAAGAAATACAGAGCAATTCAAGATTTTTAAAAAGTTTGTCTGGTGTCTGTAGAGACGATACCTCCCCTTTCATGCGCGCGCACACACACACACACACACACACACACACAACTTCAGTCACCTGAATTTGTCTGACAAACTTTCCTTTTGAATCATGGGGCCAAGGCCATGCTTAGCAGCCTCTACGTGGCTCAATTTGTAGTTAGATTTAGGCTTTTCCAGAAAGTAGACAGTTGAAGTTCCAAGGAGCTAAACCCTTAGCGAGACAGTGAGACCTGGAGGCAGCAGCCACAACCTGAAATACACACGATCCCCTTGTCCAGCGCCCACACTCGAGACCCAGTGTCCCCCGAGCTGAGTTCCAAGAACTGGTGAGGGGCCTGATGGGGTTTCCTCTCACCCCATGCAGTGACACTGTTCCATTTTCTCTCCTTCTGTAGTCTCGAACTTGGAACTCCTGAAGTAAGCCTAGTTGGTTTGCTTTCATCTCTGAGTGAGGAGCAATCATACTAAGTGGGATGGGGAATCAAAAAAATTTCTCTTCCTCCAGGAAGAGAGAGGAGGCAGGGGGAAGCAGTAGAGACAGGCACTTGCTAATGCTTTAGAAAAAAAGGTAGGACTGGATGAGGGAGGTAGGGTTTTATATTTATGGAGAGAAATGTATGCTGGGATGTAAAGTTCAAGATGGAGTTTAAACTTCAGGAGAAGATCAGTCAGTTCTACCCAAATGATCTTGCTGCTGAACTGCTGGAGACCAGAGGATTAGTGTGGCTTGGCCATGTTCCTATCCCTTACCTGCTTTACTCCTGTAAGCCGCTCCTGGGCCCTTGACTTTGGGTGTGAAGGGGCTACAAGAAACCTTTGATGGCTCTAATAGCTTCCAGTTCATAAGGTTTTATTTTTTAATGTGGGAAAATGTATTGGAGAATAGTAACAGGGAGTAGGAACAGCTCCTGAGACAGGAGGGATTCTGAATGGATTAAGGTTTTGCAAAGGTTTCTCCAAGACTCTTGCTCCTGTCTAAGGCACTTGCCCTTGCACTCCCCACTTGCTAGCATCTCTCTGTCACTGAGTCTGTGCCCCACTGGTGAATTTCCTGAGCTGTCTATTTCACTGCTGGGCTCTCAGCTCTTCCCCGAGAGCAGCAACTTAATGGATATATTCAAAGAATGAGCTCGTCTATATCCTGAGGACACAGGTAAAGGACCCCAGAACACAGATGGAGTTGGGGCTGTCTGACACTCCCCTACATGGGTTCTGAGAAGCAGGGTGGTGAGGCAGGGCCTAGAAGCTATAGGAAGGCAGGAGCGCAGAGCAAGCCTGGTCCTCACCCAGCCAGCTTGATGCTGACTTGGTGAGCGATATTAGCCCAGGAGGTTGGCTCTTTGCCCACTTCCCTGCTTGCAACACTGACTAAGGCACTCAGCGCAGAGGGGAGTGTGACCAGGGTCTTCCGTGAATCCCTGACCTTGGGCAAGGCAGTAACCCCTGCGGGGTTTCATCACAGTGAAAAGAGTGGAGGAGCCCAGCCCACCCACAGGTCAGATGAGGGCTGTGCGATCTGTGAGTCCCTGATGGAGGACACATGTAGCCCAGTTCAGCTGTGAGGCTCAAGGTTTTGAGCAACTTGTAAAAGGAGAGGTGAGTTAGGAGAGGTGACACAGTCCAGGTCAGGGAAAAGTGGGAGGGCTCAAGCTTATAAGAGATGTTTGATAATATGCCACGTGAGTACATGAAGGAACGAATGCGTGAGTGAACAGTGAGTGGGGTAGGAGGGAAGTGGAGGACGCAGTCTGGTGATCCTCAGGTGGTTGTGATTAGAGAGTCATCCTGTTTCTCACTCCTGTCTAAGTAGGGTTGCTGGCTTTTGCTCAAGCATTTTCCTGTTTCCCATCCTGGTGCGCTCTGCATCCTCCCTGTAAGATGGGACTTGTTGTCTGACCCTCCCTCGGGGCCCCTAACTCCAAGCCCACCTCTGAAGCCCTTTGCTTCTTGAGCAGGGGACCCTGGGCTGTACTGTCTCTGTGCTGCCCCTAAAGGTGTGGCCAGAGAAAAGGTTGAGGGGGGGCTCCTTCTGGTTGATTTGCAAGCACTCAGGTCACCAAGCTCCTTCCTTGCCACCTGTGCCCTGTGCTTGGGGATGAGCAGAGGCTTGGGTCAAGAGGGGATGAGTTGGGCAGGTTGCATGGAGTGACCGTGTCCAGGCACCCAAGAGCACTGTAAGTGTGGAACTACACCAGAGAACCCAGAAGAGGCCCTGCAGCCTTGTGCCCCCTCCAGGCTCTTGGGACATGGGCTGGCATCACACATTTTCTGGGAGGAAGAAGGTAACGCCTCTCAGCATGGGCTGAGCACCTCTAGCCTCCCTGCCCTGGCCCTGCCCTCTCCAGTTTTTGGTTTCATATCAGCCCTTCTGCCCAAGGCTGGGAAAAGGCAGGAAGAAGACAGGGAATGGGGGAAGCTCAAGGCTCAAGAGTCCTCAGTCCAGAGCCCTTTAAAGATCTGGAATGTCCTAATAATTGGTACCATACAAGAATTGGCAGCATTTTTGTTCTTGTTAGCGCTTAGTTGTACTTCTTAAAAACTAGTGGTGTTGTAGCTTTGGGTGGGAAAACTTAGTCCTCCGAGACTCTTGCCTCCATCTAAGGCAGTCGCCCTTGGGCTCCCCACTTGTTAGCATCTCTCTGTCACTGAGTCTGTGCCCCACGGGTAAATTTCCTGAGCTGTCTGTTTCACTGCTGGGTTCTGAGCTCTTGGCCTAGAGCAGCAGCTTAATGGATGTATTCAAGGGTTGAGCTTGTCTGTATCCTGAGGGGACAGGTAAAGGACCCCAGAACATAGCGGTTAAGGTTCTTAACCAGTGAGATCAATAATAAATGAGCATATTTTTCAATATTAAATGAATATGTAGTTTTGCATTGAATAGCAGATTATTTGAGATTTGAAGGTTAAGTGGCTGCTAAGGTATTCTGCTGTATTCTAAAATCCTTTAGTTGAGGACTACAGTAGTCATACATATATTATGCAGGCTTGCGGCTTGCATATGTTTAAGTGGATTCATGTGCTGGGATCTTGGTCCTTACCGTAGCACTTTTGAGAGGTAGCGGAATCCTTTGAGGTGGAGCCCAAAGAAGGGGATTCTAGGTTTCACTCTTAGAAGAGGTTAGTGTTGGGCTTCTGAGGTGAGTTCTTGGAGTGAATTCTCATAAGGGTTGGTTGTTGTGAAACAAGCCTGCCTTGACTCTTCTTCCGGGGCTGGCTTCTTTTAGCCTCTCTGCCATGCTGTGATGCAGCCAACAGCCCTTACCTGAGGACAAACAAGTGAGGCTGCTCTGTCCTGGACTTTTAGCTTTCTAATCTGTGCACTAAATCAATTTTTTTTTTTTTTTTTTTTTTTTTTTTTTTTTTGTGGCTGCCTCAGCCCACCCTGGGGGTGGGGCTGGTGTGGCATGTCGTGCTGGGGATTGAACCGTGGTCCTTGTGCTTTTGCCTATGCTTGCCTAAGCAAGTGCAAAACTTTTCTTTATGAGTAGCTAACCTCAGGTACTTAACTAGCTATAAGAAAAAGGGATTAATCTAGTTGATAAGTATTCATATCTTAAATTCATGAATATGTGCATGAATAAATGAGAGGCAGCGATGTAGGTTAAGAAGTAATTTGGAGATGGTATTGTCACGAACTGCATCTTGGGTTATTGGTTGGAAATGTGCTAAGTAGGAGTCATGCAAGGCTGTGGTTTGAATCCCAACCATGTAAGGTTCTGGCTATAAATCACACCTTGAATCCCACTAGCCATCGTATGGACAGTATAGTTGCTGTGTATGGGAAAGAGGACTCAGTCTGGAGCTGCCTGGTGCAAACCTATCATCCACATTGAAAGCACTTCTCGGTCACATTACTCCGTCCCTTTCGTTTAGCCTTTCTGTTTCACTTTATACTTTTGTAGGGCCTAACTTGTTCTCTCGTGAGCCCACCACAGTGAACATTGCAAAGCAGTGTGATCTGTTCATTCTGCATCAGTACTGATCATGATAATAAAATAACTACTAGAGCCAAAAGACATATTGTACCCTCATCACTATTTTACATGCTATCTTTATAAACTCATTTAATTCTCATATCAGCCAATGAGGTACATATTATCGTACATTTTTAGAGTGTACCTTTATAAATTTTTCATGCTAACAACTTGCAAATATATTTGTGCATGCTACACATATGTAGGCTTTATAAACATCTGTGTTTAGAATATGCTTGAGGACACATATAAAACAGTTCTGCTTGGATTTATTTGATCGTTAAAATATCAAATATATGTTTCTTCTCTCTAGGAAGAGATTTACCTTTGTGGTCACGTAGGATCTGGGAGTGTACAGGCATTTCCATGTCCCATCTACAGCCAGCATCTCATAGTAGCGTCACAAGCTTCCTGTGCGCAGCTGCTAGTCCTTGTGCAGATGGCAAGGCTCAGGCTAAGGAGGCCTGCCTGACTCACTGTTCTCAGCTGCTCCAGGGACCCAGAAACCAAGGATACAGGAGCCCCAAGCCCTCACCATCAGGATAGTCCTTTGGCCAACTTTAGACCTTCTTTCTGCCTTAGTATGTAATTTCAGGTGCTTATTTTCTCATTATTAAAGTTACAAAACTCATCATACATTGATTCACCATTTGGTACTGGTTGTGTTACTGGTTCATGGCCTTTCTCAGTTTGTCTGTTAGCTAAGAGCTAGCGTGTGCTCGACTGCCAGCACAGCTTCCTGGGGGAAGTCTCTCGGGCTGGAAATCCCTGTTGTAGCCTGAGGTCAGGTGTGCAGTTGTGCCCACTGTGCCAGGACATGACCACAGTTCTCCCTCTTGGCGCCTTACTGAGCATAGTCACCGAATGTAGCTGTCCACTGCCCAGAAGTTCTGATTGCACCCAGAACGCTCCTCACTGGGTGGTAAGGATGAAATCTGGGCCTTTCTCTTTGCTCGAGGTATGGGAACTTGAAAGACCTGTGCCAGTGCGGATATCGGGGCTCCTTCATCTGTGGCACCAGCGGTCGGAAGAGTTAGGAGGCAGTGATTCAGATGAGACTGTGATTCAAAGTGATTTGAGTCAGGAAGCATGCAGTGGGCTTGGGGCGATGTGCAATGAGGTGTTCATTTCTGGAACTACCTTTCAGGAGCTACTCAGGAGTAGGTAGAAGGCTTAGCCACTTCCAAGAGGCCGAGGTGGGATGTAGACAACACAAGCTGGTGCTTTTACCGGTTTTAGAAAGTAGCCTACAAACCACGTGCTTGTGTTCAGATTTGAGATAGAAGTTGGTTGTATTAACCAGATTTCTCTCTCTTCCAAAGTTTGCCTCTTACTGCACTATTATTTACAGGAGTTAGACTTTAAAAAATGGAGTCAAGAAAGGAATGCACGTGGCTGTTTAATAATTACTAGTGGGGATGACACCTAGTGTGCAGTCGCTGGGTTTATTTTATTTTACTTATTTTAAACAGTTTATCTTTGAACTCTTATTCTTTTTTCTAATTTATTGCTGTGGTCTGCTTCTCTCATTTTAAGTGATGTTTAGGGGCAGAAAAAAAAAAAGGTGATGTTTGATGTTTAAATTTTCCATGATCACCATATAGCTTTTCAATTACCTGATTTTTTTTTTTTTTTTTGTCACTAAGTTAAATTGATTGTTCAGAAGTTTGGAAAAGTTGTAATGTGTCACTTTTTTTACTTTTCAGTACAACAGAGTGGAATTCGACATTGTTCCTATGCAGGTTCCCGGAAACATCTGTATGTTGATAAAAATACAAAGGTTATTTGCCAGGGTTTCACTGGTAAACAGGTATGTACATCTAGATTTTTGATGTGTAGACTAAAGAGCTTAAAAAACTATCTCTTTTCTGGTTTTTGTATCATGAAAGTAGTGATTGAAAAATTATACTGTATAGAAGAGAGTTGTATCTTAAGAGTTTAGATTCTGTGTTCAACCTGTCGGGGAAATTGTGTTTCATCTTACCTGGAAACGCATGGGAGAATAATATGGCGAATAGCCACTTACTGTCTTCAGCAAATAGACCTCTGTTTCCCTCCGACATGGGGACACATCACGATTACTTTGATTAAGCACTAGGTAAAATAGGTGCTTCTGTCTCGGTCTTGTACAAATAAATACTTGTGGCTGGACACATGGGTCCACAGTAAACATGGAGAAGCTCACAGACCCACAGAGGCTGGGAGAGCTGAGACAGATGGAGGGACCTGCCTGTTGAATTTTCCAGTCTTATACTCTGTGGGGCACAAAGGGTCTTGAAAGAGACCCACAGGCAAGCTGCCTTAGCTATTTTAATTCTCATTCATTATCTCTCTCGTGATAGAATTTGTGTAAGCTTAAATATACCTATGCTGCGATTCTACAAAAAAAAAAATGCAGTATAAGAACCTTTTCTTCTTCTGTTCTGCTCATTGAACATTTTTCCTCTTAATAAGTTGCCATTTGTTCTCTCGGATATTTTTCTTGCACTACAGATGTATTCATATTTCCATAATGTGTTTTTTACAGGTTTTAGGTCTGTGTATATCTACAGTTTGAAGTATATTCTATCTTGCCTTTTCCAATTAGAATTGTGTTGTCTAATTTTTATATATTAATATGAGCATATAATCAAGTGCTTGGTTAATCCAAATTTCTCATAAATCTATTATATGATTTTGTTTTTCTCTGCTAAACTTTGTACAATCCTATGATATGTAAACTTCTGAGCTTTTTTATTGTAACCATTCGTGCATGGTATAAACACCATTTGGGACTGTTCAAATTCCAGGTTGGCTTCATTGTCTTAGTTACCTGCGAACAAACTGTTTCTTACTCACCTTCCTTGTTTGGGAGCTTTAAAGGAGTGGAGAGCCTTCATTGCCTCAGTTAGGTTTGTTGGTTCAGCTTCTGTGAGACCGTGATGATGAGGCCTGACATCAGAGGCGTGCTTCCTTCCGCAGGAAGTCTGCCGTGTGCCGCGTGAGTCTGTTCAGTGCTCACAGGGCTGCACGCAGGACTGCGGCAGGCTTATATTTTCGGGCTGATCTCAGCAGTGTACAGCTCCGGTGGGTGTCATCCGATTTCTTTCCCTAGCCTATGAGTTGCTGACATTGTTCCTATTCTTGATGGTAATGGGAAAACTAAGACATAGGCTGATTTTAAGGAAACGTGGCTTGTGTTTTAACACCATGTTAGGACCAAAAAAACTGGCTCATTTGGGTTTACCAGGCACTGTCCTCCAGCGCACTGCTTCTCAAACTGCCTGGAGTGAAAGCCAGTTTGGATATTTGTTTTTAATTTGTACTCTAATGTAGATCCATAATTTTGTAAAGTACAGTAAAAATTGCAGCAATGTCATAGTGCTATATTTGTAAGCACTCTTTTATTAGCTTTTTTATTCTTTTGCTTACCCATCCTTTATCCCTTCTTCTTCTTCTTCTTCTTCTTCTTCTTCTTCTTCTTCTTCTTCTTCTTCTTCTTCTTCTTCTTCTT
>NW_004524738.1:3690978-3694447 GCF_000260255.1 Octodon degus
TTTTTTGGTGGAAACGGGGGTTGAACTCAGGCCCTTGTGCTTGCCAGGCGAGCTCTTATTCTACTGAGCCATTTTCCTGGCCCTTCTTTTTTTTAACCTTCTGGGCACTTTCTTTTCCTTTTGCTTGCTCTTACGGTGTTGCAGAGTAGCAACAATCTATAGACACACTACAAATAGGCTATTTTAAAAGGGAGAGCCCTGGCCTTTCCCACCCCCCCATAAATCCTGTCACTACCTTAAACCAGTCACTTAAGATAGTTGGAGCTAATTTTCTTATATTGCAAAAGGAGTTGTATCAGAAAGTTTCTGAAATTTTTGAGGCTCCAGTTGTATACCTTAAATAATTAAGAACTTGAATAGTTGGTTCAGCATTTTTAGGTCGCCGTAGAGAATGACTGACTCTCTATTTTTCCATGACTGTTTATTGAGGCCTGCTTTTTGTAAGAAGGTACCATGTTGATTTAGGTACCATATTGTAGTAAACAGATAATAAACAGAATCCACTGTTTCCATGGAATTTACCTTTTAGGGGAGAAGAGAGAAACACAGTTAAAAAACCCGTAAGTGAACTATGTGCTGTGTTAGAAAGTATAATTGCTATGGCAAAAACAAATGAGAGAAAGGAGATGAGTGTGTGTGGAGTCCTGCTGCCCTGGACCAGAGATAAGCAGACTTTGTAACACACGGTTAGGGAAGGCTGGACTTGTGAGTCAGATCTGCAGGTGTGGCAGTGCGCCAGGTGGCTAGGCACGTGCTGGCTGTGTGTGGAAGCAGCAAGGACACATGGCTGGAGTGACAGAAGCAGTGGTAGAGCAGTAAAAGAGGGCAGGCAGGGAAAGGCTTCTCACGGGGGTGGTGGGGACAGGGTGCGTGTTGAATTGTGAGCCAGTTTGGCTTTTATGTCATGGAGTTGGAAAAGGATCGGAAGGCTCAAGTGGAGAGGGGACACCATTTTTTTCACTCCCATGTTTTAACAAGATCACTCTGGCTGCTGTGGAGAAGACTCAAAGGGGGCAAAGGCAGTAATTCATCAAGAGTCAGGTGACTTAGACCTAGATGGTAGCTAGCAATAGATGGGGGAGAAGCTGTTGATTCTTTTTTGTTTTTTGGTGGAACCGGGGATTGAACTCAGACCCTTGCACTTGCCAGGGAAGTGTTTATTCTACTGAGCTATCTCCCCGGCCCTCCGTTTGTTTATACTTATCCATTAGTATAAGACTTACTATTGGATCTGATATGATATGGGGCATATGACGAAGAGAAGGATCCAGAATGACTTTGGCATTCTGGAAGGGCTGAAGTTTCATTAATTGAGATGGGTAGGTTGAGAAGGGAGTGATCAGGAATGCTTGGGGTGCCTGCTAGTTCTCTAGGAGCAGATGTTACATAGGTCCTTGGCATTGTGCGTATGGAGCCCAAGGCAGAGAGAGGTCTTGGTGAGGTTCATGGGCTGTTGTGCGTGGCAGCGATCATCATATGGTGGTGTTTATTGTCATAAGTAGGGATGCCATTACCAAGGGCACACATTTAGATGGAAAAGGTAAGTCTAAGGGGAGAGGAAAAAAAAGAAAAGAGGGAAAACAAGGGGAAGTGAAGCTCCAGCTTAGTGCAAAAGAATCTTCTAGTCCCTGGAGCCATTTTTGGTTGTTAGACCTGGATGGATTTTGGGGGAGGATATAGAACTGGCATCTGATGGAAGAGGCTGGGGATCCTCTTCATTGTCCTACAAAGGGTAGGATGACCTCCCTTAACAGAGAAGCACCGTGTCCAAATTGCCAGTAGTGCTGTGGTGGGCGAGGTAACATGAATGAGTAGGGAAAGGCAGGATGCAGGCTGGCCAGGTTAAAGACTCACTTAGGGTTACTGACCCTAGTGTAAAATGAGACTGCTTAGTAGGGTTTTGCTTTCTCTTCAGGCACTGTTTGGCTCCACGTATACAGTCCTAGAGAAGGGGGACTGTTGGGATTGTGCATCGTGAAGCTTGTTTTGCATCACGGTCCACAGCTGTTTAATAAGTTAACAAGAATGCTGGACAAGAGTATTGCCTGGCAATAGTTCATCTGCACGAGCTCCCGAGATTGCCTTTGGCTCTCTGTACTCTTCCAGTCTGCCTTTCTTCACAGGTACTGTGCTTTTTCTCTCAGGGCACCTTTCACAGCCAGCAGGCGTTGGAGTATGGCACCAAACTTGTGGGCGGAACCACGCCAGGGAAAGGAGGCAAGACACATCTGGGCTTACCCGTCTTCAATACCGTGAAGGAGGTAATTCATTGTATGAGAGCCTGGCAAGAAAAGCAAAGCAGGGCAAGAGCAAGAGTTCTTTGGGCAGATATCTGAACTGTGTCCCTTTGGGAGAGTCACTTGTTTTTTGAATATCCAATAATCTAGAGAGATTTGAATCATTTTGAAACTCAGGATATCATTTTTGTGCATAATGCATAAACCTGCAGACATGCACGTAGACGTGTGTCAGTTTTTTTTGTTTGGGAGGATTGGGGATTGAACCTACATCCTTCACACTGAGCTACATCCCAGCCATTTTTATTTTGAGATAGAGCCATTGAAGTCTAAATTGTCCAGGCTGGGCTTCAACTTGTGATCCTCTTGCCTCAGCCTCTTGGAGTGGTAGGTTACGGATGTGTGTCACCACTCTGGGCTGCTGTGTCTCCTCTAGTAAGGGACAACATGCAGTGGCCTGGCTTGTTCCTCTCCTTGCCTTTCTTCCAGCATGGCTGTAGTGCAAGGGTCAGGAGCCACCCCTCCTTTCTGAGGATGGGCTGTGTGACAAACACTGCGGAGTGCTTCAGGCCCGCAGGCCCTCAGGTCTCACTGTAGCTGTACAAATAGGTGCCCTTATGAGCTGCACTGTGAAGCTGGGGTGGGGGGTGAGGGGGTGCGGGGAGATGGACCTCCAGAGCAGAGAGACCATGAGTGCCGGCCCGTCACTGAGAGGCTCACAGCAAACGGCACGGTCCTGTGTGAACACGTGACGCTGCAGATCTTCCTTTCTTCAAATTGCTGATTTCCAACTAATACTTTTTTTTTTCCGTGTTTGGTACAGGTTCTCACTACGCAGCTCAGACTCGTAGTGATCCTCCTGTTTTCAGCCTTGCCAGTGCTGGGATTATAGGCGTGGGCCACCATGCCTGGGGCTGGCTCGGTGCACCCGGGGTCGGGGCCAGCGTGGCATGTGGTGCTGGGTGCCGGAGACCAAACCCTGGTCCCTACACTTGCATAAGCAGGTGCTTAGTCCGCTGAGCTGTCTTGCAAGCCCTCCAACTAGTGCTTTTATTTTTTTTTTTATTTATTTTTTTCTTTTCAAAGTTTTATTGATAAACATATAGCAATGAGACAGTTTCAAAAAACAACTAGTGAGACCCAGTCCTAGCCCAGGTCCGGTGAGTGTGCGGAGAGTTTCCTGCTACCCTGCGCCGGCGGGACCAGTCCCAGCCCAGGTGCAGCGTGGGCCG
>NW_004524738.1:3698634-3714114 GCF_000260255.1 Octodon degus
AAAAAACAACTAGTGCTTTTAAAATGTTTTAAACTACTTTGTTCACAACCATTATATATATTGATTATAAAATTCAAATCCCATAAAGGTAGGTAACAAATTTCATAGTGCTTTCTGTATTACGTATTTTGCCTCTTTTGAGAACTAATTGAAGATTGATATGTATTTCTCCACATTCTTTCCACTTTTATATGAAATTTATGTAAGATTATAGTGTTTTTTAAAGAAACTTATACAAGTTCTTAGGCTATTTTATAAAAATTAGGGAGTAATTTTAATAGTTTGTAAAGATACATTGTGAAGTATTGCATTTTTTTCATTTTTTTAAAGTGCACATTTATAGATCTAATCTCATGACTGAATACTAACCAAATTAAGGTTAATTTGTACTGTTAATCCTAACATGTAGGAAAGAAAAGATATTGTTCAAATTTAGAGACTTCATCCTCCTTTAAACTTGGAGATGGTGCTACATCTGTGTGTGCTTGTGTTTTAGATGCTGTTTTAGGAGTAAAGCTTTAGAGCTAATAGTTCTGTGGAGTGCTTTTTCCCCACCTTGCTTTGTTTTCCTTAAAGGAAGTTCAGCCAGGTGGTGGGGTGCGTTCCTGAAGTCTAGCTCTCTGGGAGGCTGGGGTGTGAGGATTGTGCATCCCAAGCCAGCCTAGAACATAACGAGGCCCTCTCTCAAGACCAAGCCAAACCAAACCAAAAGACTTATTTTTATTACCAAGCAATTTATTTATTATTCACAGTGATAGAAATATATATGACATTTGAAATGTTCTGCATTTCTTTCACAGATACCACTTCTTACCCATTTAGCTTTTTACAAAGAACGTTCTTTATGAGTAGGACCAACACTTTTCATCCCTGTGACTTCCTGGCACGTAGTACTTGTCACAGTCTAGCTTCTGGCATTATTTGTAGCCTGAAGAAGTGAAGACTTTGGGAAATATGTTTCAGTGAAATACCTACATGCCCGTGATGTGAATTCTTTTGGTTCTAACCTAGTTTTTATTTCTTTTGTTCATGTCCGTGTATCATCCTCTTGAACAGAGTTTTTAAAAACTTATTTCTAACCCCTGACATCACTTATGGATGATCTGTCAGCCTCCTCTGACTTGATCCTTCTGTGACTGTCAAGATAGTGTTTTTCATTAGATCTGTAATAGAGGAAGCTCTGTCTCTCTGAATGTGGGGAATCGTTCAGTAATGGTTCCTGAAGACACTGTCTTCTACTTCTGCTCCTTCTTTTAATCATATCTGTGTTGTGTAGCTTAATATTCATGTCTGCTGTAAAAGTCCATAGCATAATCTTGCAAAAGCTTTTGATTTCTGTTTTGCTTGACATGTTTAATATGTACAGTGGGGCATCTTGCTGTAGTTGAAATGAGCAGACACTTTACAATCAGATGTATGTAGGAACAAAGCTCAGCTGTGTTGCTTCCTCGGACTGTGACCCTGCGCCATCGTTTAACATCACATTGGCCTCGACATGTTGATTTGTGAAATGCGGATGCTGCAGTGCAGGGTTGTGGTGAAGCCTTAACCGAGATTCGCATAGAACCCTCTCAGAAGGCTGTCACAGAGCGGGGGCTGCTTGTGGGAATGCAGGGATCATCAGCGGTCTGTGCTCCTGGGGAGTCCACGGCAGTGACGAGACAGCCCTGCAGGGCGGCAGGTAGGGGATGCAGTTGTAGGGCCATGTGGAGAGAGTTTATAAAGGCGGAATGCGTTGCCATGCTCGTGTCATAGAGAAGAGCAGTGGTCAGGTGGAGGGTCTCCAAGCGCTTTCCATCATGAAGGGTGATAGCATTCAAACTTGATGCTTATTTGACCCCTATTCTTTGTTTGTTTGTTTGTTTGTTTATTTGGTACAAGGTCTCGCTACGCAGCTCATACTTGTAGTGATCCTCCTGTTTCAGCCTCCCCAGCTCTGGGATTACAGGTGTGTATCACCATGCTGGGTTTTGGGGCCAGCACAGTGCGCCTGGGCTTCCGGGACCAGCACAGCATGCGATACCAGGAATGAACTCAAGTGCTTGCCTAGCAGGCGCTTAGACCTCAGAGCTGTCTCCTTAGCCCAGCCCCTATTCTAATCATGTGCTACTTATGCGTTTTTGTTCAATATGCTTATTTCTAACAAACATGCATTCAGAGTAAGAAATAGCAGGTAAGAACTTCATTTTTACTGTCTCATGATACTGTTGAGAACAGATGTTAAAGTTGAGTTCCAAGTGCCAAGAGGCTCCTTAGTCCTGTTCCAGGAGGCAGGGGTGTTATTCCCAAGCAAGTGCTACAGTGTCTTTGCCAGCACGTGTCTATAGCAGACCATGTCGCCGTAGACCGCACAGGCATAGGAATGAAGGGACACAAGCGAAGGGAGGTGGTGCTTTCTGGTTACAGACCTGCCGTCGTTTGCGATGTCACAGAACCTTTCAGTTCCCAGTGGCATTCAGTGGTGCCAACAGGCTCTGCTTGATTCTCTTCTTTTCTGATAGTGCAGTGAACTGGAGAATGTAAAAAAGGAAGACATCCTACGGCACTTGGTGGCGTCTTTCCTGACCCCTAGACATTAATAAAGTCATGGCATTGAATTTATTTTACATTGTTTATGACTTTTCTAGTCATCATGTTTTATTGTGAATGTTGCAGGCCAAAGAACAGACAGGAGCGACAGCATCCGTCATTTATGTCCCTCCTCCTTTCGCTGCCGCTGCCATTGATGAAGCTATTGAGGCAGAAATGCCCTTGGTGGTGTGCATTACAGAAGGTATCCCGCAGCAGGACATGGTGCGTGTCAAGCACAAGTTGCTCCGCCAGGGAAAGACGAGGCTGATCGGCCCGAACTGCCCCGGAGTCATCAATGTGAGTGCGAAAAGTAACAACAGCCTCAGCTGTAGCCTCTCCCAAAGCCGAGCAGCTTTGAATGAATGTGAATGTGTTGTGTGTGTGACCTACGAGTTCCGGCGTGTACTAAAAACTTGTCTGCAACTATAATTTACTGTTTTTCAGCCTGGAGAATGCAAAATAGGCATCATGCCTGGCCATATTCATAAGAAAGGAAGAATTGGTGAGTGTATTTGTTATTTTCTTACAGGGTTTTTTTTTATGATTATACATAGTTTATTTTATTTTTTAATTTTATTTTATTGAGAAACAGATATCAATGAGACACTTCCCAAGCTGATTAATAGGACATTTTCAATAATTAATACATTGCACATTGTTATCGTCTCAGCGGTCATCCACAGCGCAAGAAGCAGCAAGGACATCTTGTTCAAACACTACTACTACAAATCTTTCCTCTTACTCAACCAAGCGAAAGCAGCTGTACATCTATCCTAACTATTCTGTATATACAAATACAAAATGGTCCTTCCTCTGTATCCCCCCTCTCCAGTTCAGTCCTGTCAGAGATGGGTATTCTATTGGCATCTAAATATTACAGGTGCTTGAATTCAGCAAAACAATACAACACAGTCCAGTAGTCCACAATAGTAGGGGGTTGTCCGAAGAAGTTGTTGACTAGAGCCTTTTACATCTCATTTAAACTCTCATAACTCACAGACACTTTGTGACTGCAAATCATTTTAGTGAAATTTATCTGTTTTGCAGTGAAATGATTCTGTATTCTGAGTACAGTGAGAAGCAGTTACAGTTCCACATAGTGAAGAGGCTAGAGGTTTTAAAGTAAAGACTTGGTTTTTTCTACTCAGCACCCTGTAGAATCTGCCATGTGTTCGCTTGTATCACAGTTAATTTCACGCTATTGCTAACAGTATTCTATGCTGTGGTTTTCCTGCATCTTACCCATTCTCTCACAGCCAACATTTGAGTTGGCTCTGGGTTTAAGCCTTAGGAACGAGGCTAAGGTGAACATTTGTGTGCAGACCTTTTGAAGGACATGTTTTCATTTCTTTTGAGGGATGAAATTAATAGGTCATAAAGTGGAGTGTGGCCAGTTTTTAAGTGGCTATTTTGTTTTTGCTTTGTTTTTTTCTCAGTACTGGGTATTGAACTTAGGACCTTGTGCTTGCTAGGCAGGTACCTGTGCCACCGAGCTACATCTCAGCCCCAAATAGTCTTTCATTTTGCTAAGTGGCTGTTTTATTTTTGTATGTGGTCAATTTTTAAAGAAATTGCCAAATAGTTTTGCAATGTGGCTCTATCATTTTACATTCTTACTGTTAATGTATGGGTGTGGCAGTTGCTTTTTATCTTTACATTTATTTTAGTCTTCTTTAATTTAGTCGCAGTATTGGCAATGAAATGGTGTCTCATAAAAAATTATGTAAAAATCTTGACATGATATTTTATGAAACAAAAACAGCTAAGAGATTCTATTTCATTATTGTTTGGGCATGATAGGGAAAGACCTCTAAGAGAAAGTAACATTGAAGTTTATTTTTATTTATTTATTTATTTTTTGTGGAACCAGGGATTGAACTCAGGCCCTTGCGCTTACCAGGCAAGCGCTTATTCTACTGAGCTATCTCCCCAGCCCTGTATGTATGTATGTATGTATGTATGTATGTATGTAGGACAGTGTCTACAGGGTCTCACTACATAGATCACACTTGTAGTGCTTCTCCTGTTTTCAGCCTCCCAAGTGCTGGGATTACAGGTGTGTGCACCACCACGCCCAGTCTCAGTCCCTGTCTCAGCATGTCCCAGGGGCGGAGCCAGCATGGCACGTCGGGGATCCAACCCTAGTAGTCCCTCCATCTGCCTGAGCAGGCACTTTAGTCCACTGAGCTGTCTGGCCAGCCACACTGAAGCTTTTGGTGTGGACCTGTAGGGATGGTGCGGGGGAGGCAAAGGACTCTGTTTTAGTGGAGCAGATGTAAAAGGGTAGGACAACATACAGATTTTCAGGAAGCAATGTAGGTTTTACTAGCATTGCTTGTAGTCGTAAAGTAACTTTAGCTAATAATGTACCTTTTCTCTAATCTAATCTTAAAGACCTCCCTACTTTTAGCCTTTTATTTTTTGAAGATACTGTGATCTGGATGGAAAATCAAAGAATGAGTTTTATGTACACTAATGTTAGTTGCTCAGAATGTGACTTAGCTTACCACATGATAGTCTATCACATAAACATCTAATATTTTTGGATTCTTTTCCTTTAAGGCATTGTCTCCAGATCAGGCACCCTGACTTATGAAGCCGTTCATCAGACAACACAAGTTGGCTTGGGGCAGTCTTTGTGCGTCGGTGAGCAATTCTTGCTAAAATCATTTTCTATGGAGTATAGTGTCTTCATTGAGTGAATAGAATGACAATAGATTAGATTATTTATAAGAAATTTCAATACCATTTTATTTTTAAAAAGATATTACAATCTCAAATTTAATTTGCTTAATTGTGAAGTTTTTCTACATGTCATTTTTCAAGATGCATGGTTTGAAATTTGAGTTTTAGTTTGAAGAACAGATATCCTGGGATGTTTGCACATCATCAGTGGCTGGAAGATCAATTATTTCGGTGTGAAGAGATGTTTCCTTATTTTAGGCCTTCTGTTATAGTAATTATATTCAGTTCTTTGTAGTTACTGAATTCACCTGTGTGTGTGTATGTGTGTGTCAGTTGGACACTGAACCCAGGTCCTTCACACTGAGGTGCATCCCCTGCCCTTTTTTTGTTTTGAGACATGGTCTTGCTTACTGACTTGCCCAGGCTGGGCTTGAACTTGCCAGCTTTCTGCCTCAGCCACCCACAGTGCTGAGGTTACAGCTGTGTGCCTCCTCGCCTAGATGTTGGCACTTCTGAGCTGACTGGTTGTGCTGTTACAGCCTTATTGAGCCTTATTGAGCAGACAGTTGAGGAAGTTACCTTCTCTAGGACTTTTCTTTTTACCATAGCACACTGCTTTCCACTTAAAAAAAATATAAATTCTAGTATGTTTTTGTATTTTAAAATAATTTCAGGGGTTTTTTTTGGCCAAAAGCTAGGTAAATTTCTGGTTTTATAACTTTCTTAAAATCCTTAGAGTATCTTTTTAAAAGCCTTTCAGAAATTTCTATTCTGTACTAAATTATAAAACATAGTTCTGGAATATCCATAAATTCAAATTTAAGATATTAATTGAACCTTTCTATTTACAAAGCATAACCAGTCTTAGGCGCAGTGCAGTGTGATGGAGAGCCACAAGTTGTGAAACAGATTTGCCAGTTCCATCTTCTCCAAATTGAATTTTTAATATATAAGCAGAGGGGGAGAATGTGCATCTCACACAAGGCAGCACAGTCAGTGACAGCCGGGTCTAACCCGAAGTGGAGGATTTGATACGCGGCTGGCACTAATGCTGGCTCCCTTCTTCAATGTCATTTTTCAGAGATGCACTGAAAAGTAAAATCATTCGTGGCCTCAGTAAGTTTATAATTTTAAAAATAAACAAAACCTACATTATAGGGAACATTTCGGGCTTTTTCTTTTTTGAGGCAGGGCTTCACTAGGTAGTGCAGGCTGGCCTTGAACTCACTTCGTAGCCTAGGCTGGCAGCCTCTGGAGTGCTGGGATCACAGGCACGCCCACCACGTCTGTCTGTTGAGGAACATTTATGTGACTCCCAGTCGCTTGTCCTTTGGAGTCTGTGCTATAAGAGCCCCCATATGCAGGTCCTGTCATCCTGCCTGGGCCTGCAGGTGGCAGAGCGTGCGGTATCAAAGAAAGCTTTAATTTGTGCAAAGAAATTTCAAAAAGTTTAATCTTTTCCTATGGTATAATGTTAGCTTGCAACACAAGTTACCATTTTTAAAAAGTTTAGAGCAGCACAAGTCAGAAAAGCTAAATCTTGGGAACAACCTCTATGCCTGTCAACGGGTGAATGGATAAAAAAGATGAGGTATTTATACACAGTGGAGGACCACTCTGCCATAAAAAGATCACTTGAGTCCTTTGTAGGAAAAAGGATGCACCTCGAGACTGTAACGTTAAGTGAACTAAATCAGACACCTAGGTGTAAATATTGCATGGTTCCTCTTATTTGAGGAATCCAGAGTAAAATAACAAATGGATGATAGGGAATAGAGAGATCATCCTCAAAGGGAAGGGATGAAGAGATGGAGGGATGGAAAGAAGGGTGGAAAAAGGAATGGACATGTTTTACGTGCACAGGCCAGCTTCACGCAGGGAACATAAACGTTATGTGCTGTGCATGTAGACTTGAACAAGAGTCAAGCCTAGGTAATTCTGTGAGCAGGAAGAGGTTTGTGTGAAGGCTCACAACAAAAAGAAGGGCTTTTTTTTCCCCCTGCAAATAAGCCACTTCCATTTATATCTATCCATACAAACAAAACTAAATGTAGCATTTTGTAATATTTGAATGTTAAGTGAAGAGTGTTAGTACCTTCAGAAAAATTAAGGATAAGGGGCAGGCAGACTAAGAAGCCACTTGGACCATTTCTAGACCTGTTTTCCGTGGTTCATCCGTGCGTTTTCAGCTGATGCTGGTGTTCTTTGACCTTTTCAGGCATTGGAGGTGATCCTTTTAATGGAACAAATTTTATTGACTGCCTTGAAATCTTTCTGAGCGATTCAGGCACAGAAGGCATCATACTGATTGGTGAAATCGGTGGCAATGCAGAAGAAAATGCTGCAGAATTTTTGAAGCAACATAATTCTGTAAGTTGGGTTTGGAAAAATGTAGCTCTTGGTTCTTGTTTTAGAGGTTGCTTATAACTTTTCAAAGATCAGTTTTTCAAGAAAACTTAAAAGGTAACTGAACCTTTTTCTTAGCTGAGCCTTCTATACTGGACACTCAGAAAGTTCCAGACTCTCTGTGGGTCGGTTCTCCTTCCTCTTTCCCACAATGCCTCTGCTGTTTCTCTACCCTGAGCCTCCTCACCAGGTGCTTTGTGCTAAGTACGATGGCTTCCTGAGTGGCGAACATCAGGCCATCAGCCTGACAGTCCTGCCTGACACAAGGACTCCAGACTCACATTTTTTTTTAACTCATGATGTTTCTTCCTCAGGTTGTAGGAGAATTAGTGTTCTTTCCCTTCTTGAAGGCTGCCCTTGTAAAGCTCTTAGCCTCTGTACCCTTTTCCAGGATCTTGCCTTCCTCAAGGTCTGTCTTTCCTCATAGAATGGCTTTTCCTGTCAAAGATCAAGTAGAAAGGCTTTACTGTCTGCATGCTGTGGAGGCTTTCCATGTCGTATCTGCCTTGTCCTGATTTCATTTAGCTGAAGGGAATTAAGCTCAGTGTTCAGGGAGAAGTAGGCGGTAGCCCAGTGACTTCTTGCTGGCCTTTGTCGTGTCTGGGAGCTGTGGGGAGAAGTATACAGGCGATTTCTAAGAGTTTCTCTGACACAGATGAGTGACAAACCATCTTCAGAAGGCTAGGCGAGCAGATGGAAATACCTTTTCTCTTAATGCTTAAATGAATGAACTAAATGTCACCAAGAAGAATAGACATTGGATTGTTGAAGGGACAATAAGATCACCTACAAACTGGCATGGTTAAAGAATTCCCATGCGTGATTTAGGGGCTTTTCAAGGACAATTTCGAGCATCTTTTCTCCTGTGGTGATCTTAAGCCCTGGCTTTGCCATAAGATGTGACTCAACTGTCCCTTCACTCCGGGTCACTTTCCTTGTTTGTTGTGCACTCCGCAGTGTTCAGCAGTCTGGCTTCAGTTTGCCATGGAGAAACTCTGTGACCTTGGGAGTTGTTTGTAACCTTGCTGGCCCTCGGAGTTTATTCATTGGCAAAGTGAGGATGCAACAGTACAACCTAGAATGTTGTGAGGGCCGTAAAGTTCAGGTGGCTGAATAACAAGCAGGAAAGTAATCCTGGCACCTGGCAGTTGAGCTATGTGCTGCTACTGCGTCTTACTCTACTGACATTGTTTTTACAGGGCTCCTGGTGGGCCATCATTGTTCATCGACTCTGTGAAATCCCCTTGGTTTCCTACTACTTTTCCTCCCTCAATCTGTTTTTTTTTTTTTTTTTTGAGGAACCGGGGATTGAACTCAGGCCTTTGCGCTCGCCAGGGAAGCACTTATTCCACTGAGCCACCTCCCTGGCCCCTCAATCTGTCTTCTAGGCCTGTTCCTAAAACATGATGAGTGACTGCCTTGTGTAATCAACAGCGTACTTGTGTGGGCTCCAAAGCAGGAGTGTCCTCCGTTCACTCATCACATTTTAGGAACAGGCCTAGAGGACAGATCGAGGGGACATCTTACTCCAATCTCCAATCTTACTCCAATCTCCTAACCATCTACTTTATTCTTTCATTTATTTACTATTCTCAGTGCTTCCTGTCCTAGAGGAAGCTCCAAAATGCAAGACTTTCTGGTTATCTTGCATTCAGAAAGTTACAAAGTTTGAAATTTTAGTAAAAGCTGACTTCTCATTAGTAAAAGAGATTTAAGTTAACATGACACTTGTCTTAGTTACTCTTTTCTCATTGCTGGGACAAATACCCAACACTCAAAATGAAGGCAGGAAAGGTTTATTTAGCTCACAGTTACTGGAGGTTTCAGTCCATACTTATCTGGGTCCAACGCAGAGCAGCACATAGCAGAGGGCAACCTTTCATGGCAGCAGCAAAGAGCAAGAGTGCAAGGGAGGGGTAGCAGCAGCTCAAGCAGCTGGCTTCTCTTCTCACCTTACATTGTAATGCAAATTACCTGCCCCAGGGCAGGGTCAGCAACCACACCCACAGTAATCAATCACAAACTCCAGAAGCCGCCCCAAGACTGCATGAGGTTTTGGGGGGATACCTAGACACAAACCATAACACACTGTACAGCTAAAATGAATATTAAAATGTATGTTGGCCCAACTCTGAATCCTTTGAACTTAGTGGAGAAGCTAAGCATACATCTTCTCTTCCTTTTGGCTGTTTTCTTATTCTTGGTTAGTTCCCGTGGAGCTCATTGTTATTGAGAATCTAATGTCCACAAAGTCAGAGATGAACCTGATACGTGAAACACTCAGCGCAGTGCTTGGCACGGAGTACACCCTCCGTAGTGTTGCCTGCTGCTGTTATCATTATGACATCAATTACTTGGGAACGTCATGCTGTTACCATTATCTTGATTCTTTGAATATGATGCTGTTGTCCTCCATTCATGAATGAGAAACAGGCACAGGACGATTGGTGACCTGCCAGCAGTGGTGCCCAGCACAGGACGGGTGGGCTCGCACTCTGTGTTCTCCGTTACTCTGTAGCTGTGTGCATCATTGCAGGGTAGGGGAACAAAGCCCAGTGGGACCAAGACTCCCCGTGCATCTTTCTGCTTCGACACTTTCACTTTGCTCCTCACTCTATGTCTTGTTTTCAGCTTACACCTCTCTGTAGTCTGCTAAACCTCCAGTGGCTCTTTTTGTTAGTGGGACCTAGTGTACATTTGTTTGACATATTAGGCCTGTCACAATCTTGTTTCTTCCCAGTATAACAATATTCTCGCTTTGGGCGATTGTGAGAGAAGATCCACTGGAGAGTAGAACCGCTCCAATGTGAGGTTCTCATCTTTGTGTGGAGATGCAGGCAGTGAGCAGTGACTGTGGAGTCTTTGCGTAATTCTGTGCCTTGGGTACTGCACTTGGGCATTGAGAAGTAGGCGAGAGCATGGTCCCTGGGTCCAGGGAACCCAGCACTTAGTAGGGGCTGCCTGGAAGCAGCTCCCAGCCAGTGCGCTGAGTAGAACCTTAGAAACGTAAAAAGCACAGGAGGTTCACAGGGAGATCACCAGGCGCAGGACCATTTGTGTAGCTTGTGGGAAGAAGAAGCAGGAAAGGCTTTGGAAGAAGAGGCTTGAGCCAGGTCTTAAAAGCTAAGTAAAAATGTGTGAGGTGTCCAGAAGGCATGGAGGGTGATCTCAGCAGAGGCGCAGAGGCTGGATTCCTGGAGACCGTGTGAGCCATGCAGCACCTCCTGAGCGGGGGGGCCGTGGAGCTGGCCGTGCTAGGGCTCGGGACCTGCAGGCGCTGATTGCTCCTAAACTAAGCCAAGTCAGTTTTACTTATGAATGTTTTTGGTTTTGATGAAGCAATAAGAATCATCAGTTTTAGGGGCAGGGGGATAGCTCAGCGACTTAAGCACTTGCCTGTTAAGTGCAAGGTCCTGAGTTCAAAAAAAGAATCATCAGTTTTATTAAATCTTCATCCTCAGGCCCATGTCTTGTGCTGAGAGGGGAAGTAAACCACCTCACACCTGAGTTGCGGGCTTTCCATGGAGCAGTAGTTTTACTTGAAAGAATGATTGACAGAAGAACTGGTCCTTCAGATTGGGTACTCTAAGACTTCTCAAAATGAGCCAGGCAAACTTGCCATATCAAGGGAAGCAACTGATTGCATTTGTTGCTAATGATAAAAATTGAGCTTTCATGTGAATGTTAAAATTTTGGGAAAGTTTGTCGCCATGTGCTTAAGTCTTAAGTGAGTTGGTGATTCTGGTGGCTGTGTACTGAGTGGCGCAGTGAGTTGGTGCTTGGAGGATCTGCGCCACTCAGTGCACTGACATTTCGCAGGTTGTCAGTGCCCCTTAAGGAGTCATTGTGGTTTGAGTCATTTAAAGTGCAAGGTAGACTAGTGGATTTCAAAATAAGAAAGGACGAAAAGTTCATTGCGTTTTCAGATCCTGGCACTGCACCTGACAAGTAAGAAATGTCTTATAGTACTGAGAAATTACTACTTTAGGAGATTTACGTAGTGTCAGAAGAGTATCTATAGTTACCTGTAAGGCAACTGAAACGCTTCTCCATATTATAATTTTATATCTCTGTGAGGCTAGATTTTCTTCTTATATTTTAGCTAAATGAACATTTTACAGCAAATTGAACTTTGTATTTAAAAGCATTTACCAAAAAAAAAAGTATTTATCATTTGACGTTAAGGTAAAGAGTCAAGAGTTGTAAACATTAAATGTATAATGCAGGGCCGATGAGATAGCTCAGCAGGCTAAGCGCCTGCTTAGGCAAGTGCACGGACCAGGGTTCATTCCATAGCACCACATGCCTCACCAGCCCTGTCCTTGGGTGCACTGAGTCCAAGACCGGGTGTGGTGGCGCACACCTGTCATCCCAGCGCTGGGGTGGCTGAAAGCAGGAAGATCATTACAGCTCTGAGCTGTGTAGGGAGACCTTGTAACAAGTACATTAAAAAAAAAAGTATAATGCTACTCTTTTCACTGAGATGTTTTAAAATGCTGTTTTGTAAGCTTAATTTTTTATTGTATGTTTGTGGTGCTTAATGATGACATTCATCTTGCGGAACTGGTGCAGATGTACATTGCGTCCTCATCATTTTTACCCTCCTTCCCTTCTGCCCTGCTTGTTCCCTCCTTCCCCCTTCCCCACAACCTCTTCCCTTGACAATAGTCTTAGTTTTAAAGAACGAATAAACAAGTACTTAAAACTCAGTTTTGATTTCTAATAGTTATCATTACATATGAAATGCAATACACTGATATTTATGCATATAGAAGCTGATACATTAGAATGGATTTCTACTGTGTATATAAAGAAAAGCTCTTTGAAATCCTCAATAATTTTTATAAGTGCAAGGGATCTGAAAAGTGCTCAGGCAGGGACAGAGGACAGTGAGTGCAGGCCCTGGAGAATATTCCACTGTGCCCAAGTTCCGCCCACTGTAGGGGATTTGCTTACCCGGATCCCCGATTACCGTTGGGCTGCTAGAGAATGGCGGTTATTAGTCATTGTGAAACTTCACCCTGCGTGCACATATTGCTGTATGGGATCTCTTGACTATTGATGTGTGACTGTATTTCATATTATTTATTCAACTGCACTTAAAGTCCGGAGCACAGAAATTCTTACGTTTTGTGAGGAGTTTAAAAAAAAAAAAATCTCTTTGATGTTTATGTACATTAGAGGTCACACATCGGATTGGAATTTGCTGAATAAAATCAATTCTTATCTTCCTTCTTAGACACCATAGGATTTCAGCATGGAAAGGGCTTTTTCTGTCAGGCGAGTGTAGCCATTTCCTTTCATAAGTAAGGAAGCAGAGGTGTGGAGAAGTGACCTGCGGTGGCCAGGGCCTGCGGTGTTAGCTGTCACAACTTGGATTCTTCCCAGTGCGTCTTCCCATGTCATCTTTTTCTGTTCGTTTATTAAGGGAGAACCAATAATGAATTAAGATATGAACTCAGGTTGAAGTAAAACAATCTGACCTTGAATTTTAAGGCATATCGCAAGTCATGCGAATTTTCAGGTGTGCTTTGTTGTTTGTCAAATGAAAGATTCTCACAACATGAGAACACTCACAAGGTGTTTGCAAAACAGCTTGTCCAGTAACATCCATTCTACTCAGTAGATATAAAGATTTACTCAGGATTCTTTTTCTGCATTTGTATGGAAAGTTGATACATCTTAAAGGAAAGTGTAGTAGTTACAGTTGCAGTTTAATACTCCTGTTGATTTTTTTAGGCTGCTTGTTGGGTTTTCATTTGCCCAAACCATTTATGGACTGTTTACTGTGGAGTGGTGGATTTGAGGTCCAGTTTCGGTTGACTTCTTCGTCAGAGTGTTTAAGATGCCACTGTCTCTCCAGGGTCCAAATGCCAAGCCTGTTGTGTCCTTCATTGCTGGACTGACCGCTCCTCCTGGGAGAAGAATGGGCCATGCAGGGGCAATTATTGCTGGAGGCAAGGGTGGAGCTAAAGAGAAGATTGCTGCCCTTCAGAGTGCAGGGGTGGTGGTCAGCATGTCCCCTGCGCAGCTGGGAACCACCATCTACAAGGTAGGTGTTAGCTGCCCTGCGCTTGACCAACATTAAGGGGCTTCTGAGTGGGGGCACAGCAGCTGTCCCGACAGCTTGGCCTCTTCTGGGTCTTAGTCATTTCATTTCATTCTGTTTGTTTATAATGTCCTAATTAAAAAAAACAAAAACAAAAACAAAACTTTCTGATTTTAAAGCTTTCCTCTTTTAAATGTTGGTATTTATTTTTCTGTGAGTGGCAAGGTATCGACATAGTAGTATTTTGGAGACCGTACCTGCCATGATTTCCAGTTTGAGGTATATGAGTGCGCGTTTGTGCGCGTGCGTGTGTGCGTGCGCGCGTGCGCACATACGTGCCATGTGTGCGGTGGATTGCCTGCATCTCTTCTCGTGTGACGTTGACTCAGGCGAGGCCTTCTGGGTGCAGCCAGCCTGACTACCCCGGTTTCTGTTGCCAGGCAGAGGGGCTGGAATCTGAGTAGCAAGCAAAAAAAGCTGTGTGCTGAGGCGTGCGTGGTGGAGGTCCCCTGGGGAGGGCGCAGGAGGGCGTGGCCTTGGCCTTCTTGCCTTGCTGGGCTGTGAGCCCTTGTTGCTTACAGGGTGGAGGTGCCAACTTTCAGCTGTTTGCCTTTTGCTTTAAATAGGCTATTGTGGTTTAAAATATTCTAAATGACAAAAGAACAAGAAAAGACAAAACAAACACAACAAAAACCTTACTTCACAGCATGGTGAAACAGGCACAAGTTGCTTTTCCAGTTTGGAAAGCTGTTGTTCTGATTTGGTATAATCTTCGCTCTTAGGGATAATAAAATGGGCTTGTTTTATTGAATCTATGCATATCCTGTCTTTTGGAATATAATAGCATGTGTAATAGTATTCTATGTGAAAAAATTAAAGTGTGTAGAATTTAATTTGAGACTAGGGGAGAGAAAACAAGCGCTTCCGTTCAGGCTGGACTGTGTCTTACCACTAGGCTCCAGTAGGTGGCGGCAGGTGCTCGCGCATTTTGTCCCGTTCTAATTGTTCCACTCTAAAAGCTGTGCTCTTCATTATTATTTAATGTATTTGTTCCAAGGATTGCTAAGGTTTTGACATTTTGTTCAAATTCTGAGTAGTTTTATTCTCTGCCAAAGAGAGCAGACCCGTCTCCATTGCCCTGCTAATAGTAATACTGCAGTGGGGGAAGAAGAACTATTTCATGTCTCTCAGCCTTTGGGTCTAGGAGACGTAAAGCTGCAGCTGTGTCTGACTTTTGAGCTTCGAGCTGGCACATTTGAAGGCTGTTCTGTGTGCCCTCACCCTGGCACGCTCCTTCTGTGATTATCTTAGCGATGGTAAGCTTCAGAATTGTTTGGACCATAAATACAATTTGGATCTTTTCTTCTGATCTCCTGTCTTATCCCTTTTATTTCTGAAGGAATTTGAAAAGAGGAAGATGCTGTGAAGGAACGGAGGTCCTGCGCCTGTGGAGGGGATCACGGCGGCGGCGGCAGCCGGCAGCGGCTCGCTCTCTTGTCCACCGACTGCGAACCCTT
Organism: Octodon degus; assembly: GCF_000260255.1. Taxonomy (NCBI): domain Eukaryota; kingdom Metazoa; phylum Chordata; class Mammalia; order Rodentia; family Octodontidae; genus Octodon; species Octodon degus. The sequence continues at coordinate 3,713,863 of NW_004524738.1, forward strand.
GTGCCGGACACAGGTCTTTCAGGGTAGCCGGCAACCAAAATGAGGCCTAGAATGTACTAAACAGATATTTTCACCTATTGTATAACAGAGACAGACAATAAATCTTGATTTGAATATGATTTTGAATACTTAGTATTCTTCCAATGTGGGTGGTGGGGAGAATGGGAGAAGCAGAGGGGTGTGTGTGTGTGTGTGTGTGTGTGAGAGAGAGAGAGAGAGAGAGAGAGAGAGAGAGACAGACAGACAGACAGA
>NW_004524738.1:3714214-3715965 GCF_000260255.1 Octodon degus
GAGAGAGAGAGAGAGAGAGAGAGAGAGAGAGACAGACAGACAGACAGAGACAGAGAGAGAGAGAGACAGAGACAGAGACAGAGACAGAGACAGAGAGAGATTTAATAAGCTTTATAGCAAACATTGTAACAAGCTTTTGAAAGACAAGCCTGTAATTTCAACGTGGCATTTGTCTAATTAGCTTAACATGGAGGGCTTTGGTTGTCTCTTTTCTCCTGTGCGTATATAATAGCCTGCATCTTCCAGCCCCGTCCTGAGAGGAGCAGGCAGTAAGACAACTGTGTCGCCATCGGGCTGAGCAGTCACCTCACGGCCCGTCATCAACGGGGTGGCACGCAGGCGCGCCTGTGGCCCTGCTTGGCTGAGGAGTAGACAGTCCTCACCGTTCAATCCCGTCTGTGGCTGTGCAGAGGGCTGTCTTCTCCCCTTTCCAGAGCCTACCCTCTTTGCTTGAGATTTAAGAGAGTCGCTGCAGGGAGCAGGAAAGCTGTTAGCCACCCTGATTTGTGTGTAAAACGGAGCTTGTTAATAAGCAGTTCCAACCAGCAACTCCAGGGGGCCTGACCATAGGAATGCACACATTCTTAAACTGTGTAGCTGCCCTGAAGGAAGCACGATAAATAGTATTAGGAAGAAGCCCCGCAGGAAAGGCTGGCTGGGGCGTCTTGGGGAAGGGATCTGTGGCTGGAAGGCACCGGGCATAGCACAGGAGGGGACAGCTTATGCGAGGACAAGAATGGAACAGCTCATTTGAGGCAATGAAGGAATAGCAGGGGCACTGGGAAGACTTGGGAAGATTCGGGGTACCTGGAAGGAGTCCTGAGAGCTCCCGTGACACACGGGGCCCTGCTGGCAGCACACACAGCAGGGATGAATGCATAGCCCAAGGGGTTTCCTGCCCTGTGACAGTGATTGGCTTTGGAGTGGAGTGGACTTAGCTCCTGCTTGGAGCTGTCTCTTTGCCTTGAAAACAAGAATGGTGCCCCTCATCCCATGGGTACCTGGGTAAAATGAGTTACTGGGGGCCCTGGATGGGGCTTGGGACTCCCCCACAAGTTGGTCTTGTCCACTGTTGTGCTTAGGAGAACCCAGGTGGACCCTGATGGCCAGGGAGGAAAGCGCTCCCTTTCTGAGTGGCACCTGCAGCTCGTTCTTACAAGGCAAGCTTGCTTCAGTCCTCCGTTCCTAAAATTGATCCTTCGGTTTTATTTTTATTTTATTGTTTTTGGCAGAACTGGGGATTGAACTCAGGCCCTTGCACTTGCCAGGGAAGTGCTTATTCTACTGAGCCGTCTCCCTGGCTCTGAGCCACTTCCCCGGCCCAATCCTTCAGTTTTAGAGAACCGAACTTGTTGAAGGTATCTTTCAGGTTTGGAGTTTCTTTCCCCATGTCACTTCTAAGATTTAACTGGAATTTGACAGCTGATGGCTTTGAAACTTGGGAGAAAGGTCACAGGCACAAACCACAGCGGGCCTGCTTCTACTGGGTCCGGGACACAGTTCAGATGAGGGGCAGGTGACCTGACTTACCTCATGTGGCTATAACAAAACTACCAGAATCTGGGCGTTTTAGACAATAAATGGTCCTTTCTCACAGTTTTAGAAACTGGCAAGTGTGAGGTCGTGATACGGCTGGGCCCTCAGTCCCTGCCTGCTTACGGAGCCTTCTTGTTTCCGAAGGCAAGCTCCCCTGCTTTCTCCTCTCTCCTCTCCTCTCCTCTCCTCTCCTCTCCTCTCCTCTCCTCTCCTCT
>NW_004524738.1:3716211-3731371 GCF_000260255.1 Octodon degus
CTCCCTCTCTGTCTCTGTCTCTGTCTGTCTGTCTGTCTGTCTGTCTGTCTCTCTTCCCCATAATTTTATTGAGAAACAAATAGCAATGAGACAGTTTTGAATCAAATTGGTAGGGTAGCTTTCTGCTCTTTGTCTAGCACTAATCTCACTCATGAGAGAACTCCCTTTAAGCTTCACCTCTGAATGCCATCAAATCGTGATTAGGGTTTCAACAGATGAATTTTGGGGGGACACAGACATCTTGCTAGACCTTCGAACCATCTGCTGCTCAAAACAACAAGCAGAGTGTTCAGTTCTGCTTCTTCCCATTTCAGTTTTACAAACAAAAATAGTGAAAATACAGCTTATTCCTCCAGCACATTTTAACAACTCTCGTTTTAAAAACTTGAATCATTCGTAAAATGCAAGTAAAAAATTCTCCTGTGTACCCCTTGCCTGGCTTTGCACATTAGCCACATGCTGCCCGTAGTAAGTGATCCGAACCTTTAATCCACCTCCCTTCGTGGTATTACTAGAGTTGCTTTGTTGTAGTAAACTTTCCATACACTAAACTATTTAACTGCCAGCTACATATTTGGCAGATGGACTCACACACTCATCCTTCTCATGGTCCTCCCACTTTTCGCCAACGTATCCCACCCTGACCCCCCATGAGTAACCTATATTCTTATTCACCTTAAGTTAGTTTCATGTTTTATTAGATTCCTTTTATACAGAAATTTATGAATTGAATCACACAGCATGGAGTCTTTATGTCTGGCTTTCGCCAGCACAATTTCTTTGACATTTACCTAGGTTATTGCTTTTTGTAAGTGTCTCATTCCTTTAAATTGCTATGAACTATACCATTGCTTGAATTTATATATTCTGTTTATCCTATTTTAGTTAGTTTTGGGCCTTTTGTTATGTTTAGTTGATGCATAAAGCTGCTGTGACTCTGCATACAAATCTTTTTGTGAATATTCTTTTCCCCCTTAGGTAACGGAGATAATGGTGTGTATATACTGAATTTTTTCCTGAAGTAGTTGTGCTGTTTCATGGTCTGTCACAGGAAAATACGAGTATGCTTTTTTGTCCATCTTTGCCAACTTGTGTTTTTCATTTTATCCGTTCAATGCTCAGCTTTCTCTTCAGAGCGTAGAAATCTTTCACCTTGTAAAAATTTTAGCCACTCAAGTGGAAGATTTGAGCTATGTCTCAATTTGGTTTTGCTTTTGGTGTTGGGGATTGAAACTAGTATCTCATCTAGACAAGCGCTCTACCCCTGAGCTACTTCCCCATCTCTCTCTCTTTTTCTTTTATTTTGAGGCAGGATTTCTTTGAATTCACTCTGCGCTTCTCCTCTGCTCCAGCTTCCGCTGCTGGCAGCTCTGAAAGTCACTGATCTTCAGAACTTTAATGCTTGATGTGCCTTAGTTCCGGCAAATAACCCACTTGTATTAACAATCTCTAAACAGTGGTCTAAACAATTGCAGGTGTCCCCCAGGGGGAATGTTGGTGTCAGCATGAAGCAGGACTTTCTTCTTGTGCCACTCCCCAGATTTCCAACCTCTATCTAGCATGACATTCCATCACCAACTTTGCAACACCGATTGGGTGCGCTCTTCAGTTCTGACATTCAGTACTTGACCCAGAATTAACAGAGGCCTCACAGGTGAGGAGGCTGGATCCACAAAATGCCCTGCATCAGATGCCAAGCAAAAGTCCTGGTCTCCACCTGCCATCCATACTTGTCTTGCTTGGCTACAAATATAAGATTTCTAGAACTTCCTTAGGTTCAATAATTTTCTTGGATGTCTTACATAACTCTCGGAGAAGCCTACTTTTTTTTTTTTTTTTTGCACAGTACCAGGGATTGAACTCGGGACCTTGCACTTGCCAGGCAAGTGCCTATTCTACTGAGCTATCTCCCCTGCCCCAAGGCTACATTTGTAATTACAGTTTTATTATGGTTTAGATCTGAAGTGGCCCCCAACAGAGGTAGGACTCTCAGAAGATGATTGGATCATGGGAACACTAGACTTGCCAGGGAATTAATTTGCTGATGAGTTCATAGCTAAATGGGTGGTTCAGAGGTGGGGCATGGCTGAAGGAGGTGGGTCACTGGTCAGGTGACTTGGAAGGGTGTGTTCTTTTCCAGGCTCCTCCCATCTTCCTGCTGCCTAGCTACCCTAGCTATTCTCTTCCATACCTTACACCATTCAGTTTCTGCCTCAGAGGCAGATGACCATGGACTGAACCCACTGAAACTTCTCTCTCTTGAAGGTATGAGGGTCAGGTATTTTGTCCCAACAAAAGAAAGTGATTGATACAAGTTATAACAAATACCACTCAGGAACAGCCACATGAAAAGAAACAATATGGCAAGGACACAGGAACTTCTTTCCCCATGGAACTGGGGTACATCTGTGTACCTCTTGGTATGTCTGTTTTAGTACCGAGATCCAGGAGGAAGCTGATTTATTTTCCCCAAGAAAAGAGAAGGCTGAGAGTACAGTAGACTCTAAGATTTACTGGAAATGATTACTTTTGGGGTACCAGGTTCACTTTGAAGTCTGATGACTCCTTTGGACTCTGCTCAGAAGTATGTATCTTTCACACTACAGGGCAGGCTCCATGGTTAGAATGGTTAACACAGACTCCTCCCAAGTGAGGCATTTGTATCTTCCAATATGGAGCTCCTGGAGAAGGAAAATCCAAAACCTCATCTGGGAATTATAGGACTGACTGTGTCTCTTGTCTTTGAAACCAAGTTGTTCTACTCAAACAATTCTTACTTGCTAGTTAGGAAGATGAGCGTGATGCCCCTTTGGCAATTCCTTTTTGCTGCTTTCTGGCTGGATTTGGTCCTGGCTTTTCTAGGTTCTGATGTTCTGGCTTTGTATTGATGGGGCAAAAGAGACTCCATTTTAAAGGAGGGTCACTTGAGTTCACTTGAACTATAGATAATCTCGCTGCCTCACTCCTTCACATGTAGCTAACCATAAGTTCACTTAGAGAAAACTAGGGTCATAAAAAAGGAACAAATAGCTAGGACAACTTGGGGAGTAAGGCAAACATTAAACCTCACTGCGCCATGGCAGATAGATGGTCAATAGAGTCTGGGAAATGTAAACATTCTTGTAAAATTCCTGAAAATGAGGTAATGTGGTTACTATGGAAACCTGAAAAATATGGAAACTGAAAGCAAAGTTCAGGTGGATACAGACAACTTTGGGAGTCCTGACCCAAAGTTAGAGTATCAGCCAGTCATGAGCTCGCAATAAAAGCCTTCTTGTTCCTTCACACTTGGTCTCTTTTGTGGGGGTTTATCTTCGCTCACTGCTCTCTGCAGCTACAGTATCTCATACCTGATTCCTGGCCCATCTTCTTCACGAGCTGTCAGGACTTATTCTCTCATGTATTTCAATGTTGGCTCACCTCGGTGAACTTTGGTTTCAGTGACCCTTTGGTTTTAGCACCCTGGATTGCCCCTGATAGATGTCTAACAGATGCCATACTAAATGTGAAGCACCTTGGTATAGTGATTCTGAAAGCCATTACCACGCTTAGACCTGAACTGACAAGGGTTCAGAGCTTTCCTGAAGCTGATGAGACCAGCACTGTGCTGATGCTTGTGGCAGGAGCTGTGGCCCTGTATAGGGGATGACAACCATTGTCCAAGCCATAGAATGAGTAACAAAAATGAACACCCTGACCTCAACACCCCCTCACCTCCTGCCAGTAGGACTGGCTGATCCAGCTGAGAGGCGGACACTGGGTAACACAGATGATGCCATGCATACAGTCATCTCCTGGGGACACATAGCAGAGTGGAAAAGATGAAGAAAGGCAGAGAATAGATCCAGGGGGCCAATTAGAAAATTGCCATTTCACTGCTTTTGACTGTTGCCCTTTGGCAAGGCAGCGGCAGTTGCATTTTGGGAGAAAGCTGTGGTGAAACTAGGCATCAAGTATCATGAGAGGTAGCCACAGGGCATGTTCAGAGGGATACTGGATACCTCTAGGGAAACACTTGGCGGAATTTTGTATTTTACCTTATACAAGGGGATAATCCCCTGGTGGTGAGGTGGGAATTTAAGTTTCGATGTGTTCCTGGAGGCGTTGAAAGATGAAAGGGCATTTACAGAGGGTATTTCCCTGGGTATTAGGTTTCTTAAGTATGACACGAGTCAAGTGACCATAGCACTGTTCAAGGGAGTGAGGGTGGCCCTGCACAGAAACACCCTGGCACCCAGTAGGTGGGATCAAGGGGACCCTAGCCAGGAGGCTGTGCCTGTACCATGGCTTTGGAAAGAAACAGGAGTCAGGCTCTGAGTTTCCCAGTCTTGGTAGTAATTTTGTGCATGTGCAAGTTCCTCAGGCCCATGGTGCTCTCTGGATGGCTTATCAAAGTGGTTCTTCTGAGGTCCTCCAGCATTTTGCTCAGTGCACAGTGGCAGGTGGGGACATATAGCTGAGACTCACAGCTTAAGTCTCATGTTCTACTGACTGAGCTAGCTGGGCACCTTAGACTCATAGCTTAGTAGCACTGGCTAAGAGTGCAATTCGCTTCATGTGGTTTCCAGATGGTTGTCTTTGGTCCCTTGTTTCCTGGATAGACTTGGCCTGTGAGGAGGCACAGTGAGCCAACGGTCTGTAGTTGCAAGATGGAGTGAAGCCGTAGGATCAGGCAAGAGTCAGGACCTTGCCTTTTACTTCTGTGGCTCAGAGCCTGACTTTTTACTCTAATGAGTTGACCACAGACAATTGTGACGGACAATTCAAGAGGGTCATGGTGACAGCCTTAGGAAAGGTCCCTGAGAAGGAACTGCAGTTTTACTTTATCACGAATCTCATCAAAGCTCTATAGGGCTGGGCATTTCTGATGTCAGCTCTGTCTTATCTGAACTGAGGACTAGAATCGTTCATGACCAAAGCCTGGCTAGTTATGCTGTAACCCAAGGGAAAGCTGAGCTGACAAGGTGAAGGTCAGTACTCAGGACGGTTACTCAAACAAAAAGAGCTCTAGCTTTAATACCTCTTTAGTTCATTAGTATTCTGACATGGAAAGGAAAATATCTTCTTAGCAGCTGAATGAATGAAGTTTTAATATTGGAGAACTTTAATTTTGACACTTGGGGAAGAGGGATCCCCTCAATGAAATCTGGTTGGTGGTATGGACATTTCTAGCGGCTGAGGCAGGGTTAACAGCGATGCAAGGATTAGCAGGTCCCCTTCAAGGAGACACCTGTGATGGGTTACTAATCCACAAAATGTCCTATGGGAGAGAGTTGTTCTCAGACACCACCCAAGACTGCTTCCACAGGAAGTCAAGACCTGCGATAACCCATCTGGCTTTCCTCTTTCATTTGATCAACACTCTTGCTTAAGACCCATCTTCTTAGGCATCTAATCCGATACTTCAACCTCAAAGCTCAACTCTTCTTTTTCTTTCTTTCTTTTTTTTTTTAAACCAGTGTTCTTCATGTGCCACTTGCCCCAAAGCTATTAGAAACAACGCGGGTGTTTGACCTCCTGTGGCCCAGATAGCCTATGTTTCTTATGGTGCTCAGCTGGGCCCTGTCATTTATGAGCGTGTCTCTGTCTCACGCTCCCCCGGCAGATTGTTCATTTCTGAAGGGCACAGCTTGCATTTTATGTTTCTGTGTGTCTCCTGGAGTCATGCCTCACACCTACTCAGTGTTCAATAAATATTAAAGGAAAATGGTACTTTTTAGACCCAACTCTGCGGGACCCACAGGAATTGTTTTATGCACAAAGTTCAGATATAAAAATCCAAACCCCAGCAAAATCATTTCCTTTTACATTCTTCATTTTGATGATGTCTCTAAGGTATGGCTTTCTGAATTCTTTATGCCTCTCATATACTCCAAATTACCTTATATTTCTGTTTTATCTAATAGATAGGAGGTGACATGTATGGGAACAGAGCCCCCAGCCTCCTATAGTCATATACCAAAACAAGTCACATCAGAACATTTTATTAAAGGTTTTTACCTCGTACCAGATAATTATATCTCATAAACTTAATTCATACTTGAAGGAATAACCAGGAATTGGGTGTGTTAAATGTAATTCAGCCAATTGGGACAGAGTTGATTAGGAAAACTCTCAGTGAAACCACAGTATATATCATTCTGACCCAGGCACTGCTTGGAGGTCACCAAAGAGATGGCGCTTGAGATACTGCTGTACTCTGGGGCAGGTGGAAAGGGAGAAAACAGCAGCATATTTTGAATGATCCAAAGCCTGTGTCCAAGGTACTTACACCTATTATTCTTCAGGCAACCTCCATTGCAGGAACATTCAAAGTCAATCTACTGAGCCCTTAACCTGAATTCAAATTAGCCTCCACTTGTGCAAAATAGATAATGATAATTGTTGAGGAAGTGTCTCCCTCTAAAAGTGTTTTTTTTTTTTTTAAATAAAATGAGGGCTGACCTGACATTTCCCCTCCTCCCTCTTAGAGTCATTAGTTACTGAGTTACTTCAGGGTGGATGGCTAATCCGAATTAGCTCCTGGGAATCCAGCTTTCCTGTTTTCAGCCTTCTGTGCTAGAAAAGACTAGAACCACACTCAGGGATGCAAACCTACAGAAATTCTGCAAGAGCAGACTCAGTGTGCAGACTCCAGGGCTTGCTCATCTAGGTTTTGTGACCCACCAAATGCTACGTCTGGGACATCTCACTTGTTAGTCTCTCAGCCCAAACTGGTACACACACACACACACACACACACACACACACACACACACACTGTCTTGGTTACTTTTCTCTCATTGCTGAGACCAAATACCCGACACCCAAAATTAAAGAAGGAAAGGTTTACTTAGCTCACAGTTAGTGGAGTTTTCAGTCCATACTCAGCTGGCTTCAAGGCAGAGTGGCACATGGCAGAGGGCAGCAGTTCATGGCAGTGGAAAACAGCAAAACAGTGAGAGCAAGCAACAGTGGCAACAGAGAGCAAGTCTGTCTCCCTTATGTTGCAGTCAGGCTATCTGCCCCAAGCCGGCTGTAGCACTCACACCCATAATCCTAGCACTGGGTCATGAATTAGTGATAAACTCTAGAAGTCTACCCCAATGACTACATGATGTTCTGGTGGGGCAACTAGACACACACACACACACACACACACACACACACACACACAGTCTGATCAGTTCCTGTTTAGATATTCTTTAGGTTTATCTCCTTAGACCCTCAATCATTCTTTGAACCATTTCTCTACTTTTGTTGGCTGCTTCATGGTAGTCGCTTGGTCACTTGCTGCTCTTGACAGTAGAGCTGATATGTTCTTCCTCCTGTTTACCATTACAGACTCAAAGCCCACCACACAGAATGTGCGCTCTGGATACTTAATGAATCAGTGAATTGGCGCTTTGAAGGCACTGGTTGGAAAATCGCACTGTGTTATGGCATAGGATTTTATTTGCTTTGTCTATTGGTTTTTACATTATTACTCCTTTCATTGCGTATACCTGCTCTTAGATGGCAAGAATCATTTGTTTCTATTATTTGTTGCAGGCACATATATAAGTGCTGAAGAGTGCAGACATGAGGAAAGCATTTCTTTATGCACTATCCAGTGTTAGTGCAGTGCATGGTCAATTATTTATGTAGAAGGCCTACATTAGTATATCGGTCAGTTTTCCATGACAGTAATGAAGTGCTCGAGACTGGGAGATTTTAGTTAAAGAAGATATATTTTAGCTTGTACTTCTGTAAGTTTAGAAGCATGGTGCTGGTCTGAACTCAACTCTGGTGAAGACTTCATGGTAGATGACATCAGAGTGGCAGTAGCAGAGGAAAGGGGCTGCACTGCCCGATAGGAATCCTGAGTGTGACTCAGGAGTCAGGTTTACTTTTGGCAACTCCCTCTTCAGAGAACTATATGAGCATCTCATGAGAAGTACCTTGCTCACTCCCAAGGGGGTGACCCCAGCAAGGTCTCGTGGCTTCCCTTTAGACTACCTCCTGGAAGACTCACCACCTCTGCAGTGCCATACCAATGGCCGGGCCTCCAACACAGGAAGCCTTGGGAGTGATTGTCACTACTCTGAACTACTCCAAACCACAGCAAGCAGCTACTCGGTTCATTCCCATGAGAGAAACTGAGCTAGGGAAGGACTCTTTCAGCTGGCCCAGGTCCTGGTGCTTGCTTCTCTTTCTTCCTTGGTGATGGCCTGTTGGAGGAGAAGGCAAGAAATACGCATTCCTTTTGTGGATAGCTCTAAAGAACACCTGAAACGTCGAACCTGTGACCTCAAATTTGGCACAGGAGGCTTTGTGAGCAAGCTTTGGCAGGGCATCCACATCTGGCCTCCTCTCTTCAGTGAGTCCACTGCTGAGCTGTCTGAAATATTCCTAAGTGATCATAGTGTACAGCCAAGACTGAGAAGTCCTGTCCTGGAGGAATAAACAGAGCTGGGGAATTTTTTGAGGAAGAGTTGGTAGACTGTACCAGGACCTGTCTGAAAATTTTTGTGACAAGCTAAAGAATAGTTTTGTTTCCTGACTACGACTCCTGTTGTGTACCTCACAAAGTTAGGAGAAATACTTTGTAAAAGTTCCTATGGCTAGGAAAACTTCTGGAGAGAAACGGGCCTTTGGAGCCCTGAGGTTCTTATCTGGTTCCCTGTACTCTTGCTCTTGTCAGCAGGCGGGGCAGGATTTATGAGATCTGCAGCCACGGGGGCCCAAGGTGATTTGAAACTTGATTATGTATTCAGAAAGAAATAGCACCAGGAGAAAGAGACAGCAGAGCCATCTATCCAGCCTTAGGCCTTTGGGCCTAGGATTTTAGGTCTTCATTCAATTTGCCATCAGCAGCTCTGGATTTGATTCTCAACTTGGCTACTTACAATATGTCTGATCATGTGATTTTGAGAAAGTCGTTTATTCTTTAAACCTTAACATTCTTGTTTGTCAAGTGAGGATAACAGAATATGTTTCACTGTTTATCTATGAGGGTTAAGTAGGTAATTGTAAAGTGGTTCAGCACAATACCAGGTACATACCAAATACTCAACAAAGGTACCCATTGGTGATAATAACAGTAAAACATAAGCTCTCTGAACAACTATTATGAGCAACATGAGTTGATTGTAGGATTTGTGACAGTCAGGATCATGTTATCGGTGTTTCTGTCCCCAGCCTCTGCTGTGGGTCCTAATGCAGATGGGATGGAGTGAATTGCAGTTAGTTCTTTGCTTACAGGGAAGATTGGGGAGGAAGTGTGGAAAAAAAATTGTTTGAAGGCATCTATAGAAAAATGAATCTTGTGTCAGTGCTAGGTGGTGTATTTTAAACCTTAGTGTGTATCAATCAGTGGGAGTGGGAGGCCTGGTTAGAACAGATGTCTGGGCCGCACTGTAGAGTTTCTGACTCAGGAGGTCAGATGGGCGGCTTCTGAGATGACCCTCCCCAGTGATTCCACCTCCTGGTGTTCATGCCCTTGTGTGGACCCCTCCCCTGAATGTGAACTGGGGCTAGTGACTCAGTTCTAATGAATGGACCATGACAGAAGGGGGTGACTGTCACTTCCAAGATTATGAAGACTGATTTCTGTGCTGCTTACTCTGGGAGACGCCAACTGCCTGCTGTGAGCTGCTCAATGGAGGGGACCACAGGGCAAGAGTTGATGTCTTTTGCTGAAAGCAGTAAGGACAAGAGGCCCGTCACCAACTATATGAATGAGGTTGGAAGCAGATCTTCACCCAATTGGTCTTTGAGGTGATCATAGCTCCTGCCTGTACCTTGACTGTAGTCTTGGTGTAGAATCTGAGCCTCAGGCATTCTGTTGAGCCTTGTTGATTCCTGACCCATAGGAAATGTAACAAAACTTAAGCAACCAAATTTTGGGAGTAATTTGTTACATGGTGATAGATAAGTAACACAGTAGTCCTGGATGAAGCCCAATTCCCAGGTGATATGGATGCTGTTGGTCTGGGAATTACATTTGGGAACCACTGGCTTATCATGCTAGGATCATTCTATTTTTAGTTTCTTAAAGACTAAGTATGTTAGCATAACATCCCTATGTATTGCGGAGTATCTGTTTTTTTTTTTTTGTTTTTTTTTTACATAGAGTAGAGTAACTGAAATGTTAGCTCTTGACTTAACTGAACAAGAAAGACTTGTGTACAATGATTGGGGGTGTATGGCTAGGAAGGTAGAATATCTATATGAAAATTACACAAAAAACAGATTGATGGTGCTTGCATCAGAAGATCTGCAAGAGAAAACAAATTCAACCTGAATTCTAAGATACACTATTCTTTTTGGACCATGAAGGAAAACAAAGCAAAGTGTTTGAAATTAAGCAATAATAAGTCACTGATTTTAAGCCAAATAATCATTTTAAAGATATTTCTGTGAACATGAAGTGTCTGTCTTAGAACTGATGAATTTATTTTAAGCAGACTTGCAGAACAGGGGTCATATCTGGAATGGACTTACAACCAGGAAGCCCGAATCTCAACAGATTGGGATCTAGAAGATTTAGGTATGCAGCACTATTTACACTGTTTTAGGACATGGAAGTATTAATGTTAAAATTCATTCAAGTCAGCTTCATTGCTAGCAAAGGGCAAAAACCACATGTTTGGCAGATGTCTGTCTGGCCTCTGACCAAATATTTTGGTCACTGAGGAACTCTCTATCTCAGCATTTTGGGTGTAACGTATCATATAATGGGGTCTCAACTAAAGCCTAAGCCACACTTATCTAGATTTGGCTGTTTGTGAGAACACTTGGGTGGGTCACAGGGTAGGGGTCATCTGTGGAATGAGAAGATGAGGGACTACCGAGCAGGACTAGGCTTATCATAAGGGGCGGGAAGTGGAGCTGGGAAGGTGTGACAGTGATAGTTTATTCATTCCTTTTTATTCAGTGAAAGTTCCTATGATGCACCAGGGTCTAAATTAATGAGAAATAACTTCACAAGATTCATTCCTCATAGCTGAGGGTTTTCTAAGTACACTTTGGAAAATACAGGAGCAGCTCTCTGACTGGACAGTTTGGGCTCAGGTTCCTGCCTGTGGTCCAGCCAACCACCCTAGGTTGGTGTGAGGTAGGAAGAGGATCCTCGGTCCTTCCTTCCTATGGCGCCTTCACATAGCGGGTGGCTTGGGGCCACTGAGTGCAATATTATGGGTGTCAGATTCTGGTAGACACCATAGTATCTTGCTTTGCCTTGGACTTCCAAGAGCCAGATTGAGGGTGAGTATACAGGGGGTGGAAATGGTAACACATGATATCCAGAGGAAGCACCCTCGAGGCCCTTGCTATGCGGGTGAGTATGGTTACTGCAGAGAGAATTTTGAGGCACAGACCCAGTGACAATGCAAAGGAACCCTGATTTGACCATCAGTGAAGAAATCCATGTTGTAACACAATTATTTTCTTGCCAGATGTACTCATGATAACTTATGGCATCATATGGTTCTTCACTGACACTAACACTTAACTTAAACTTTAATATTAATAAAGTAGTAATGCATATTACTTATTAGTATTTGATTGTTCATAATTTTTTGCCTCTCTTCATAATATCTGAAGTCTTAAGAAATCTATTAATAGGTACCTATGCTTAAATTCAATTTTAAGGAAGCCTAAAACCATCCTTCTAAAATTTTGTGCCAATGATTTATGCAGTCATGAAAAAAGGCCAAATGAGAAGCTATTTTGAGCATGAAAGGCACATCTTAAAAATTACTGTGAAGCTTGAGATATAAATAAGATGTGAACAGTATCTACATTCATAGCAATGGTCACTATTACAATTTCTAATTTATAGTCTTCCAGATCAATTTATATATATTGATTATTGGCATCTCACAGTTTTGTTAATCTTAAAACATTTGTTTTTCTTATTTCCAATTGCCCTTCTCTTCCTTCATCATTCTGTGACGATATTGGAGCATTTTATTTTTAACAGTAGCAACTTTTACGTTTCCTAACAGTAGGAAAAGAAACATTTTCTGCAGTGTGAATTTGGGCCAAGGAAAGGTAGAAAAAGAACACTATACACATAAGGATGGATTCCTATGAAGGGACACAATAGCAGAGAGCTCGGTGGTGACTGTCCTTATCATGTCACCCACTCCCAGGATGATGTTAGGTGTAGTCTGTCCTATCTGCAAATGCTCAAGTTCTTGCAAGAAGTTCACATGCAGGGCTTTGGTAATTGTTGTGTGGGTGTGTCTTGGGATTCTGCAATTGATGTGTCATGCCTATTTCCCCAGTCAGTCTGCCATATCTTAATTTCCTGCCTCGTTTCCTCCCTGAGAGACACATATCCCCATAATTCTTTAGGGTATGCTGAGAGAACAGAGGTCTCCACCTTCATATAGCAACTGCCCTCTGAGAGGGGCTGTAGGCCCTACCTAGTGGCGATTATGTGCTCTCCAGTGACCTTGGGTTGCTGTGGCTCACTGGCTGGGTTGGAGGAATAAAAACCTGCCTGAAGACAATGACGGAAGAGTAGTGTCTCTATCTATGAAGGATTGCAAAACTGAATTTTTGATGGGAGAAATCCTGGTGGAGAAGAATTACTTTACTATTAGGTTTGGGATATAGGGCCAGAAGGAGCAGGTCAGATTTCCGTGCTTCCTGTGGAGCATCTTATCTTAAAGGGATAATTTATTTTATTAATTCTGCACTGCTTCATCTCTGGGTCCTCAAGATCCTCATATACAGTTGAGTCTCTTTTAAATTTTTACTTAAAAAAATTTAAACCCTTTGCTAAGGATAGGAAAGCTCAGAAAGGCATAAGCAGTTCTGAGAAAAAAACCCCTGCAATTCTTATAAATATTTTAAATTTAGTTTTAATTTATGATAAGTAGTTCAGATATTCCAGAGATATATTTATAATAATGTAATAAATTTCTGGAGCTTGAGAAATAAAGCATCAGCGCAGCTGAAGTCTCTGTGGACCTTTCCCACGCGCATTCCCATCTCTTCCCTCCATTTAGGCGTTGAATACATGGTTTATTATTCCTGTGCATTTCTTTTTGCTTTAATTACAAAAGCTTGCTTTGAATAGTATGCATTGTTCTATGTATTTTAAAATGATCTATTAATGACACCATTTTGCATGAATTATTTTACAGCTTGCTTTATTAAAATATATATATTTATGATTATTATTTGTGTTGATATATTCAATTCCATTTCAATTTAACAATAATATTTGAAAATACCTCAGTTGACTGCCATTCTCCTGATAATGGGTATCTATGTTATTTTCAATATTTTACATATTATTTCACTAAATGCAATAAAGATGCTTACACATGTTTTGAGTATGTGGGAGAATTTTACTTTTTTAAATGGATTTGGCACAGGGTCTCACTGCGCAGCTCAGATTCACGGTGATTCTCCTGCTTTTAGCCTCCCCAGCACTGGGATTACAGGTGTGTGCCACCGCACCCTGACTCTGTCACCAGCTCACTGTGCCTGGGAATGGGGCCAGTGCGACATGTAGTACAGGGTGGAGGGGTTGAACCCTTGTGGGAGAATTTTTAAAGGAAATTCTGTTTGAGTATGAACTATATACCCCTCAAATTCAAGTCTTTCAGAATGTAGCTATTTGAGAGCAAGGCATTTAAAGAGGAGCTTAAGTCCACATGAGGTCCTGGGAGTGGGTCTTTTTTTTTTTTTTTTGGAAGAACCAGGGATTGAACTCAGGTCCTTGTGCTTGCCAGGCAAGTGCTTATCGTACTGAGCCATCTCTCCTGGAATGGGTCTTAATCTGATGAACTATGTCTTCATGAGGAGAGATTAGGATACAGCGAGAGGCACGGAGATGCCAGCACACAGACCAATCGCCATATAAAGAAGAAACAGCAGGCCTGCAGCTGCAAGACAGAAAGGAAGGCTTGAAGAAACCAAACCTGGCCAAGTTGCCCTGATTGTTGACTTCCGTCTTCCAGAACTGTTGGAAAATGACTTTCTGTTTTTTAAGCCAGGCAGTCTGTGGTGTTTTGCTATGCCAGCTCAAGCAAATGAATAACTTTCTTATGAATTAAATAGCTGGCTGGGGGATATTTGTAATTTTGGCTTCCCAGCACTCTCCAAAATAGTTAAAGCAAATTAATCTCCAGCACTGGGCCTCCTAGCCACCAGGAGCGGCAGGCCCGGCATGGTATTATGATGTGACTTTAATCTGCACTTGACTTCTAGTGAGGTTGGGTATCTTTTAAAAATGTTTATTAGTCATTTATAGTTTCTATTTTTCTGTAAGTAGCTATCCATTTTTGTCTATTTTTCTATTGGCTTTAATTAAACAACTGTTGGGAGTAGTCTTTTATTTCTATAGTTATTTCAGATTTTAATTTTGGTGCATTTTTTTAGGATTTCATTTATTTATTTGGTATAGGGTCTCCCTACACAGCTCAGACTCATAGTGATCCTCCTGTCTCAGCCTCCCCAGTGCTGGGATTACAGGCATGTACCACAGGCCCAGTTTTGGGGTCAACACAACATGCCTGGGGCAGGGCTGACACAGCATGCAGTATCAGGGATCAAACTCTGGTCTTTACACTTTCCAGGCAGGTGCTTAGACCACTGAGCTATCTCCCTAGCCTTTGTTGCTTCAGTTTTCTTTAAACCTATATATTGATTTCTTTTGTTGTATTTTCCAGTGAGTGATAATATCTTAAAGACCCATATTTCAATAGTGGTTTGTTGAATTCTCCTTGTATTTAAATATTTTTACAGATTTAGAAGCTGTTATTAAAGATGTATGAGGTCTTCATTTTTCTATGTTGCTGATTGATTTTATTTATTTTTTTTTATTTTTTATTTTTTAAAAAAAGAGAGTACCAATTAGAATTAAAACAAAAAAAATTACAAGTGATACAGAGTTTCACTTAACAAAGTAATATGAATTTCACAGTATTTGTTGTAATACACAGTGTTGTCTTCCAACCAGTTATTCACATTAGAAGATATATGCATGTAAAATTAGAAGAAGAAAGAAAAAAAGAAATGCATAAGAAATTAAGAAGAGAAAAAGTACAAACAATTGAAAAAAGGAGATGAAACAAATTAAAGCATTGACTGCTTTTTCCATAGACCAGCAGAATTGTACAGTAGCATTGTCCAAACCATCCTGAGTACATAAATAGATAAATCTCTTTCCCCCACTCTC
>NW_004524738.1:3739591-3758960 GCF_000260255.1 Octodon degus
CTTGCCCTTGCCAGGCAAGTGCTTATCCTACTGAGCTGTCTCCCCAACCCCAAAACTTTCTGTATAAATGTTATTTGATGCTTCAGAAACACAAATATACACGCCCATCCCTTCAAGTCCAAATACAGTGCAGAACATTTGAACATTACCTCTTTCCTGTCACTATTACCCGTAAGGAGATTACTAAAAAAAAAGCTTTATATGTCTTTTATTTCTTAGTTTTTTAATGTTTATTTTATATAACATAATAATAATTGATAAGACGTTAGAAATGGTACACATTTAGAAGACCAAGATGAAAGGTATTCAAGTGTGATTTTTATATTACACATCTTTGTCCCTGATGTAGTTGTTTAGACTGCAGATGTCAGCAGACAGAGTTAGTCAAGGTTAAAATTCTAAGCATTTACTGCAATTTTCATAAAACTGATGGAAATCATTAGTACAATCATCTCAGACATCTTGTATATACACTTGCATGCTTTTCTCCCTTCTTTTTTCTCTATATTTTCTACTTTTTCTCATTTTTGTTGTTTAATCCTTAAGTTCAGTTTCTTTCCATTTTACTGTACTTATTACACCTTTCAGGTTTTATTTCTTCTTTTAGGTTCTTACACTGTGGAAACAATACAATCTTTACACATGTGGGTCTAATTTATTTCACTTACGAGTACAGCATCTAGTTGCATCCATTTGCCTATAAAGGCTTTGAGTTTTTCTTTATAGCTGAGCAGTGCTCCATTGTATAAAAATACCACATCTTTTTCATCCATTCCTCTGGTGATGAGCATTTTGGTTGTTTCTAAGGTTTGATACCATCAAGAAACAAAAAAACAGCTTTACATATGAAAAAGAATATTCATGATGCCAAACATTTATATACATGTGTAAATACATAATCATTAGAGAACAAAAACTTTTAGTAAGAGAGTGAATGGAGGAGGAATGACTTTCTTTCATGCTTGTATACAGCAAAATAACACAAGAGTAAAATAACATCCTATATCAAATGGCTTGGTAACTTTTCTCTTGTGCTGGGACAAAATACCTGGCATTGAAAATTAAGGAAGGAAAGGTTTATTTAGCTCACCGTTTGTGGAGATTTCTGTCACTAATCAGCTGGCTCCAGGGCAGGGTGGCCTGGCACAGGGCAACAGTCCAAGGTGGCAGAAGACAGAAAAATCAGCAAGAGCAAAAAGGTGGGGGGGATGGGGGGAAGGGGGCATCGTATAAAAATACAGCATCTTTTTTTTATTCATTCCTCAGTTGATTTGGGCTATTTCCAAGATTCAGCTACGACAAATCATGCTGCTATAAAAATGAATGCACATATATCGCTGTGATATAATATTTTCTTTTCTTTTTTTTTTTGTATTTAGTGCAGGGGGGGTGTCTACAGGGTGTATATGGTCTCACTATGTAGATCAGACTCATAGTGATCCTCCTGTTTTCAGCCTTTCAAGTGGTGGGGTTCCAGGCACATGATGCTATGCCCAGTCTCAATCACTTTCTCAGAGCGCCCTGGAGGGGTGGGGCCGGGGATTGAACCTCCGATCCCTGCATTTGCCTAAACAGGCGCTTTAATCAGCTGAGCTATCTGGCTCCCCCTAAATGGAACTTTTTTTTTTTTTTTTTTTTTTTGTATTTTAGGACAGGGTCTACAGGTCTCACTGCATAGATCAGACTCCTAGTGATCCTCCTGTTTACAGCCTCCCAAGTGCTGGGGTTATAGGTGTGCACCACCACACCCGGTCTCAATCCTGTCTCAGTGCACCCTGGGGGCGGGGCCACATGGCAGGCCTCAGGATGAAACTCCCGGCCCCTGCGTCTGCCTACGCAGGTGCTTTAATGCACTGAGCTATTTGGCCAGCCATGATATTTTCAATTCTTCTGGAAAAATATGCAGAAGGGGCTGAATGACACCTCTAATCCTAGCTTTTTGATTTCCACAGTGGTTGTATCAATCTGCCCTCCCACTATCATTGAATTCCTATCATCTTGGTTTTTGAAATTCTATACCTTTTCTAATTTTTAAAAATATTTTTAAAAATATTTTTGATTCTCTTTAAAATAAAAAGCAATTAAAAAGGGGGTAACAAGTGTCTTTTCCACCCTTTATTTGTAAGCAGGCTACCCTCCACCCCCCAGTGTAGCACTCACACAGTCTAGGTGACCTCCTCCAGCACAGGATGAGGATGTTTGCAAAGGGCCCTGGGCCCCTGCTGAGTCACTTAACTAAGCTTCTCAACTTCTCAAGTTGACACAATGCAGAGTGCAAAGAAGGGAAGCCCAAAGCAGAGGCTGGGCTAAATCTTTTATCAATAGCTTGAGCATGTCCTTTAAGAAGAGAGAGTTGCAGACAATGTTACTTTGGCAGCTCAAGTTCCATGATTCCCGCACACAATGATACTTACAAAGTGTCTGCCTTGTAATTCCTTTGGAGAACTTTGTTACTGAAGCTCTTTCTGCGGTTTAGTTCTTTCTGTTGCTAATTCCCCAGTTCAGAGTTAGCTCTATATTCCATGCGCAGCAAGAAGCAAGGCTGAGTGCAGACTGCAGACAGTGGCATGGTGGGATTGGACGGCAGATAATAGGAAGCAGATTGCCTGGCTCTCATTCCGCATCACTTCCTGTCAGTTGCGCACTGCTTAATAAGCTGCTTAGCCCCTGTCAGTCTCCATTTACACATCTTCAGTTGGGGATCGCTATAGGATCCACCTCACATAGGGTTATTAAGAGGATTAAACAAGATAATCCATTTAAAGCATTTACCACAATGCCTGGCTCAATCAATGTTTGCTGAAACTACTATTGTAGCATTACAGGAAAGCCAGAAGAAAGATTCTATGTCGTCTCATGAATCCAGGAATCAGTTGCGGCAAAAGTCAAGGTGCCTGCATACTCGATGCTAATGAGATCAAGGACCTAGTCTTATGGCTGCAGATGTTCGTATTTATATTACAAAAAATATTATGTGCTGGGAGGCTGAGGTAGGAGGACTGCAGGTCTGAGCCCAGCCTGGGTAACTTGGTGAATTAGTGAGATCCTGTCTCAAAATGAAAGAGTGAAAAAGGTTCGGGGATGCAGCTCAGTGCAAAGGCTCTATCACATGGCTGTATATCACAAAATTGAGCATGTTTTCATCGAGCATCCCACAATATCCATCATTATTCTGCTTTGCATGCATATTCAATGATATAGAGTTTCTACTAATTGGACAATACAGGCCCCGGAGATTTTCAGAAGTAGCGACAGAGATGTACGCTGTGCATGCTGGGCAATAGCCTATTTCTGATATAAAAGCTTGGGCCAGCAGAGGGTTGGGATTCCACCCACACCAGCCACAGCTGTCCCCTGCCACCACAGATTACCTCGAGCCAAAAACCACACCTCAGGAACCTCAGGAGCGGCTGTGTAAAAACCATGTACCTATATTCACAAGGCTTTTTCCAGACTTCTCAGGGCCGATTGCTGAACCTAAATTGAAACTGTGTGATCCAAGTCTGCAGACAGAAGCAGACTTTTTCATGTAGTAAAAGGCCGGCTGGTGTGCCTGAGGTTAACTTCTTAGGTTTGTCAGAAATCTAAGTTCAGCCCCTCACCTCCTGCAGACCTTCAGCCTCATCATTGCAGCTTGCAAGAGGCGAGGGAAGCAGAGGCGGAGAGGGTCTGCTGTCGGCTCTTCCTCCAGTGTCTTATGATAGCTGGCCTTGCATTCTCCTTTCATTGTGTCTGGAACAAAACAGATTCTTTGTGGACGTTCTGCACCATCGCGTTATTGATGAGCATGCGTTGGCCTGTGCTTGTAGGACTGGCGGATTAGTAAGGGGCAGCTGTCAGGTGCCTAGTAGACAGCACAGCCTGGCATGCAAAGAAAGTAACATTTGAGTTTTATCCTCCTGCTACTATTGCTGTTGCTGCTGCTTCTTCAACTTCAGAGATTTCTGACAAACCTGAGAGGTTAGCTTCAGACACACCAGCCGGCCTTTTACTACATGAAAAAGTCTGCTTCTGTCTGCAGACTTGGATCACACAGTTTCAATTTAGGTTCAGCAATTGGCCCTGAGAAGTCTGGAAAAAGCCTTGTGAATATAGGTACATGGTTTTTACACAGCCGCTCCTGAGGTTCCTGAGGCGTGGTTGTTGGCTCGAGGTAATCTGTGGTGGCAGGGGACAGCTGTGCTTGGTAAGCCGTTTCCTTGCCCCAAGACAACTGTTGTGGGAGCTGGCGAAGGCGGAATAATCGGCATTTGTGCTTTTGCATCACAAACATTCTGTGAGCACAGTGGTCTCACAGGAAAATCAGCCTCTTCTCTCTCTCTCTCTCTCTCTCTCTCTCTCTCTCTCTCTCTCTCTCTCTCTCTCTCTCTCTCTCTCTCTCTCTCTCTGTCTCTCTCTCTCTCTGTCACACACACACACAAGGTATTTTTGTCCCCATTTTTTTCTCTCTTTTGCTTCTTGTCTGCATTTTTGGGCTTGAAGACCTTGCTTGTCAGCTGATTCAGTGCAAGAGCTCAGCATTTCTCATTCTCTCTCTCTTTCTTTTTCTTTTTTTGTAATTTTAAAATAATTTATTTATACTCAAACAATGGGAATTCCATGAAATCTACAAGCAAATTCCCAGAATTTAGTGAATTCACCATGATCATAGAAGAAACATCCACACGTAAAACCTATTCCATTTTTATACGCTAGCAAATTAAATTAAAATTTTATCTTTTATAATTGCTCCAAAGGAAAACATGTCCTTAAAAACATGTCCAAGCTATGTATTCTGAAAATATGTAGATTGATGAAAGTAGTCAAAAGATTTAAGTAGACAGAATGATACATCATTCTCATTCTCTTTCAGCTTTCAACTTGTACTCAAAGAGTTACCAACTGTTCACTACCATTTTTCCTCATAGTGAACTTTACGCTAATGAATAAACAGAAGTACTCTCTGCCAGGTCCCACAGGAAAGGCACTGTACTTGGTTGGGTTGCATCAGTCAGAAGATCGATTATACTTCTAGGTATTGAAATATCAATGTCAAAAATTCTTCTTTAGGTTGGCTCATTCTCTAGGTCTGAAGGTCTTGCTATCCAGTGTATTACAGCATTTTGCCATGAAACACTATGTGGAACATACTCTTTGCCAAATTGCTATCAATTTCTGGATGTACTCCAAGTTCCCTATTGTCTGGCATTTAGATTTCATAGGAATGTCCTTGGGGAAGGGATGTCAGGGTTTCACCATGGAGTTTCGCTGCTGGAGAGGTATCTGTGAAAAACATGCATTGAAAAGGTAGAATATTTTTTCCTCATTCAGGAAATAAAAATTTGACTCTCTTAGCTCAATAATTACCAATGCAAGCTCCATGGCCTATCTCAGATAGGCTGGCATCAAAGTTCTATGTCTGCCCAGATTCAATCACTTCATCAACCAGACCCAAGCTAAACTGTCTGAACATTTAATCTCCTTCAGCCTCTTACTTTTGGAAGCCCAGGTTTTCCAAATCCCTTTGGCCACCATTCATGGTGAGGAGGCTGAGGCAGGAGGGCCAGGAGTTGGAGGCCAGCGGGACCTACATAACAAGTTCAGGGCCATCCTGGGTTATACAGTGAGACCCCATGTTAAAAGCAAAATCAGCAACAACACCTAAGCCAAACTAAGCTCCCCACCCCCACCCAGCTCTCCCTGGCTGTACATTTCCAGAGGCAGCCATGGGCTTGTGCTCTCTCCCATTCCTTCGGCTGTGCTTTGGGCCTTAGTCCTCACTTGCTGCTTTCCTGACAGACTGGCAGTGACAGATCTTCCTGCGTGCCTGACAGGAGTGGGTGAGAGAATTCAACACCTCCTTGTTTCCCGTTGGTGGAATTGTTCTTCTTCCAGGATTGCTATTTATTTCCATTCTAGGCCCCACTTCCGATGAATTTCAAGATCACTTCCAGTCATGTTGTGGTCCTTATAACCAAATCTTAGGCTTGACTGAACCTGCATCCTGCCCTTTGTGGCCATAGGCAGCCTGGAAACATGGCAGGAGAACAGGCTGGAAACACAGCCCCGCTGGTCCCTTAACTTGGCAACCCAGGGGTCAACCAATCTCAGGGTCCTCTCCCTTCCCCTGCTGGAGATTAAATTGTTAAATATTTCTAGTGTTAGGTAATTAATTTTCATTGACTTAAAAAAACCTCTCACAAAACTATTTGCCTTAATGTTTGTTTTGTTAGATGTTAATATTGCTTCACTTGCTTTCTGAGATTTTTGTTTCCCTAGTATAGTTTTTCTGCTTCTGGCTCTATCTTTTCCAAGTACTGATGCTTCTGACATTTCTCCGTAGACTGTACTTCCTGTATTTACCTTTTTTCTTTCTTTCAGAAAATCAGAAAATTCTTGTCTTTTAACTTTCAAGTTTTTTTCTGGTTATGTTTACCATAATTATTTATATATTTGTGTTCATTTTGCTAATCTTAGGTTTTGTTCATCAGTTCTTTTCTCTCCCTACTTTCTGAATTTTTTTTCTCTTCACATGGAAGTTTTTCTCTAAATGTTATTATCCTGTTTTTTTTTCTTCTTCCCCATAAGTCACATTAGATGCAAGCATCAAGTCTGCATTCTTAACAAGCTGTGTAGTCTTCCTCTTCCCCTTGCTCTTCCTCAGCTTTCAGCTCAGATCCTCTCCATTTTACTCCAATTTTACCATCTCTCTCTCTCCAGTTCAGCTGAGCTTTCTCCCAGAGTGCTCTCTGCAGTGTGATGTATGCCTACCACTGCTCTCTGGTGGGCTTCCACTTTGTTTTGGGTGAAAGCCTAACCACCTTTGTGAAATGGAAGCCCACCATGCTCACAGGCGACTGCCTTTCCTATGGCTGTCCACTTTGCTCCCTTGACTTCGCTGGCACTTCCAGAGTGCCTTCACAGGCGGCCTCCTCGCACCTATCCATGCTAAGCCTTACGTGATGCCAAATCCTCCCCAGGGCGCAGCTCCTACACTGAACAGCTTCCCACTCACCTTTTGTGTCTCATGTCTCAAAGTTTCTTTCTCCAGAAAATTTTCAGGACTCTGTTTCCAGAACTCTGGTATATCTCCTTGTAATTCTGACTACATTTGTTTATGAAATACATATTTCAGTGCCTTATTTGTTAGACTGAACTTAATAGTAAATAGGGAATGTGATAAACATTACAGTGAATCTTTATGTTTACTCCATGAAAAGACACTGCCATTAACGCTTCTCCAAATCCTTTTGCTTCACACATACTTACCCCATTGTTCCTGCCAGTTGCTGAAGCAGTTCTGGAAATTCCCTTTTTTCCTGTGTCTTTTGTTACTCAGTGCAGTTGTTGTAGTTGCCTCTATGTCCTGAATGGATTGAAAATGTTTATGACAATTTCTATTAAATAAAAACATTCCAGTGTACCTTCACCCACCTTGTTCCCCAGGTCTGGTGCCATTGACTTCTGGCTCTGACCCCCAAATCGAAATAACTATGAAAACCAAATATTTTGCATTAAATAAAAAAATGTACTATATTAGAAACTGGGGAGTGTGTGTGTGTGTGTGTGTGTGTGTGTATGTGTATAAAGGGAAAACTGTCAATGAAGGTAGATCTGTTTTTATTTTATTTATTTATTATTTATTTATTTATTTTTTTGTGGAACTGGGGATTGAACTCGGGCCCTTGCGCTTGCCGGGGAAGCGCTTATTCCACTGAGCCATCTCCCTGGCCCCGGTAGGTCTGTTTTTAAACAGCCATATGACCATGTGAGGGCAAGACACAACCAGATGACAGAAAATATTGAGAAAGGCAATGTAGGTTCTTGCTAGGAAATGAACTATGAAGCCAGAAGTTGGATGGCATTTATAGCTGCCCTCCGACATTTACTGTGACCTGGTGCACGTTCCTCAGCCTCTCTGAGGCTCTGAATCCTCATTCCTTATCTGTGACATTGAGGTCCCCCTGGTACCTACCTTCTAGAGGGACTGTGAAAAGGAATGAATGACTTTTTAGTCATATGTGCTGAGCAAAGTGTGAGTGGCACAGTGTATGGGCTCCGGATGTGATTGTTAAATAAAATGAGTGAACTCAAAGCCCAAGTTTTTAGGGGTGTGACCCAGGATAGGCCCCCCTG
Organism: Octodon degus; assembly: GCF_000260255.1. Lineage (NCBI taxonomy): Eukaryota > Metazoa > Chordata > Mammalia > Rodentia > Octodontidae > Octodon > Octodon degus. The sequence goes on from NW_004524738.1 coordinate 3,747,707, forward strand.
AAAAGAATAGAGAGCAGGTGAGCAGAACAAGTCACACCAGCTGCCAAGGGACCTTCGCTACAGCCTGCCGGTGACTAGGCCTGTGTATCAGGCCAGAGATGTTTTCTAGATGCTGCAGGACCAGACACAAAGTGCAGGTAATTCATATCTATTTAAGCAGGATGGACACCCGGGCTGTTCTGATTGCTGGAGAAGAAGCAATAAGAAATGTAGCTGTGCTTCATCGGCATGTGGCAGGTGTCCAAGATCCCTGGGCTGCGATTTAGCTAAATCCGAGGATTTAGAGCTCTCATACATACTGCATTCTGAAAAAACAAATGCCGCATGATCTAGGCACCGGCATCCATTCCTGTTGGTTGGTGGTGTAATTTCCGACCACTTGGCAGATTTGATGTATTTTAACCCTGCCTTTAGCTTTCTGTAAATCTCACTTCATCTACCCTTCTCTGCTCAGGCATGCCTGCCTTCATTTGGCAGACGTGGCAGGTTTTTAATTTCCCGCATGTAGAATGACTTGTTTATTACAGTAGGGGTCCCCAGTCTTTAGAAACAGCTTATAGATATCCTCAAATAGAGCTCAGAAAGGGCTTCATGAATAATAATGCCCAAGTAAACCCACAATGAGCTTGGACATTGCCTTTTTGAAATTCACACATCATCCTAAGTGCTGTCATTTAAACAGAAAATGTAGAAGGCTGAGTCTGAAATATGCCTTCTTTACAAAACTTATCATTTCAGCACAGGACCAACAAACAGCAGACAGCAAAGGCGGAAGTAGGTGATTCCTGGGATGTGTTTTACTTGAGCATAACATTTGGCTTTCTGATTGTACTTAGACTTTTTACAGTCTCTGGTTTTAACTTTTCACTTGTGTTGTTTTTCTATTAAATATTCCTCACCTTCCTTACTTCTAGATTATGAAGTCAAGTCTACAAGGGTCAGAAGCAAAGATGAGAATATGACCATTCCAAGTAAGTGAGCTCTTAATTCTATTTGTCTCAGAAGACGAAGAAAGAGCCATTAGGTGTATATGTGTTATGGGCTCCAGCCTCCCCTAGTCCTTGGGTCCTCAGGCTTCACTGAATGTTGTAATCAGGTGGAGACTATTTAAAAACTCTGGTGCCTATAATCTACCTAAAATCTTCTGGGTGTGTCCTGGACATTGTGAGTTTTCACAGATGCCCAGGAGATCCTAACACAAGGCAAAGGGTGAGAACCGCTGGGTTATACTAACCACATGGCTTTGAAGATGGACAAACATTTGTGGAGAATGAACCAGGTGATCTGACTGAAGCCTTCCTGGAGAAAAGGCTGAGTAGATTCTTAGGAGGAAATCCATCTTCAGGGAGGGAGGAGTCTCCAGGGCACACCCTCTCACAAGGGCTGACAGAGATGCTTCTGGGGACAGGTTGTTCTCTGCCAAATGAGTTAGGCTCCTCTACGTTGCTGTAAACCTTGGAGCAAATTAGGTCTCCAAAAAAAAAAAAAAAAGGAATTCAGCAACCTAAGGGGCCCAGTGAGGGAGTGACCTCCAGAGCAGACTGCAGAGCCCCGTGTAATCATGCCCAACAAAGGCCACGTGGTGCTTGACAGCTCTGCCCCACGGAATCTACAGGGGCAGGGATTGTATCTGGAGGTAGGTTGGGAAAAGGACAGGTGTGCTGGTGCTCTACCACCTACACTGGTGGACAACCAGAAGCTAAAACTGACTTGCATGTCCGGGTGCATCTGTTTAACAACATCTGAGGCCTGGGGACAGAGGCATAGTTTAAATGTATGACTCGAGGTGCAAGAATATCACACTATTTGAAATTAGAAAATCAGAGCATCTCATTTTTGAGCACATTGATTAGCTCCCAGAGAATGGTCAGACTGTAAAGGTATGCCTTTATCTGACTCCAGGAAATGGGTTACACAAAGAAGATTTTGACTGTTGCTATGGAGTTGCTTTGAAAGAAATTGTTCATTATATGATTCAGCAGCCCTCATAAAGCCTTGCACAATAAATTTTGTTCAGAATTCAAGAGTGAATATGTCTTGAATAATTGGTATGCTTCCATTTACGAGATAATAAGAACTGTGCAACCTCTTACATTTTATGTCTCCTTTCCTCGTCAGCAGCCAGGAATCTCAGTAGTAAATGAAATGCTTACTTGCAAAAAATAGAACCTGTAGTGTTAACAACATTGAATTTTCCTTTCTATTATGGGTTTGTAAGGGCATCATCATTTTTTGTGTCTTTTGTTACAAGACACTTTAAATTATTTTTTAAAGAAACAAAGGGAAGAGTTGGCCAGATAGCTCAGCGGATTTAAGTGCCCGCTTAGGCAGAGCGCAGGGGCTGAGGTTTGATCCCTGGTATGCCACGCCGGCCCTGCCTCCAGGGTGCACTGAGGTGGTGATTGAGACTGGGTGTGGTGGTGTGCGCCTGGAATCCCAGTGCTTGGGAGGCTGAAAAAAGGACGATCAGTACGAGTCTGATCTACGTAGTGAGACCCTGTAGACCCTGTACTAAATATATAACAATAAAAAAGAAACAAAGGGAAAATATGTACTAGTTTTCTAAATTTTTTAATAGCTTTGTTGTGATATAGAATGCAGCGGTTCAAATTTAAAATGCCCTATCCCAAAGCCTCATGCATGTGAAGGTGATTGGGTCACAAGGTACTGTACGTATCAGTGGGTTACTCCTGAGTTCGGAGCTGAATGTGCAGTTAGGAGGTGGGGTCTGGGCAGAAGAGGCAGGTCTGTGGGGGCTTGGTGGGAAGGATGTGTCTCCCTCTCCCTTGCTGCCATGTGCTGGACAGCTTTACCTCCACCCTGCTCGCTCTCTCTTTCTTTCTTTCTTTCTTTCTTTCTTTCTTTCTTTCTTTCTTTCTTTCTTTTGTTTGCAGTACTGGGGATTGAACTCAGGACCCTGTGCTTGCCTGGCTATTGAGCTATCTCCCCGGCTCACTTGCTTGCTCTCTTTCTTTCTTTCTTTCTTTCTTTCTTTCTTTCTTTCTTTCTTTCTTTCTTTCTAAAATGTATTTAGTACAAGGTCTCACTGCATAGATCAGACTCGTAGTGATCCTCCTGTTTACAGCCTCCCAAACCTTAAGATTACAGATGTGTGCCACCATGTCCAGTCTCAATCGCTATCTCAGCCTGCCCTGGGGGTGGGCCCAGCACATCACACCAGGGATTGAACCCTGGTCGCTGTGCCTGCCTAAACAGTCACTTTAGTCTGCTGAGCTATTGGCTGGCTCATGAGCTATCTGGCCGGCTTCATCAAGCCATTTCTGTCTCGGATCAGGCTAACTATGGGTTGAAATTGTGATCCAAGTTAAATTTCTCCTTTAAGTTGTGGGTGTCAGATATTTTGTCCTTGTAATAGTAAAGTCATTTAGACACAATATGTAAAATAAACTACATGTTTAGAGTGAAACATCTTAATAGGATATAGATAGTAGGGTTTTTTTTTTTTTTGATACAGGGTCTCACTATGCATTTTGGACTCAGTGATTTTCCTGTCTCAGCCTCTCTAGTGCTGGGATTACAGACATGCACCATCACACCCGGTTCAGGGTGGACACGGCATGGAGTACTGAGGATCAAACTCCAACAATGCACTTGACAAGTAGGAGTTTATGCCACCGAGCTATCTCCCCAGCCCTAGACATTAGTTTTGTCATCTGTATGTGCTTCCGAACTCATCGTTGTGTTTCAGATAATAAGCATATCAACCACCACTCCAGATCTCCTCCCACACTTTAGCAATTTCTTGTTCTCACCGCTTTCCAATCTTCGCCATCCGTAGGCAGCTGCTGACCTGCTGTCTGTCACTTCAGATTAATTTGAATTTTATAAAATCTTTTATGAATGGACTCATACAGTATGCATGCTTTTTGACCTAACTCCTTTCACCTAACATAATTATTGCAAGATTCATTTATCTTATGGCATGAATTAATAGTCCATGCCTATGGCTTAGCATCATTCTATTGTTTGTTCAGCTGTTGATGGACATTTGGGTTGCTTCCAGGTTTTACTGTGACAAATAAGCTACAATAAACATTCACAAACAAGTCTGTGTGGACATATGCTGTCACCCAATTCAAGTAAATGCCTAGGAGTAGAGTGGCTGGGTTGTATTGGCTCTTCTGAGGCACTGGCAAGTGTACAACTCTACATTCCTATCAGCAATGTATGAGAATTCTAGTTGCTTCACATCCATTTATTATAATCAATATTTAAAATTTTAGCCATTCAGATAGATATGAAGTAATATCTTACCATAGCTTTAGTTTGCATTTCTATAATAACTAATGCCACTGAACATCTTTCCATGTGTTTATTTGTAATTTGTGTACCTTCATTCAAATGGTTATTCAGATCTTTGGACAATCTTTTTAAAAATTGGGTGGTTTGTTTTCTTATTGTGTTTTGATAATTCTTTGTATGGATTAAGTCCTTTATTAGATGTGTGGCTTGAAGGTATTTTCTCAAACAGTCTTTGTGATTCTTTACCATTTAAGCCACCCCAGCACTGTTGAGACCTGAGGCTATTAGATGTGACATTCAGAATTAGGGCCTTGAGTCTCTGTGATGTCTTCAGGCGTCTTGTGCTCTGCGGTCAAGGTCAGTGAATATCTGGCTTCCTAGAACCTGCTTTCAAATGAGGTCACATACTGAGGAGGTTAGGGTTTCAACCCACGAATTTCTGTGGGGCACATTTTAACCTCCAACAATAGGAAGTTGTGTATAGTTCAACCTCACAAAAGTTTTCAATGTATCTGCTTTTATTTTCTGAATGGATTAGATATAACAACTTATTGAAAATCATCTCTACCTGTTTTAGTTACTGATTTCTTTATACCTTCTGCTTTGGGTTGGTTCTATTTCCCAACCTTTTTGAGGATCCCTTGGGGTCAAAGTGACTGTGTCTCAGGAGTTTCCTCTTAATTGGGTATGTCACTTTACATTACACACTGGTCAGCTTTCTCTCTTCACATATAGTCCACGATAAATCACATGGGGTCCAGGATTCAAATTATTACTCCATTCACTAAAGAGTTTTTACGTCTGTCCTTTGCTACATGGTACTTAGAGTCATTTTTGATGGACAGAATGCAGAAATGCTTTCACTCTGCCATATAGAAACTGAGAGTCTCCACTTTCACTTCTCAGTTTTGAATTTTGAGAATTTCCACTTTCACTGTTGAGTTTCCCAAGTGAAACTCAATGGATAAAAATCCTCATACACTACAAGAAGCTCCCTGCCCCACGTTTCCCCGCTGGTCAATCTGGGCTTCTCTAGGGAGGGTACAGCAGGCGCTGCATGTGGGGAGGACCTGCCGTCCTGGGGCGCTTTCTGCCTCAGCAGCTCCCCTCTCTGCTCTTCCCACCTGTCCCACTTGCACAGTCCACAGCTGCTTTTGTTGTGTGGTCTCTGGTCCCGGGACCAGCTCTTCTCAAGTGTTGCTGTTCTCTGTTTGACCTATAGCTTTTCTAAGAGGTTGGCGCATCTTTTTTTCTCCCACTTCTCTTCACTGATAATGGAAATCATTAGTTTTCATTGACCCTTAGCTTTCTGCGCTGTGCCATATGAAAATACTGCTGCTTGATGTCTTACTGAGTGGAGAAAACAGCATCGTGTAGAAAAGAAGCGATGTAATTTTCATTACAACAACTTGTGCACAGAAAGGTTTTAGTCATTTTTTTGAATGACTTTTTCACATCTTTATTTTCAGTTAAAAGTTTTTTTTTTTTTTTTTTTTTTTTGGCTGGCCAGATAGTTCAGTGGACTAAAGCACCTGCTTAGGTAGAACACAGTGGCCAGGATTCGATCCCCAGCCTGCCGTGCCTGCTCTCCCCCACCCCAGGGTGTGCTGAGATGGCGATTGAGACTGGGCATGGTGGCACGTGCCTGTAAACCCAGCACTTGGGAGGCTGAAAACAGGAGTATCACTATGCGTCTGATCTACATAGTGAGGCCCTGTAGACCCTGTACTAAATTAAAAAAAGAAGTTTTTAAAATTTATTCATTTATTCATTCATTTATTTATTGAGATGAGGTTTCACTCTGCAATTCAGGTTGGCCTTTTGCTCACTTAAATGTAGTCCCCAGGCTGATCTCGAACTTGCAGCACTACTCCTGTCTCAACCTCCCAAGTCCTGGGGTGACAGGTGTATGCCACCGTGCCCAGTTAATGTATATGCATTTTTCAGCTGAAAAATGCATATACATTTAATATTCAATTGGAGCCAGAAGAGACCTAGAATAGTAAAAGCAATTCAGGGCAACAAAGGCAAGGAAGGGGGTATCACAGTCTCAGACAACATTTTGTATTGTTGTCTTAGCAGTAGTTATTCAGAGTGCAAGATCTAGACATGATATCTCCTGCACATAATATTAGCTCAAACCTTCCTTTTCAATGAGCCAAGAGAAACTAGTTGTGTAACTATCTCAACTATCTTGTGTAAAAGTACTTTTTTCTTTTCCAATTCCTTCCTTCCCTTCCCCTTTCCCTCATCTCAGTTTGTCTTTTCCTTCAGTTTCTTCCCAATTCACTATGTGTATTGCACCTTTTGGCCTTTTCTTTAGTCATTCAGCTTTTGACACTAAGGAGGCAATACGGTGTCTATACATATGGGCTTGATTTACTTCACTTATGAGCATGGTCTTGAGTTGTATCCATTTACTTATAAAGGTCTCACATCTTTTTTAAAATTCCTTCCTCAGTTGATGGGCATGTGGGTTGTTTCCAAGATTTAACTATGACAAATTGCGCACCTTATAAACATGGGTGCACATCTGTTGCTGTGCTATGGTGTTTTTAATTTCGCCCAGAAGGTGAGTAGCTGGGTGAAATGGGATTTCACAGTGGTTGCACCAGTCGACACTTTCCCCAGCAGTGGAGAAGTGTTCCCGTTTTCCCACAGCCCCACCAGCATTTGTTATTGGTTGCTTTTTTGATGATGGCAATTCTTTCTGGGATGAGATGGAATCTCAGCGTTGTTCTAATTTGCCTCTCATGAATGACCAATGATGTTGAACATTTTTTCATGTATTTATTTGCCATTTGTATTTTTTCATTTGAAAAATGCATATACATTTAATATTCAATTGGAGCCAGAAGAGACCTAGAATAGCAAAAGCAATTCAGGGCAAAAAAGGCAAGGAAGGGGGTATCACAGACTCAGACCTGAAATTATACTATAAAGCTACTTTGATAATATTAGCATGATGTTTGCAAGAACAAACAAAGAAACAAAAAACTCAATAAAACAAACCTGAGGATCAGTAGAACAGAAGATACATCCGCATCCCCAACACCACCAACACACTCAGCCATCCTATCTTTGAAAAAGGAGAAACACATGTTCACTGGAAGAAATACAGTCTCCCAATAAATGGCTGGAAAAAACTGGCTTTCCGCATGTCAAAGACTAAAACTAGACCACGTCTATCACCATGCACTAAGCTAAGGTTGAAATGAATTAGAGATCTAAATATTAAAATAGAAACACTGAATTTACTGGAAGAGAAAATAGGTAGAAATCTCAAAGACATTCTATGCTGTGATCTTATGCTGTGAGTGGAAAAGTAATGTCAATGGTTTACTTCATGAACAAAGCCCAGACTATAAGGGAAATAAGACAAAGAATCAACAAATGGGATCTGACCTTATGAAAAAGCTTTTGAACAACAAAAGAAATCACCAACAGAGTGAAAAGAAATGCCACAGGGTGGGGAAAAATTGTAGCCAGTTGTCCCTCAGTCCAAGGACATATAAAGCTAGAACATATAAAGAATTGGAAAAAAATCAGACCATCCAAATTCAAAGACTCAGTCCAATGATAGGCATTAGTCTTTAATTGTTCTGACATGAGAAATTATTTTGCATATGAAGAAACTATGAAATTAAATGATACCAGCTAATATGTAGCGATATTTCCTTGCATCATTTAAGAGTTCCTAGTTCTTTCTGCACTAACTCATTAATTACCACAATCCCTATGCAGTGGCTCCTGCTCAGGCCCTATTACAGTGGAGAAGAAACTGAGGCATGGGGGTCATGCTCCTAGAAAAAAGCCTCCTTGCTCTGCAGATGATCCAAGTTATTTGGTCAAAGACTAAAAGGCTGTCCATTTTTTTCCCCAGAACCCTCCCCCTTGAATCTCTTTTCTGATACTTCTCTGTGAGGTCAGAGAAGGAAGTTTATCTCTTCATCATTTCATCTTTAACAGGGATCTAGAACATTTATCTCTGCATCTCATGAAGATCCTTACTGTCCCAAATTCCCACTCACTCCATATATCCCTAGCTTCCCATATTTATATATAATTTCCTACCCCTTCAGAAATTTATAGGAACCTATTAAAAATAGAAAAACAATTGACTTTATCTTTTTCACCTACTTCCTTCTTAAGCTCATTTCTTTTCCTGTCAGAATATATTAAAAGCACAGTCTGTAACTGGATTCAATTAACATTTCTTGAATTGAACCCCTGAAATTTGGCTCTTAAGATCTCCTACCTAAACACAGTGCAGCAGAAAGTCTCCTTGGCAATCTCCCTGAATTTCTTTCTCAGCAAGGTCAGCGGTATTTTCCATCTTTATCTCCTACCCTTCTCCACCTCTCTCAGATAGCTGACAGTGCCCATAAACCCTGATGAAAATCACAGTCCTGGGATCTTTCTCTATTTCTAACTTGTTCTTTTTGTTGGATCCAATTGCCATCCTTTGCACTGAGTCACTCTTTATTGCTTTGCCTTGCTCTGTTTTGTTTTGAGCAATTGTTAGCATTTGAAATCTTTGTGTATTTATTTTTCTTTTCTGATTACCGTCGGAGCTGCCTTTCTGATTTAGCTCGTGAGTCTTGATGGCTGCTATTTCTGTGATGTGAGATGGAATGAAAACTAAATGAGCTGCTTCTGTGCATCTAGCTAGAGATTAACATCCCTTGGACCACATATTTTGGTTGGTACTGTAAGGGTCATCTGGAAGTTTCTTCACCTATTCTCTCAGTCACTACTAAAGGGGCTATGCATGTCACAAAGGGCACAGAAATAGTGACGAACAAGAGATACGCAAGGTAGCAATCAGTGCCAGCACCAATAGTGAGGGAGACCAGTGCTGGTGGAGGAAACAATTAAATTGTTCAAGCGATGGAGTCTTTGGCATCAGTGGGGATAGAGTCAGGAGAGGAGTCAAGGGTACCCTCCCTTTGGGGGCTGGAGCCACTTGGCAGATATTGGTATCACTGCTAACAGGGCAGGAGCAGCTTGGGGGCTTAGGGGACAAATGAGTGTTTGCTTGTAGGCCTGATGTTTGAGATGTCTTTGCACAGAAAAGATTTTGTGGCATAAACTGTCTTTCCTGGCTAGCAGGGTTTCTATGTTCTTTAGACTTAACAGCTTTCTCCCGGTGTGAATTTTCTGATGTATTTCAAATTCTATCAGCCAGGGAGGGGAGGGTGGCCTGGGCTGGTCAGCAAGACTTCTGTATTGATCCCATGCAAAGGCTTTTTCTGGCACTGATTTCCTAATCAGAGATGGCAAATGATTTCATGTTGTTTGTCAAACTTTGAACAAGGTTCTCATTATCTGCTTTGTATGCTGTGAGTGGAAAAGTAGTACATCAATAGTTTACTGTAAAATATTTAATAGAAGTACATTTTCAGCCCTGGTTCTAATAAAAATAATGCAAAGGTTTGATCAATATTGATATTTTTAATTTGTTTGCAGACTAAAAATGTTCTCTTCTTTTGGTAACAAAGCCAAGTCGTGTCTGACTGCATACAATTTTTAGTACTTACAGACATTAAGAAGCTTCATTATTGGAGAAAATGATAAAGTAAAAATTATAGTCATTAAAAGTTATACAAAGTTTTAGGCCCTAATTTTGGGAATTGTTGAGACTACATCTACAACCTACGCATAATATGGCCAGTATGTTCATTGATGTCACTTTGCAACTGGTAGGTAACATCCTGGCTTATTGCAAAATTTAGCTGCGTTTTAGCTCAACTTTTGTTTATGAATGTATATAAAAGTTATCTTGGTCTTTATGCCTCAAGCCTTAGGAAAGTAGATCAACTTACTTATGGTGTTAAAAATAAAATTTACCATTCAAAAATTAATTCATGTAAATAATGAATATTTATTTATGTACCTTATTTATGCCAGACATCCTAGTACTGACTATGCACAGGTTATGGAAATGAACATGGTTAAAACTTTGTGGAGATTTCATGATTGTTTTATAAGACAGTGTGAAGATTACAAGTTGGATGTATTGCTATGTATCGTTATATATAAAAGATCTGAGGCAAATCTGCATTATATAATGTGAGCTGCTTACAAATTTGAATAATTTATCTGTTTCATGGGTTTTTAAATATTCATAAATAATTCTTATATTCACTTATATTTTTCTGGAAGATAGGCCTAGGATTTGATTTAAATTTCTTTATTTGCAGAAAATAGCATCAAATGAAATGATTTAAGTCATAGAACACTAGGTTTTTGTCTCTGTTGTATAAAACACTTACCTCCAAGTGAATTATTTCAGTTATGGGTATCTTTCTTTTTAATTACTAAATTTTAAAATTAACTAGATAGTCTGTGGAATTAAAGTTTTTTGAATGTAGTTCATTCTAGTTTTGTTACCAAAATTTTATGATAAAATAATTTAAGAAATCAATATTACACATAAGTCCAAAAATCTAACCATATACAACCTTGAAGCAGGAGAGTCCCACAACATTCCTTTCCTATCTCCTGCATTCATTCACCACCCCCTTCTTTTTGAACAATCATCTATCTGAGTGACAGCATAGCAGCAACTGGCATGTCATGACAAGCAGCCTGTATTCAGAAGACCAGGATGACAGGCACTCCAAGCATGAACCTACTATTACAGATTCCCATCTTCAGTGCAGCTTATTAGTTCACAGGTGTCAGTATATACAGTTAGTCAGGGTGAGAATCTTTCCAATTAACTGCTAGATTCAAAAATCTTTTGGAGATTCTCAGGATCATTGCCTTGCCCATCTTCTGCATATAACTGTATGGCATGACATTGTCATGTTTCCTAGCTCTTCTCTTTTCCCTCTCTTAATTTGTTATGCCTATTTTTAAAATTATATTCTAATTTTTAAATGTTTTTTTCATCATATTCTGTAGAGACTTAAAGTTCAACATATCAATACTTGATGAAAAATACCTGTTCCATGTTATGCCTAAGATGTTTGATATTCAGACAGAT
>NW_004524738.1:3767194-3774432 GCF_000260255.1 Octodon degus
TGCAGATGTTATTAATTCAGGGATTTCTTTTTTTATTTCCAATCTGAGTTCCTCTATACCTTTCTGCAGCTGTTTCTTTATTTCAGAAGCCGTTGATTCATTGCTTTTAGCTGTGTGATTTCCTATTTGTTCTGTGTTAGTGTCCTTTGCACTTGTTATGGGTGGGCTTGGGTTCTGAGGTTACATTTTGTTCCTTCTCATCATTTTGTGTAGCACTATGTTCTGACCTTTGTTGTAGATCTTCGTTGTAGTTATAACCTTAGCACGTACTGAAGTTCAGGTGCAGATTTATAATGTTTGGATTTATCCAGTTGTGCCTGGCTTGTGTCTGGCTGTTGTGCTCAGCTCCTTTCTGCTTCTGCCCTTGAGGGTGAACCTGTTGTGCCCCTTTAGCAAGATTTTCTGCTCCTGGACTAGCTGGGTGGTTCTATCCTCTATACTCTCTGCAGGGATGGCAGCTACAGGGTTACACCCCAGGCTTGTATGCCAGGCCTGAGCTGAGTCTTGAGGGGACAAGGTAGAGTAAGTGGGAGAGGCAGCTCTTCCACACATTCACTTGGTCTAGTCTAGGACTGGGTCTGGGGGTTCTCGGAATGCAGCAGAAGTTCCTACTTGGCTTTTAGGGTGGGGAAGGTGCTGCGGAGTGGTGGGGGGCGTCCCAAGGGGGTGGAAGAAGGTCTCACCCACGCTGCGCCTGGGCTGGGACCAGTAGTAGTTCCAGTTGGTGCAGGGTAGCAGGAAGCTGTCCTACACACTCACTGGACCTGGGCTAGGACTGAGTCTGGGGGTTCCCGGGAAAGCGTCAGAAATTCCTACTTGGCAGGCGGGGTGGGGGAGGTGCTACGGAGTGGTGGGGGGCGTCCCAAGGGGGTGGAAGACAGTCTCACCCAGGCTACGCCTGGGCTGGGACCAGTAGTTGGTCCCGCCAGCGCAGGGTAGCCGGAAGCTCTTGGAGTATTAATATTTGTATGTTATGTGTATAGGTGATTTCACATTTTTATCTTTTGGGATGAATCACTGATGATGAATAGGAATGATGTCAAGGGGGAATTTTCTAATGAAGACAAATTATGTCTGTGGCCCTAAAGCTTCTATAATCTCTTACAGTTAGAATGTGAAGCCAGTTGCCTCCAAGGGAGAAATGAATCATTAATCTTCACCTAAGGATGAGGATGAGTGAGGAGGTCAGGAATAAGAACATTACGCTGAGTTCCTATTCTGTTATTATTTCGACATTTGAAACTCGTACTTCTCTAGTCTTTACTAATTTTTTTTTTTTTTTCGGAACTGTGGATTGAACTCAGGCCCTTGTGCTTGCTGGGGAAGCACTTACTCCACTGAGCCATCTCCCCAGCCCCTTTACTAATTTTTTGAGTGTAAAATAAAATCATATCAGGACCCAAGAAGCCTGGCTTAAATCCCCCTCTACAGTATCTCATATATGCTCAACCATGGCCAGTTGATAATCTTTCTTAGCCTCTTTGGATTAAATTTACTGGGATGGAATTTTCTGCCTTTGTCTCCTGCACTGTGTAGCTGTGTTATTTTGTCTGGGAGGTGAATTCAAGGGGGTTTTCAAGTCAGCAGAAATCTCCTCTTGCTGAGGCTTCCCCTTAACATGCTAGGGTGTCCCTGGCAGAGCTAAATGAAATGCAATAAGAAATTCCATTTTCTTTTACAGTGGTGGTTGGGTCCTGCCTGGCTGTATCACCTGGGGGTAAAAGGATGGATTATTTATCACTCAATGTCTGGAACCAAACAACAAAGTGGGCTCTTCTGTCTCTCTTTGGGGCTTTTTGCTGAGTGTCTGTTTGCCTGTGGAAGACGCATTTTTGTCTGTGATTATACCATGTACTTTGTAGCCAGACTCACACTCCAGGAAAGAGGAGTAATTAAATGTGATATTGGTATCTGGGGTTCTTCTATCATTTTAATCCTTACTGAGTCTCCAGGCCCTGACTGAACATTGAATTATGTCTGGCTTAAGGCCTCAGTCTCACACAGCTCTCTGACTGTTCATCTAGACGGACCTAGTCTGGAGAACAAAGCTTAGGGGAAGTCTGGTTTGTGCCCTGTGAGAATTTGACTTGAACTGAACTTGGTTTTTCCATGTTCTTTTAAGTTAAGGTTTTAGATTCCAAAGCTTTTTGTAGACTTCAACAGTGTCATGAAGGTCTCCCCAGGCACAACTATCACCAGTCTTGGCCACTTCCCTCAAACAAGAGCTTTCCTAGTCAGTGACTGTATTTCTGGTTCTGTGTCATAATCACTGGTAGGGTTGAAAAAGATGTGGCCTCAGTGACTCAGATTCAGTCAGTCTTGGGTGGGGCTCTACATTCATGATTTTGGGGCAGAGAGCAAAGCACTTTCTCAAGGCTAAACAGCAAAGAAGAGACAGAGCTGGATTTGAACGCAGGTATATAACAGACATGAATCCAACAGGTCTTTGAAGTCATTTCCTCATAGGAAATGAGCAGCCAGCTGCACTTTTGGGTGATAGAAGGGAGTTAGAAATGAAATGGTTAACAGAATAAGCTCATGCACAATCTGGAAAGAGGAAGCAGGCTGTATGGGAAACCGAGTGGGGACCGCAGAGATACTGGAGGGAGCCTGCTGCTTTGTCTGTAGAGCAACCCCCTGTGCTGTCTGTGCCTGTTTCTTTTCTATAATTAACTTTTATTTTAGCCTTAAAACTGTCTCCTGTATGATTTCTACCTGTGTGTGACAAAGAACCCCCTGCTATCTGGGGACAGCTTTATCAGCAGGTTCTAATGTAATGTTGAGGTTGAAAAGTTCCTTGGGGATGGGTTATCAACCCCGATCACGTGTTCCAATAATCTGGGGTACCTGAACATGTTCTTACCTCCAGGGATTCTCATTTAATTGATGGGGGTAGGGCTTGTTCTTCTCTTTTAGTACTTGTGTGACATTTTTCTAAAGTTTTGGGTGGAGGGGGTGTCAGCTGTAGTTTTGAAAAGCTTTCAGTTGACTGCATGGTGTAGCCAGTGCTGAGAATACTTACACCGGCGCTTATAGACGTGTAGGAGGTTACGTACGTGGCTATCAGGAGCCCTCACAGCTGCCTGGTTTGAGTGTATTCTTCCCCTTTTTCCAAACCTCATTTAATGTCTGTTGCACTAGCCAAATCTAAACACAGGAGAGGGTTTGGGTTTTGATTGCCATCCAGCTGCCAGCCTCGGGCATACACTGAACTCTGACAGATTCTGCAATCAGAATGGACTTGCACAGGAGGCATTTTAGGTACTTCCCCTTCAGGAAGGAGTTCAACTTGTTGTAGATTCATCACGGATTCAGGAGGTAAGCTCACTCACTTCCTATGCATACTCAGGATGGCCTTTTTGTCCTTGAAACTAACTACATCACATACTCTTTAGTTAACTACGAGTGTTGCAATGGCAGACTCGCTGAGTACCAGTGCCTGATAACCTCTGAGCCTAAAGACTGAAGGTTGTGGATAAAAACCTGTGCTCCAGGAGTTCACTGTCCGTCTCTGTGGGATTTGAATTTAATGTGTATTGAGATCTGTGGGAGATGAAAGCAGTGCCTGTCTCACCCTAAAGGATACCAACATGAGTTCTGCAAGTTCCTGAAGAAGGGAAATGGGTTTCCGGGGATGAGGTCATAGAGGGGTCCCCAGAAGACTTCGCATGCGGGAATAGGAAGTTGTATTAGGCCCTGAGACTCAGCATGACTCTTACTCAGACTGCTATGAAAACAACAGGAAACAAAGCAAACTATATACATTCCAGGCTCTGTACCCAAGTAAAAGCATTACGATTCTGAAGGAATAATCCAAAGATAGTCAAAACTTCCCTTTTGTAAGTTCCAATTTGGCTGAAAGATACTAATTCTGGGGATGCTACTATCTTATTTATTAAATTTTTCTTCAGCCACTTATAACCCTCTCCAGACTGTTCCCCAAACAGAACAGAACAAGAGAAAACAAAACAGAACAAAACAAATCCCCAAACAAAACTAGAACAGATGTCTTGCATTTTTGTAGAATTTATCACTCTCTTTTTGGACCAAATAATTGTTTCTTCAAAAAAAAAAATCCATTTCTCAGGCAGCGAGGGCAACTTATGCCTGGTTCTTTGCCTTCATGTTGCTAGATTTGCTGCATTAAAGGGATTCTATGTCTGTCTCAACAGGATCTGTGTGGAACCCTTGGTTTCCAGGATATTTACTCAGAAATTGTATGTTCATCTACATTTAGAAAGAAATCTTGTAAAGTTCGAGAAGAATTAGACAAACCAAAGGGCTGGGGAGATAGCTCAGTAGAATAAGCATTTGCTTGGCAAGTACAGGGTCCTCATTTCAATCCCTGGTACTAAGAAAAAATAAAATAAAAAAAAGAATTAGACAACCCTGCTCCTTTACTATGAACTTGTGTGTGTCAGCACTTACTGGGGCTGGAAGCTGTGTGGCAGTCCCATGCTTCTCCTGGCCCCATTCTCTGATAAGCCCTATCATCCATCATAAGAGAAGCCTGAGGTAAATGCCAGTTGACTACCAAACAGCTGGCAAATCTGTGGCAGATTTTCCCTCAGCCTTCAGTGCTCTGACTTCTGCTTCTAGGAGCGTCATAACTATCAGAGTCCAAGAACAACATACATTTAGGTGCTGGAGCTGTTACTTCTCCAGTTTCTAAAATCATAAACTCCCATGATTAAGCTGATGGTGTCAAAAATCTTAAGGCCTCGTTAAAGGGGAAGAAAAAAATTTAGGAAAAAAGATTGGAATGCTGATGGGGTGGAGACAGAAAGGCCCCAGAAAAGACAGCAAATCTGAGGAAAGTTACTGGGAAAAAAAATTTCTTTCATTGATTAAGTGAAAAAAATCACTTGCCCACTGTGACTGTTGCCCCATATTTCTCAGCTCTTTGGGTTGCCTTCTTCACAACAGAACAGCCTGGGAAGTGGTGACATCATTTCTGGGTCTCCTCCTTCCCTCAAGGGCACAGATGTCAACTTCCCTGTTAACTTCAGGGCCACTCATATCTCTGCTTAGATCTAAGAGTTCAAGCTTTTCCCCATTTTCCATTAGATTTGAATTATTTAACGCAATAGAAAATTTCTTCTTTTACTGTAAACATCTCTCTTGGGCCCATTTCTGATCAATTTATTCTTCTTTTAAGCCCTTCATTTTCTCTCACAGATCTCTTAGATCTTCTGCAAAATCAGATGCCTCCTTCTGAGCAGGAGTTCTTTATATGTGCTGAACCAACTTAATTTTCCTAGCTAGGACCGCCTTTCTAATAACTTCTGCTCATTAAGAGAATCTTTGTATTTGTTTGCATCTTCTGGATCACCATTTAGTCTCTAAAACTAAATGAGACCAGACTCACTCATCCTAGCCACCAGTGAAAATCAAGCCTACTACGCCCCTTCCCAAATTGCCTCAAACCGCTCACAGTTGGAGTCAGTCCTGTTTTTCCCTCTTCATTCTGCTAGTGGAAAAGCTACAACTCATTGGTGAAACACTCTCTCTTAGGATCCTTAAACACCAGGTGCTCAGGCTTGCCCTCCTTTCCTGTGTCATTCTAAACCTAACACTGCTTAAAAATTTCAGTGATGCATCCTGGTCCTACTTTCTTTTTCATAATAATAGAGCATGACAGGCAATTTCTATTTGCTTTCTTCCCATCAAGGCTCCATTTCTCCTAGATCAGAACTTCCTGAGACTCTAGCCCTAAAATCTTAAAAGTGATTTAAATGACATTAGGTTTCCTGGAAGCACAGTTCTCTTCTAAAACATTAGTGACCCTTCTTTGTCTGGAAGCCTACAAATAAGATGCTTTTCTCTTACCGGCTTCACGAGCTTGCAAGGGCTGCAAAGCTCCTGATGAATAATTACAGTGAAGTCAAGCTTACCCTGAGTCTTTGACTCAGGAAATGGCACATGGCCAGGTATGGTGAGTAGTGGAGGCAATAATATGCTTGGGTGACAAATCCGCTGCTGCAGCCAGCTGGAACTGACACTCCGAACTAACAGTCGCACCACCTTTCCCTTCCACCAAAATGCAATCTGTTTTATAATGTGTGGTTCCTTGCTCCTCATCACAAGCTGTTCCACACTAAGCCCAGCCTCAATACATTTGGTTCCTAAAGACCCAGAACCTCTCTCTGGTTGTGACTCTGTTCTTATTGATGCGATTCAGTTTCATGAGGGCCCAAGACACCCTACTTCAAAACTGCAGCCTTATTTTTTTTTTTTTTAATGTAAGTGGGTGTTGGGTTTGAATATGGCTGTCCCCATCAGAACTCATGCGAGGCTTGGTCACTGGTGTAAGTGATGAGACGTGGTGGAGCCTTAATAGGGTAACAAAAAGAGCTTAAAGACCTTCTCTCAGAAGCAAGTCTGTTTTCATGGCTGGATGGAGTATGTGGGTCTCACTTAGTTCTTCTAAAGCAAGACCGGTCCTGTGTGCAGTTCAGCCTCCACTTTTGCTTTGTTATGAGGCAGCATGAGGCCTCATGTACCGTGCTGGTACTATATCCTTTGACTCCAGCCTCAAGAAGTATAAATGATAGTTCAATGAGAAGAAGGTTTTGAACTAGTAGTGTTTGGACAGGATATCATGTTTGCATCTTGTACTATGAATAACTACTACAAAGACAACAATGTGCAATGTATTGATTGTTGTAACTGTCCTACTAACCTGTTTTGAAGCTGTCTCATTGCTACTTCTTTCTCAGTGAAATTATTAAAAAGAAAAGAACAATAAGTGAGTTAAACCTTTATTCTTTTCTTTTTAAATTTTTTTTTTTTATTTTATGTAACTGGTGTAGGGTCTCACTATGCAGATTAGACTTGTGGTTATCCTCCTGTCTTCAGCCTCCTCAGTACTGGGATTACAGGCATGTACCACAATGTAGGACTCTGTTGCCAGCTCAGCATGCCCTGGGGGTGGGGCTGGTGCTGCCTGTGGGAACAGAATCGAACCTTGGTCCCTGCACTTGCCAAACAGGCACTTAGTCTGCTGAACTATCTCGCTGGCCTTAAACATTTGTTCTTAATTAATCGCCCAATTCCTGACATTCTTTCACAGCAACAAAAAATGGTGTAGGATAGAAGGTCTGGTCTAAGAGACTAGGGGAAAGATGATACCTCCAGATGAGGTAGTCAGTGTCCTTTGCCTTTTTCCTACTTTCCAGCCTAGGGACACAATCTAGGTTTAAGTTCCTGTGAGCTTCTGATCACATCTTTCTTTCTTT
>NW_004524738.1:3774532-3775979 GCF_000260255.1 Octodon degus
TATAATATTTAAATGATGGAACTTAACAAAAAAAGGGGATACAGATGAATGTCCATTTTATATCTGTGTATTCAAAGTGGTTAGGATAGATATATAGTTACATTCTCTTAATGAATAGAGGGATTTGTTCTAATGGTGTTTGCAAATAGGATATCAAGTCTGCATCTTGTACAGCAATTAGCCACTAAGAAGAATGTATGCAATGTATTGATTAGTGAAACTGTCCTACCAAAAAAGAAAAAGAAATCACTATTAAATAAAATGTTCACAACTCAAACTAAGAACCAAATTAGAGTACTCAAGCCAAATGGAAATCTTTAAATTGAGTTTTGAAAGTAATTTTAGAATAGAGGTGCATGCCTTTAATCTCAGTGCTTTGGGAGGCTGAGACAGGAGAGTTATAAGTTGGATTCAAACCTGGGCAATGTAGCCAGACTATCTCAAAATAAAAAATAAAAAAGTGCTTGGCTGTAGCCTGGTGTGAAGACCTGGATTCATTCTTTAGTACTGAAAAAATATTGCAATGAAACAATACAACAGCACAAGTGTCAGATTAGATAACTGTATAGAATAAGATTTCCAAGCAAACTGTACATACTGTTGTCTAGTGAGTCACTAGGTGGTATAGATAAAATATTTGTGTCCACTTAGATTTTTATGATGAGCTCTGATTCCTAATGTGATTGATATTTGGAGATGGGGGCTTTGGAGGTCATGAGGGTGGAGCCCTCATCAATGAGATTAGTACCCTCATAAAGCAGTCCCAGAGAGTTCCCTTTCACTTCCACCCCATGGACACACAGCAAAAGTGTATCAGCTACACATCAGAAAGTGGTCCCTCATTAGGCATCAACTCTGCTAGCACCTCAATCTTGGACTTCCCAGGTGTTCAGAAGTATAAAAAATAAATTTATGTTGTTATTAAGCCACCTTGACTACAATGCAGTTAAAACAGCTTGAGCAGACCAAGGCAAGACACTAGTATTATACTCAGGCAATGCCTGTAGTGTGCACGCAAGTAATACTCTCAGATGTCATTAGTCAGACTTGCTACTATCAGATTCAATATACTGAGTTATCATACTGTCCACAGAAAAGCGAGTTCCTTACCAAACCACTCAAGTAGAAATTTAAACTAGTAAAAGCCTTATTCCTTGAAAACTCATTATCTTAAAAAACATTAACTGCAATGTTAAATGAGATTATGAAAGTAAAACATTAAATACTCTCCAGTGATATTAATAGCCAACAAACTCTAATGTGTATCTTTGTGTATATGCTTATATCTATAACTGTGGTATAAATATATATGCCATTCCTCCTTGGAATAGGAATAATTTTTTTTTCAAATTGGTAAGACAGTTTCAATAATTCACACATTGCATACATTGTTCCTAGTGGTTAATTGCTGTACAAGATGTGGACATGATATCCTGTTTACAAACAC
>NW_004524738.1:3778295-3793173 GCF_000260255.1 Octodon degus
GACCTTGTCCTTGCCAGACAGGTGCCTGTGCCTCTGAGCTATATCCCTGACCCTAGCAGGATGTTTTCTAGGAGACCAGTGGCTGAGAAATATTTGCAGGACAAATGATCACATGGGATAGAGAAGACACAGTGAGAAGTAGGGAGTCTCCTGTGGTCCATGCTTTGAAGATGATGAAGGTGGATGAATTCTTTCCCAGCCTGTAATCAGCCCTCTCAACCCATGAAAGGAAATGACCTATTGGCCCACCTGGATTCCTTGTGGTGTGATTCCTAGGGGAAGACTTATAAAATTTTCTAGGCCATGCTTGGAACTTAAGGTAGGAATTTGTGTTCTTTTCCCTTCCTTTAAATTTTGTAAGAATTTTGAATACTAGGATTCTTACCATAGAGGAGGTAGGGTATACTTAACCCTTCATGGCCTAATGATTTGCGGTGAAGTGTCACACAGTGTTGACTTTGGTCCTTTTAGAGATGCTAGTTGTGCTTGTCAGTCTCCCATCACTGCAACAGAATACTTGAGATAATTCACTTGCAAAGAGAAAAGACTTTTTGTTCACAGTTTTGGTCACTCTCACCCATGATCAACTGGTTCTGTTGCTCTGAACATGTGACTGGGCACCATGTCCTGGTTGGAACATGTGACAGGACAGAAGTACTTACTTCATCAGCCAGGAAGTGAAAGAAGGAGCGAACACAAGGCTCCTTCTTACCTGCCCCAAGGACATGACCACTGTGATTTAAAGGCCTGTTATGGTTTGTGTCTAGATGTTGTCCCCCCTAAAGTCCCATGTAGCCATGAGGCTTCTAGAGCTTTTAATTGATTCATGGTCCAATACTGTGATCATGGGCATGAATATCCTGCATACAATATAAGGGAGAGAAAGAGGCTTGCTCTTCCTGCCTCCTCCCTTTGTGTTCTCTCTGCTTTTGCTGTTTTCTGCCACCATGAACTGCTGCCCCCTGCCATGTGCCACTCTGCCTTGGAGCCAGCTGAGCAAGGACTGAAACCTCCACAGACTGTGAGCTAAGTAAAGCTTTCCTTCCTTAATTCTGGGTGTCAAGTGTTTTGTCTCAGCAAGGAGAGAAATGTAATTAAAACAACCTCCCAGTAGGTGCTACCTCTTGAAGTTGTTATCATCTCCCAGTAGCATCACCCTGAGGATCCAGGCCTTTAATACATGGGTCCTTGGGGTGCACTTAGCATCAAACTGTAGCACTAACACTTACCGTAATGATCATAAAGTCCCAAAGGCAAGTAATGTTTTTAGAGTTAAGAGAAACACGTATAGCAGGTCAGTGTATGTTTTACATACCTGCGATTAAATTTATTCTTAAATAAACTGCTCTTTCTTTTTTTTTTGGTGGAACCGGGGATCGAACTCAGGTCCTTGAGCTTGCCAGGGCAATGCTTATTCCACTGAGCCATCTCCCCAGCCCTAAACTGCTCTTTCTAATACTCCTGTTGTCTCAATTTGTTTTCAGATTATTCATTGTAGTATATAGAAATACATTTGGGTTTTGCATAATCATCTTGTACTTTGTGAGAGCCATCTCTGAAATTGTGATCAGCCCAACAGGAAAGCCCTTAGGATGCTGAGATCAAGGTTATGTGATCAGTTCTGCCCATATCCCATCCCTATTATGGCACTGGAAGCCCCCAAATAGGAATTCACAATGCCATTGTGTTTCTCAAGACAATACTAGAAATTAGGAGACAATCAAATAAGGTTTTAAAAAGTTCAGGGGGAGGTGGAGTCTACTCTGACAGTCTAAGTCCAGCTAAATTATCAAGCAGACACAAGGATAGAATAAAACTTTGGAATATGAAAGGCCTAACATGTTATCTTCCATACATGCTTTCACAGGAAGCTGCTAGAAGGTACATTTAACCAAAGGCAGAAAGTAAATCAGGAAGGAGGTAATTTATGAAGAGATTCCCACATAATGTGGCACAGAAAACCCAAGACAACAGCAGCAGGCCCTGAGAGAGGCCAGTTTAGACTGGTGCAATCAGAAGGCTTTAGGACTACCTTCTTTAAAAAGATGAATTTGCAAAGATAGAACAGGTGTCAACTTGGCACCTGTGAAAACTAAATAAAAAATAATTTAGGATTATTTGAAAATTTCAGGACTTTTCAAATTGTACCTATGATGAACTCTGTCAAAGATAAAGATTAAGTTTACAAAAACAAGGGTAATAAAAAGAGTGACTTATTTTCATCTGATTGGAAAAGTCTCTGTCTATTGGCAGCCTTTCTGAAGGGTATTGGATGGTACATATCGATGATGTCAGCTATGTACTTCACGTGCTCAGAATCTCCAGTTCTAAACATCATTCATAAGGAATAAAAGGGATAACTACGTTCAGATGAGTGATCAAAGTCGTTTCATGGTTGGTGACCACATCAGCAGCTATTTATGAACAATATATAGGCCTTGCACTCTGATCAAATTCCAATGACAGCGCAATAAGTTAATACTACTAACTGAGCCCTTGTTACATATAAGGAAACAGCTCATTTATCTTCTTGCTCTCCTCTTCTTTCCCATTCCTCTTATTTTCTTCTGTCCCTCCCCCCTCTTTTCTCCAAGCTGGCCTTCTCTTTGTCTTCCTATATGGTAGGACCAATAGGTTAGGACCTTCTGTCTAGAATGGCATTTCCCAGTCATTTAGCTTGAGCGACTGGATGCTGCTCAGACAATGAGAAGGGAGGGCAAAGCCTCCCTCGTCCACAAAATATTTTCTGTAACTTACATGTGTAGGGACACATTGTGGTTTTGGGTACCCGAGGGAGAAACAGAGACAGGAATGGGGAAAAGATACACAAGAAGATAAGAGCTGGGTCAGGTGGTGGCCCATTGCCTGATTGGCAAACGACTCCCAGAATAACAGGAGGGACATTTATTTATACCTTTGCACAGTTAGTATCATGTGACAAAAGATTGCCTAGTGAATAATAGCTGACACTGACCAGGCAGGGCGCTTCTTTCAAGACTGAGGTAGCGTGCCTGCTTTAGGCACTGCGGTCTTGTCCTGTTCTCACACATATGACCAATTTCCAGCTTCAGAGGCTCCCAACATACACGATCTTTTTTAAAATATAAAGACTGTATTTAGTCCTTCTGCTTTTCTTAATTGGTGACAACGTGAGGCAGAAGACAGTGGGTGATCAGTCAGCTTGTGACCTCCAACAGTCCCTAGCAGAGGAAGTGCTAGTATTTAAAAAGACCACGTACTAAAGAAGGATGAGTACATCAACAAAGAAAGCCACATTCAATAGACTGACATGAGTGCATAACCTTTAAGAAACAGAGCTATTTTATCTAGAAAGAGGATCCATGACAGTAGTAGTGTCAGCAGCTGTGACTTTTTTTTTTTTTTTTTTTTTTTTTTTTTTTTTTTTTTGAACAGGTTCTCACTATGTAGCCCAGGCTGGTCTTGAACTCACTGTCATTCTCCTGCTTCAGCCTCCCGAGTGCCAAGATTATAGGTGTGTGCCCCTACACCCAGCAAGCAGCTGAAATTTTGATCATTACTAACTGTACTGCTTAGATTTTCTTTTTTTCCTGTACATGTGCTTATCCACTAAAAGAAGTAGGCTTCTTAAATTGTAGCTGATTATCGTGTCTTAGGCAGGAAATTTAGGTTGGCTCTGGGACATCTGGCTGTTGCTCAAAAGCAAAGATGATTTTGGTGTCAAAGCTCTGTAATCAAAGACCATCAGGGACATATTTGTGTAGTTTCTTAGCTTGCTGCTGAAAGAATGAATGCATTAGGGGAACCTTGTGGCTTCTGCATAAGAGAGAATTGGGAGTGGTTTATTATAAGCTCTTTGCTTGTGCTGAGTGATTTTATGGATAGACTGGAGAAGCAAGGACGATTTCTGGACTGGATAATGTTCAACAATTGAGTATCTAGTAATCCTCATCCAGAAGGTGATAGGAATGAAGCCAGACTGGAGGTATCCTTGGTAAGAGCAAAAACTACTCAGAGATATTCTTTTCCTCCTGTTAGGTTATGGTTTGATCAGGCTTATTATTTATTGTAGCTTAAGAGTGAACAGTGTTACAGTGTGACCATGCATAGTAGCTTAGAGAAGTTGATTTTTACTTCTTAGGGCTGCTTCTTTATGTTTACAAATGGTATCCCTAGGATTAGGCAGAAGGAGAGGGGAAGAGTAACGAGGAAGACTCTTTTCAGAGTTGTCCATAAACAAGTCTGGGTCAATTCAATCAGTGAGAACCTCCTCTTCTCTCATCAGAACTCCTTATATGGAAAAATCCACCTCCAGCATCCAGACAGCACCAGGTAGCCCCCTAAAATTCCCAGTCTCAGCATGGTTCCCAAGGGATGCCCTTCTCTTCCAACTGTGAGGCCAGTCTGTCACATCTCTTTGGTCAGAAAAAGAAGGGATGTTGGGGAAGCAGGAATTTGTATTGGTTATTACCACACTGAAAACAAACATCTTGGGCTATGTAATAAGGAAGAGAGAAAAAAAAAGCACATGTTAGGTGACCAAGAGCAATATCTGCCACAGGAGTGATCAGTTTTCTAAACCAGTCATAACCTTCCAGTTGAAGAAAAATGACTCACAGAGGAACACTGCCTGGGGATTCTCCTTACCTGGGTGAGGACCACACAGATAAAGCAGTTCATCTATATAGAGATGATGATATCGTTTGTGATGGGTTTGGCCTGTGGCACACATAGCCATCAACTGTGTGCTCTTAGGGCAGAGACTTTATCTCCCATCAGCAACTTCTCTCCCTTGACCACCTCACGGTTCTTGTGTGTCACAGAAGATCTCTCTGCACAGAAGTCTCCCCTGCAGCCTGCAGCACAGAGCCCACTGTGGGTTCATCCCTTCTCCTTGGCATCATTGTAGTTTGTACCTTCTCCAGCTCCTTACCCTGGTGCTCCATCTCTCCTATCTGTCTGCGTGCAGGTCTTTGTAAATTTCCTTTGTGGTCTATGAAACACCACACTTGACATTCAATGTACTCATGTGTTTGTTTTTTCCCTATTATGTTTTCTATTACTAAATACTTCAATCTTTTTGCTCACACCCACAAACTCGTTTCACTTTCTGGTCCTAGGAATCTGGAGATTTCCATTTCACTATTTTACTAAATCTGCTGCCTAGACTATACCCTTGAATTCTATCCAAATGAATGGACTTTGAAAATTATTATCCTTCTAGAGTCACATGGAGAGAAAACTTTCTCTCAGGCTTTCACAGAGAGCAAATTTGGTCAAGCAATGGCCATGACTCATCCACATGGCTGACAATGACAAAGGATCTACAAAGTATGGTACAGGGTTACAGGATAAATCCTGAGGGGACTTGACTGACCTTATCAGATACAAAAGTTATATTTATTGTTATACAGGTTTTGCTTTATCTTGGTCTTAACCATCCAGCACAAAAGTATAAAAACAAGGTACAAAAAGTAAAGCCATATTAATATGCTGAGCTGTAAAAAGCTCTGGTCAACAACTTCTGTGGATAACCCATTACTATTGTGGACTGCTGGACTGTGTTGGATTGTTTTGCTGAATTCAAGCATCTATAGTATTTAGATGCCAATGGAATACCCATGTCTGACAGGACTAAACAAAAAAAGGGGATACAAAGGAAGGACCATTTTGTATCTGTATATGCAGAATAGTTAGGATAGATATATAGCTACTTTCATTTAATTCAATGAGAAGAAAGATTTGTACTAATAATGTTTGGACAGGATATCCTGTCTGCATCTTATACTATGGATAACCACTAAGAAAATAACAATGTACAATGTACTAAACATTGAAAATGTCCTATTAATCAGCTTTGAAACTGTATCATTGATTTTTTTCTCAATAAAATAAAATAAAATAAAAGAAAAGAAAAGAAAAGAAAATTATTATCCTTCTACTTCCTGCTGCAACATCCTCTTCCTGAAGTCCTTTCCTCTTGAGGATTCTTCAGTCATAATCACCTTTCATTAGCTCTTGTTCTCTCCTCCCTAGCCTGCAGATAACTCTGGGGACTATTCTTTCCCCATCTTTTTTTGTCTTTAGTAGAAGTTGCATACATAGTTATTCTCTGTTGGAAAATTCCCACTCAATATGTATCACTGATTCTCTTGTCTCTTCCCTGCTTTTATTTCCCATTCTGAGTTGTTGGATGGATTTTTCTCAAAAAATTGAAAATAGAGCCAGGCCCGGTGTTGGTACACATCTATAATCCCAGTGCTCTGGGAGGCTGAAGCAGGAGGATTCCAAGTATAAGCCTGGCAAGGGCAACATGGTGACTTAACAAAACTTCGTCTCAAAAAAAGAGGTGGGGGTTTGCTGAGGATGTAACTCAGTGCAAAGGCCCTGGGCCCTGCATTCAATCCCTAGTACAAAACAAAGAAACCTACTATGTGATCCAGCAATTCCATTACTAGATTTAAACATTCACCATATATGTTTTTTTAAATCATACTACATATTTCCAAAGGAAATGAAATCAATGTTGAAGAGTTGTTTGCATTCCCTATTTTTTTTTTAATTTAAAAAATTTTTCAATTTTATTGAGAAACAAATAGCTATGAGACAGTTTCAAAACTGATTAATAGGACAGTTTCAATAATTAATACATTGTTCATCATTATCTCATTAGTGGTTATTGCCCCTATTTATTATAGAATTATTCACAATAGCTGAGATATGGAACCAGCCTAAGTGTCCATCACAGATGAATGGATGAACAAAACATGGCATGTACATACAGTGGCACATGATTCAGTCATAAAAGGGAAATCTGTGATTTGCAACATATATGAAACTGGAGAAAATCAGGTGAAATGAAATAAGCCAAACGGAAAGACAAATCATGCATGATCTCATTTATATGCAAAATCTACAAAAAGCTGAACTTAGAGATAGAAAAGAGAATGTGAGTTACTAGGTCCTATGTGCAGTGGGAAGAGTGGGACACTGCCAAAGGGTGTCAGTTGGACAGGGGAATGTGCTCCCAAGCTCATGCATGCAGGGTGACTATAGCTCTTAACACTGTATCATATGCTTGAAAATCACTTAGAGGAGCTTTGAAGTGTTCTCACCACGAAGTGCTAAGCATATGAGGGAATGCAAATATTACTTTGCTTGATTTAACCATTCTACAGTGTCTACAAATTTAAAAACATTATGTTCTACACCACAGATATATGGTTTTCTTGTCAATTAAAAAACAAAACAATGAACAGCAAGAAACAAAACAAGCAAAGCAAACAAAACAAAATACAGATTGCTAGGTCTCAACCCTTGGCCAGCCTGTTACGAGGATCTCCTAACTCTGCATTTCTATCAAACTTCTAGCTGGTATCAAGGCCATCAGTGCAGGACCTGCAGCCTTAAGAGCCAGTTTTACAGCTTGCTTAATGAGATGGAGCATCCTTATCTTTCCTTTTCTTTTTTTTCCTATTCCTCATGTACTCTCTAGCTCATGTTAGGTCTGGCTTTAATCAGAGTTGTTTATATATGTTATCAGGGAGGGAAATAATATTGGGGCATATTTGGGAGGAAACCCACAGGACTAGGAGTCCTGACATTTAGTTTCTCTGGGTACTCTATGATGATACCAAGAATAGGACAAACACAACTTTCCCATGAGTGCTCTAACTATGGTGCAGTCCAGCACCACTTTCATTGATGTGAAATTGCTTCTGTATGAGATGATTTTGACAGAAAAAAAAAATAACAGGGTTCAGCTCTCTTCAGAGCATCAACCTCTTGTCTCCAGCTCTTTGGTCACCTGAAAGGAGCCACCACTGTAGAAAAACTGGGTCCAGACCAAACTCAAATATATGCTGCAGATGAACCATGTTGATTTAGCCATAAGATAGAGATTCATAAGTTTTCTTAAGACAAAAATAGAACATATTAGAACAATTTTTATTTAAAGTACAGAAAAAAGCAGCTGCATTATACCTTGAATACCCAACTCTTGCCTTTCTATTCCTTTGGGAACCATAACTATTAATGCTCTTTAACTCTAATAGCTTGTTTTCCTTTTAAAGTTTGTGGCTCTTAGAACAATAATAAAGATAACTCGTATTTATTTTCTGCATTGCAGAAATCATGTCAAACCATTTTATTACTTATTATCTTATTAAATACTAATGTTAACACTGTGATGTAGATATTGTGATCCTCATTCTTTATAGTTAAGAAGACAAAGGCCAGAGGAGACTCAATAAATTGTCCAATTTTACCTGACCAGTAAATTACCACATCCAGGCTCAACCTCTGGCTGTCTGATTCCAAGCAGTTAACCGCTGGGAATGAAATGTACCAAACCCAGGTTAAGTTCATGATTAAACTTGAAATCCCCTCCTTCCTTCCAGGCATTTTTCAAACTTTCTCTTCTGTGTCAAAAGCAACTAGAACAGGATCATTAGGCAACTGAATGAGCCAGATCGGAGGGTTAGGAAACAATAACTTTAGGTAGATTTGCCTGTAAATTTAACACCTGTTTTTGAATCTAACACAAAAGAGGAAGTGTTTTTATTTAGGCCCACTGCTGAAATTTCCAGACGCATGTTCTTAGCTTAGCTTCTTTCTGATATTTTTATTTTTTATTTGTGTGTGTGTGTGTGTGTGGGGCAGCTCAGTCCACCAGGGGGCAGGGCTGGCTGGCATGTGGTGCTGGGGATTGAACCACGGTCCCTTTGTTTTTGCTAAACTTGTTCTAAGTAGGTGCTTTAGACCACTGAGCCATCTCACCAGCCCCTTTCTGATATTTTTAGTTAAGGTCAAAACTCTCATGCATTTGTCTGATAACTAGTAAGACAGTTTAGTCCCAGAAATACTTCACTCAGTATCTTCAGTGCTTGGGGTAAGTACTTTTCTCTAGTGATTGTACCTTTCCTCATCAATATTCTGTAGGGTGTTCCAATATCTTTTTTTTGCAGTACTGGGGATTGAACACAGGACCTTGCACTTGCCAGGTAAGTGCTTATTCTACTGAGCTATCTCCCTGGCCCTCTAATATCTTAAAGGCATGACAGTGGCCCTATTGAAGCTGAGCTTACCCTTCTCTGACCCTTCTTTTCATTCTGGTAGTGCTGAGGAAGAGGATCCCCCCTTCCCCCCAGTTCCCCAAACAACCAGGTTTCTATTTTTTGAGACCATTGATTACATATTTAACCATCTTTGAGTAGTCTTCTTGCTTTCAGCACCATCTTTACTTCTTATTTTTGAACTACACATTGCTAGGAATTCCTGGGCATGTTAGGGGTTCTTCAGCATGAGTAATTTGCCTTGCAATTTCCCCAGGGCCAGGACTCAGTGTTTCTGGGTCCGCTAAGATGGTTTTCCATGGACTCATTAGTGTCACAGCTTTTATATGTACACATGCATGCACTATAGCATGTACAGTCTGCCCACCCACTTTCTGTGGGGCTATGTCTTTACAAATTAATTCAGGATCACTTCAGTAGAGCTATGAAGTAAGCACAAGTCATCAGCTTAGATCTTGCCTTTCCAACTCTCCCTTCTATCCTCTGTAACACCTTGTGGCACATGGAGTGGTTGGTAATCTATTCTCCATGTAAATCAACTCCTAACTCGTATTTTATAATTTGCGTGTTTTGCATTAATACAGTCTAAGTTTCTTAATACAGGCTGCTCATCTCAGAAAAATCAGAAATACTCCAAAATCTAAAATGTTTTGAGTATTACATAGCTGTTAAAAGCATTTCAAATTTTAGAGCACAGTGGATTTCAGACTTTTAGATTAAGGAGCTCAACTGGTAAACTCTGCATACATTCCAATTCTTTTTTAAAAACCCTCAAATATGAAGCAAAGCATTTTGGATAAGGGACCATCAGACTGTTCTTTCTTATGTTACATAATTATCCTTTCCTACTGGGATTACTTTTCTTTAATGTTTGTGGTTTAATTTTTAATATTTTTAATAGTTTCTTTAAAAATCATCTGTTCTCAATTTGAGTGTCATAGTTTATTTTTCTTAGTATACAGACATTAGCCATTTGTAATCTCATTGAGGTTTTATATGTTATTTTAACACAAAGAATGTGGTGTCATTTATAATCCTGCATAAGTGATTTCTCATTGTTTACTTGTTAGCTGTACTCACCTGCTTTGGAACTCTTTGAGCTGAAGGGTGAGGACGAGAGAGTGTAGAAGTTTACATGTGCTCAGTTCTTCCTGCACTCATTTCTCCTTTTTCTTAAACTCTTCACCAAGGACCGCCAGTCAGAACCAGGGTTCTACTGACACTTTAGAGCTCTTCTCTACAGAGGCTTCAGGTTCTGAACTGAGTCCTGAATTTACAGGTGGCTGCTTCTCCTTCCTCCCACCTACTTAGGCAGCACAGAGCTAAAACCACAACTGCAGCCCTGGTCATAGGCTTGCTGTCCCGCTGGTAAAAGGACGAGATGCCAAGCGCAGGCCCCGGTACTCAGCTTCAGTCTACTAACATCTTCCAGGGGCCCTGCCTCACGCAAACCCCAAAGATCTATGTTTTTATGATCTGCTTTTGGGTTGTGCTGCAATTGTTCTGTGCATTTCAGTGTTATCTCCTCAATAGTGCAAGTGCTGTTTTATTTATTTTGTTTTTGAGTGAAGTTAAGAATTGTATGCTGTCTGGGTTGTAAGTGAAGCTTCTGTGTGAAATTGCAATTATCTCCATTTGTCCAAAATCAGGTGTTTTAGATTCTTAGATATGAAAGTGTAAAAGATGCAAGACACACCTCCTATCGGCTAATAGTCATCCCTTTGTAGCAGAACTTCCATGAATCAGTGAATAAACAAAGCTTATATCCTTTTACAGTAGTCCCTTTTCTAGGGTGTCTCAGGCCCTGGGTCTAACACCCAGCACTGAAAAATCTACTCTTCCTGGGAAGAAAGTTTAAAGGAAGTAGGGAGTTAATTTGGAAGGAAGCTGTCTTCTGTCACAAAATAAGTATTTCAGGTCAGTGAGATTTGTTAAATTGGATGTGATTTCTAATAATCTTATGCAGTTTGACTCCTTTAAAGGTCTTTTAGTGTTGAGTTCTTGTCTTTAAGAGCTAGGTGAACTCTTGTTTTTCTTTTTGAAACCTTTTCTCACTGGTTCAACTACATGCTCTGGCACTTTTCCCCATTGTTATATGCAAATATGTTCACAGTGTGCAATTATAGTGTCTCTTCATTATAGATATTTTTGCAGGAATGGTCAATTTGAGCCATAATTGTTCTGTGTGTTTCAGTGTCATGTTCTCAATAGTGTAAGCCCTACCAGGGGAATCTGTGTTTTTTCCTTCTTTTATGACCATACTGTGACTGTTCAGGCAACAGTAAGTCCTTACCAAGCATAGAGTTGCTCGGAGATGCACGGGCTGCTGTCAGCATGCCTCAGGGTGGCTATCCCAGGCATGCTAACTGGGATGCAGCTCTAAAGTTCGGATCTCCAAGACCTCGGTTTATCTGAAGTGTAATTGAAGTGTGACTTTCAAAGCATATTTGAAAACCCAATTTTCTCAGCCCATGTCTTTCATTTGTACAAATGAAGGGAGGGCAGTTCCTCTGAAGTCTTGTGTGCGGCAGCAGAGCCAGATTTAGGACACTTTCTTTACCTTCTATTATGCTGCTTTTGCCACTCTGCTATGGTATCTTAACAGAGTTCTTTTTTTTTTTAATGTTTTGTAGAAATCTTTAATGACCTTTTAAATGGGTTCCTCTAATATATTTTACATAGTCCTGCAGCATAACTATCATTTTGAGAGCTCTTTGTTCTATATCTAGGACCATACAGCAACTTCTTTTGCCTCCTGAATTATGCACTTTGTTATTTCCTATATACTACATCTGGAGGTATTAGAATATTTCGCGTTTGTCTAACTGGAAAATAATTTACTTTTCATTTTCAAAAGTATGTTTGCTAAGTATAAAATTCAAAGAGGACAGATCTTTATTTTCTTTTAGTCCTTTAAATTAATTAGTCTATTTTCTTACACACTTGGTCTTTTTTTGTTAATTTTATTGAGAAACAAATAGCAATGATACAGTTTCAAAACCAATTAGTAAGACAGTTTCAATAATTAATACACTGCATATTGTTGTCTTCATAGCGGTTATCCATAGTACAAGATGCAGACATGATATCCTGTCCAAACACTTTTAGTACAAATCTTTCTTCCCATTGAATTAAGAGAAAATAGCTATATATCTATCCTAACTATTGTATGCACAGATACAAAATGGTCCTTCATTTGTATCCCTCCCTTTTTTTTGGTTTAGTTTTGTCAGAGATGGGTATTCCATTGCCATTAAAATATTGTGTGTGAATTCAGCAAAATAATCCAATATAGTCAAGTAGCCCATAATAGTGTGGGTTATCTGTAGAAATGGCAATGTCAGAAGTTCCTAACAGAGGTTTTTTTTTTAAAAATGAAAACTTAAATTGGACTGTTCATCAAAAGTTTTCTGGGTGTTTTCTTCTTCTTATCCCATATCTTTGAGGCTCCTCCTTCTATGTGTACCTCCAAATAGCAGAGCCTGATCAGCCTGCTCCCAAACACACCAGTGTAGCCAACTGCATCACACCACTCTTGAGCACACAGGATGGGTTCGTTGCATTTCGCAGGAAGTGTTTCACTGAACACACACCGGGTAATAACTACTTAGCTTGGCGGTTCCTCACGGCCACTGTTCAGTCTCTGGTCTACCCGTATCACTCCAGTCTAGGAGGCTTGTGCTGAGAGTGAGAGTGTGAGGGGCTTAGGATTCAAGTACAAGGTGAGGAGTTCAGACGGGACAGGCAGGCATCA
This sequence comes from Octodon degus, assembly GCF_000260255.1. NCBI lineage: Eukaryota > Metazoa > Chordata > Mammalia > Rodentia > Octodontidae > Octodon > Octodon degus. The sequence continues at coordinate 3,791,103 of NW_004524738.1, forward strand.
TGTTATATGACTACTCGGTTTACTGAAAGATTCTCTAAACTATTGGTTCTTTTGAAGTTGAACATACCAATATTTGATCAGAGGGTCAGACACCTAAAACCCTTGACAAGTCCAGGATTTTTTTTTTTTTTTGAAATAGATAGTCATAAGAACATTAACAATTGGATAACTTAAAGGAAGTGAATGACCTTCAGGATATGAAGGAAAGGTAGGTTTTCACACACCATCCAGCTGGATGAATTCACACATTTAGACCACGAGGCAGTCGAAAACTCACTTCTTAAGAACACCATCTCATTGAATTTTTACATCTTCAAAATGTGTTGTTATTAGAAATGTTTTACAGATGAATGGAATGAGACTGGAAGTAGATAAATAACTTGCTCAATGTCACACAATTCAAAGAGGTAGAACCAGGCCCCAAGGTATTCCTGTCTGAATCGTGTATTCATTTATGCCCTTTAAAAGGCAGAATACTGGACAGGACAGACCATTGATCGGAGCCAGTTCGGTAGTTTTTATGTACAGGGATGCCTCATTAATCTCATATTACTGGGGAATGAGCTGTTCTACATAAGTGAATATTTCATGTAATGGAAGCTTTAAGCACTAAAGCTTAACATAAAACTTAACCATTTTTGCAAGGAATCTTTCTGGCTAGCATTAGACAGTTTTCTTTTGGCAGCCCCATTTTCTCTGTTTTCTAATGTAAGCCATCTGCAGACCCAGCCTAACTTACACAGGCTCAGGGCCCATGAAACACGGACCCAGGTGCTCACGGGCCCTCCTTTCTATCTGCGGAATTGGAATCCGAGTTCAGCTCTCTGGTTGTTGGAATGGGCACCTTTATGGGTAGTGAGCTCCGATTTCATTCTCACATGGTGACGTGAGGGATGGCAGACGCTACTGGCTTTATTTGTGAGCAACTGCGGCTGGGTCAGCCCAGCCGAGACTGTGGAGACTGATGTACGGCATGGGCTGTGGTCTAGCAGTCCTGGAGGCCTCACTGCGGATTTCCACGCTGCTTTTCCTAGCATAGAGCCCTGCTTCAGCCTTTTGGATAGTTCTGAGTCCCTGCATTAAAGATTTGCGCTCTCTCCTGATATCAAGAAGCACAGACCAGGGCGTGGTTTCATTGCATCCCGCCTCGTGCGTACAAGCTCGTGGATTCTGATGATGGCTCAGGCCTTTTGGGGTTTGCTGGTCTGGCCAAATTTCCATAGCTCTCCTGATATGCTTATTTCAATGTGACTATAGCTTGCTCCCCTCTTAGGTGATGATTGCCAAGTAAAACCACTGGCTTGGGTATTTATGACACCTGACTTCACTTTTGAAGTCACTTAAAATTTTGACAAAGTAATACTTCTTATTTTTTTATGTATTTAATACAGGGCCACACTACCCAGCTCAGACTCCTAGTGATCCACCTGTTTTCTGGCCTCCCAGTGCTGCTGATTACAGGCATGCTCCACTGCCTGGTGTCAGTGGCCAGAGGCTAAGCTTGCCCTGGGGTGGGGCCAGCACTGCATGTGGTGCCAGGGATCGAACCCCTGTCCCTGCGCTTGCCTAAGCAGGTGCTTAGTCCTCTGGGTTATCTCACTGGCCCTAAAAAATGATATTTTAAAATCAACATTGAAGAGAGCTAGAGAGCCATAGGGTGTGTGTGTGTAGGGGAGACACGGGGAAACAGTAGCCCTGCACAGCTATCCCATATGTTACCCTTTCCTTAACTCATTTCAGTTGAATGTTAGTTCTTGATTATTATTTTTTCCATTTCATTGACTTCTTATTCTGAAGAAGAGGATATAGCACCCTTGTATAATACCACATCCTTGCTTTCTTTTGTGTTTCTAAATAAAATTACAACAAATTTCCCAAAGGGCAATCTCTTTATTGATTGTGTTCTGTAGGTAATAGATTATTCTTATATGGAAACTCACATCTCTCAGTTAACGAGAAAATTTTGTGCATCAATAGGTTGGTAATTTTTTCTCTTCAGTTATTCTGTTCTCTTTTTCTGAAACTACCACAGTGGTTGATCCACTAGTTACTGAATGAACTGAGTATACTC
>NW_004524738.1:3793273-3795170 GCF_000260255.1 Octodon degus
TTCTTCTTCTTCTTCTTCTTCTTCTTCTTCTTCTTCTTCTTCTTCTTCTTCTTCTTCTTCTTTTTGTTTTCTTTTCTTTTCTATTTAGGACAGGGTCTTCAGAGTCTACAGGGTCTTGCTGTGTAGATTGGACTCGTAGTGATCCTCCTGTTTGCAGCCTCCAAGTGCTGGGATTACAGGTGCGTGCTATCATACCCAGTCTCAATCCCGTCTCAGGGAGCTATAGGAGTGGGACTGGCACAGCAGGCCCAGAGTTCAAACTCCCGCCCCTGCATCTGCTTAAGCACACGCTTTAATCTGCTGAGATATTTGGCCATCCCTCCCCTTCTTTTCTATTGTTTTGTCTTTGTCTTTTCTTCCATTTTTTTTTTTTTTTTTCCAGGGAAGTGCTTATTCCACTGAGCCATCCCCCTGGCCCTTTTCTTCCATTTTCTGAAAGTCTCTTCACTTTACATTTCAAACTTTCTACTGAAATTGTTCCTATGAATCTTTTATTTCAAGTATTATATTTAAAAATTTTAAGTGTTTTAATTTGTTTTCTGTTCTTTGACAACATGACATCCAGTTATTTTGCCATGGATTTTTTTTAAAACCTCTATAAAGATACAAATTATACATATTTAAAATTTTCTCCTATCTTCACTGTTTTCATTTCTTTTAAGTTTCATTTAATAGTTGGCCTTAGCTTTTGTTTTTCTTTTTTCTTTTATTTATTTGGTACAGGGTCTCACTATGCAGCTTGGCATGTGGCACCCAGGCTCAAACTCAGGTTCTTATACTTGCCAGGCAGGTACTTAGACCTCCTTGCTATCTCCCCAGCCCCATTTTTGTTTTTCTTGATGAAGGGTCACTTGTGTTTTTGTGGTTGTTATATTGGAGGTGACTAGTTGCATTTTCAGGGAAGAGGAAAAGCCTGTCACTTGTTTCCTGGTTAGACTTGGGTCCAGCTGCTTGTGGGAAAACTGCAAGTATCTGTGTTCAGGAATCTGCTTTCTGGGTCTAGTTCTCAGAGATAAGAAAATTCTCCCCTTTTTAGCTTGAGAGGGTCATTGCGAGAGGAACATACCTGTAAACTGCCAGTCTCTTGGAGGTCAGAGAGCCAAGGGCAGCCGGCAGCTCCTGTTCTGGCTGTAGACTTCCATTTGAGCCTTTGCTTCTCGATGTAGCCTGTCCCTGCTGTCTGCTGCAATTCTCGGGTTAGATCTTCTCTAGATCCTTCCTTTTGTAGAATAAATCATCATTAGAAGAAGAAACTGAAGACTTTCATCAGACTTTAAATAGGTTTTCTCATTTGTAGTCCAGCTTCTCCATACTTCATTTTTTAAAACTTTTGTATTTTCAAGAGAAAAAAACCAATAAAAGCAATATACAGAATTTCAAAACAAGATAATATGAAATTTTTTCATATTATGAAAGCACTGTATTCCAAGTTTCAAAGATTTGACAAGTTCTGTATATTTTCTTTCATCGGTAGGAAGAACCTTTCAAACTGCATGATCTTCTGCCAAGTAGGGCTGGCTATCATTTGCTGGTTTGAGGTCTGATCCATTTCAAGGCATGTCTCGGTGGTACAGTAATGGTGGGATGATAAAATGCGCAGTACAGTGAGTGTTAAATCTACAGTGTTTGGGATGATAAAAGGGACATCCCATTTTCTTACAAGCTGGGAAATAATGGCAGAGCTGACTGGTAGGAGATGCTGGTGCTGTAACTGGCTTTGGAGGCAGTACTGGAATTCTTCTGTTGGTATGAATGAAGGGGCAGTCTAGGTTAGTGCACTTCACATCATATTTACAATTTGGATGAACAAACAAACATTTTTCAGCAAACTTACAATGGGGGAAGGCTTTGCAAGGGGAAATGGGATGGTGGTACGCACACTCATCTCCATTTTTAC
>NW_004524738.1:3796585-3807452 GCF_000260255.1 Octodon degus
TGGCTTAATATCAATCACATCTTCAGAAGGCGCTGGCTCCCTCAGAGGTTTCACTGTTGACATCAGTTGGGTTGCCGCTCCATCATCATAAGTCTGTCTCATGTTACTTGTTTTCTGCTCTTGTGAACTTGTAGCAACCCTGGAATCTCTTTTCTCAGGTCTAGTGCTCGAAACAGCAAAGGGAGGCACTGTAGCTTCACGCCTTCTCTCATCTTCCCGACTGAAACTGCTCTTGGTTGAAGGCACACTATTATCAAAGATATTGGTATCAGAAGACTTTAGACTAGAGGGTTCAGTTGTAACAGAGTGAAGTTTATCTAATACACCATGAAGCCATACGGTGAAGCGAATTGTGTTTTCTAGAAACAGGGACAGCTCCTCTGTCACTTGGTCCTGACTTTTCTTGTTGGCCACCATCACTATAATGTAATCAGGAAGTTCTTCATCCACATAAGTGCCCAGTTCTTGCAATTTCCCTTTAATGGCACTCTGGATCTTGCGGCTGATCTCCGCGCCATCTCCATGGCTCCGCGGCGGCCAGGCCAGCGGACTCCACACTGCGCAGCTTCTCGCTCACCTGGAGCCCACCCGGGCTCCCGCTCAGCAGCCACCACCGCTCCACCTCCGGCCCCGCCGCCCAGGGCTGATAATATGAAATTAACAATCGTAATTATCTGGCATATGGTTGTTATATTGCATATTTTATCTGCAGAGCAGCTCAGATTACAAGAAATAGGTATAGAAGATTGAGCAACTGATATAAGCACAAGCCGTTTTCTTCGATGAATTAAAAGAAATTAGTAGCATAACTGTCTTAGTTTTCTTCTTTCTTTCTTTCTTTCTTTTTTTCTTTCTTTCTTTCTTTCTTTCTTTCTTTCTTTCTTTCTTTTTTTTCTTTCCCCTTCCTTCTTTTCTCCTTTCCCTCATTCCAGTTGTTCCTTTCAGGCTGTTTCTTTTTCTTTCACAATATATATTGTAGATTTTGGATCTTATTTACTCTTTCATTTTATTACACGAAACAGTATGATGTTTATACACGAGTCTGATTTACTTTACTTATGAGTATGGCCTCTAGTTGCATCCATTTGCCTATAAAAGCCTCAAGTTTATCCTTTATAGCTGAGTAGCACACCAACAGAGTGAAAAGAAAACCCATGGATTAGGAAAAAATTGTAGGCAACTGTTCTTCAGACAAAGGCACAGAACATAAAGAATTAAAAAAATCAGGACCCCCAAATTCAAAGACTCAATCCAAAAAGGGGCAACTGAGATGAATGCACACTTCTCAGATGAAGAAATAAAAATGGCAAATAAATATATGAAAAAAATGTTCAACAGCATTTATCATTCGAGAAATGCAAATTAGAACCATACTGAGATTCTATCTCACCCCAGAAAGAATGGCTATCATCAAGCAGTCAACCAATGACACATGCTGGAGGGGATGTGGGGAAAAAGGAACCCCAAGCCTCTTGCAGCTTCTGATTATTCTTTCCAGGACTCTGAGCCTGGTCCTGGCTGGCTTCACATTGGAGCCTTTCTGCATACCCCTGCTGTGAGGTCTATCAGCTCTAATAATTTTATTTGATGTTTTCAAGTCCAGCAATGTGGGCTGACACTTCTAGTCCACCAGATCTTTCTTTCTTCTCATGGAAATCACACACACACACACACACACACACACACACGCTCACAGAGTCCACTTTGCTCTTATCAGAGATTAAACATGTGTTCAGTCTACCACATTTAACCAGAAGAAATCAGTTATCATCTCAGTGAGAGCTCATTGTAGATGTAATTTAAATCTTCATTGCTGCATTGTAGCCTACTACAGAAATATTAACTGCAGACCAAAAATTAGAGAAAAAGAAGGGCTCCAAGGATAGCCAACATTTTGGCCCTAGCCTTTCCAGGTCAGTGAAGACTCAGGACATAAGAGAACCTGTCCTGTAACTCAGTTGTGTCCCAAGTTTTTTGATCAAGGAGATTATGGGGCTACAGAGCAACGTGATCGATGATGAAGAGTGTACCTAAGGAGAGTCACATGGAGAGAAAACATTCTCTCAGGCTTTCACAGAGAGCACATTGGTCAAGCAATGACTGTGACTCATCCACATGGCTGACACTGACAAAAGATCTCTGCAAACTGCAGTACAGGGTTTCAGGATAAATCCTGAGGGGATTTGGCTGAGCTTATCAGATACAAAAGTTATATTTCTTGTTATATAGATCTTGCTTTATCTTGGTCTTAACCATCCAGCAGAAAAATATAAAAATGAAGTATAAAAAGTAAAGCCATATTAATATGCTGAGCTGTGAAAGGCTCAAGTCAACAACTTCTGACATTGCCAGTCCTACGGAAAATCCACTACTATTATGGACTACTGGACTATATTGGATTATCTTATGAATTCACACACCTACAATATTTAAAGACAATGGAATATCCTTCTCTGACAAAACTAAACAAAAAAAGGGGGGATACAAATGAACGACAATTTTGTATCTGTATATTTAAAATGGTTAGGATAGATATACAGCTACTTTCTCTTTTTTTCAGCTACTTTTTCTTAATTCAATGAATAGAAAAGTTTGTTCTAATAGTGTTTGTGGACAGGATATCATGTCTGCATCTTGTACAATGAATAACCATTAAGACAACAATATACAATGTGTTAATTATTTAAACTGTCCTACTAATCAGTTTTGAAACTGTCTTATTGCTATTTGTTTCTCAGTAAAATTAATAATAATAAAAAAGGAATATTTACTGCAGTATGTGAAACTGTAGGAGGGTTTTCATGTGTATATGGTCCTTTGGATCTGTGGTAAATAGTATAGCTTTTTTTCTGTTTTCTTTTTATTTTTTTCACAAAAAATGGTATTTATTTATACTTTTGCAAAGTTAGTAACATGTGACACAAGGTTTCCTAGTATCCCAGGACTGAGGTAGTTTTGTTTGCTTTAGGCCCTGAGGTCAAGTCCCATCTACACACATTTGATCAATTTTGATTTCCCAGCTTCGTAGCTCCCAACATATTCACCTTTTTTGTTTGGTTTTGTCAGAGATGTGTGTTCCTTTGCAGTTAGAGAAGCTGTTTTTGGAGAAGTCTTTAGAGGACCTTTTCATACTAGATGACATTTCAAGAACTGTAGGTACTTGAATTCAGCAAAATAACCTAATATAGTCCAATAGTTCGTAATAGTAGTGAGCTATCAGAACAACTGGCAATTGTCGGAAGCTGTTGACTTGAGCCTTTTATAGCTCAGCTTATTAATATAGCTTTTTTTTTTTTTTTTGGCTGCTCAGGATGCCTTCAGGGCAGGTCTGGTTTGGCTTGAGGATGAGGGGATCGAACCACAGCATCCTGAGCCTAACTACTTTGTTTCAGCAGGCACTTAAACACCTGAGCTAATGGGCGGGCCCCCAGCTTTAGTGGCTACACTTTTCTACTGGGTGGTTAAGACCAAGTTAAAGCAAGACCTATGTAACTAAAAATGTAACTTTTGCTATCAGACAAAGTAGTGCAGCATTTTCAAAAGTATTGCATTAATCAATTTATTGATTTTTCATTCGTTCACCATATGAGGCGCACATTTCATGTCCCCAGCTACACAGTAGTGAGCCAGACAAATCCCTGCCTCTTCAAGTTTTCTGGTTTTCTTTTGGCTTTTACTTACTGCTGTCAGTATTTTTGCCCATTTTTCTTCTCTTTCTCCCCCTTAACGTGTCCCTTGGAGTGCTTCCTGAGCCTAGCCATTAAGGAAATCAAGTTTATTAGGTCAGTGTATGAAGGGGAAGTCACTTAATTCTGAGGCTAAGTCTACTTAGTTCTGGGAGACTTAAAGTGCAGGAACTCTGTAATATTAACTTATGTCTTTCATGCATCTCTTCTTTCCTTTTTATACCCGATTTTTCATTCACGGTTATAACTTTGATAGTTAAAATAGTCAGAAAAGGTTTTTTTTTTTTTTGTATAGAAGTTGTCTAGGATCAAAGGATTTCAGGGCTGGACAAGAACATCCAGGGTACACAATAAAATCTTTTCATTGGGTAGTTGCAGTGGTCCTGGCTAGGGAGGTGACAGTTACATAAGGTCACACTGCTAGTGGTTGGCTTATGTTGGGTTTGAACCTAGATCCCTAGAGGCTTTGTGCTTAAAAAATGTTTCTACTGGTATCTTAAGAAGCATGCATGGGAAAGCTTCTGGGAAGTGACATCAGGATGAAACTGGCTTTCCTGAAGGAAATAGATCTCATTAGAATACCAGGGCATCAGAAGCTTGAGCCAAGCCAAGAGTGCGACAAGAAAGGCTTTCATGTCTGCACCCTTCTGATGTGTAATGTAATTACATTTTCACTTATTCTTAGCTGGAAAAGGCGCTTGAATTTACAGTGTGCACGATCTTTACATGTTTTCTGCTGATCACTGCTTAACAAGGTATTCCACAGGAGAGGTTTGTTAGCTTTAATAGCCCTTAAATTACTTATGGCAATTACCTGTATCACTTTCAACTCCATGGAGGTTATTAAAATGCTCTCATGGCAACTGTAAAGAAATATAAAAATAGGTAAAGATGAAATTATGTCCTCTCCCTGAAGGCATTTGCGTGGAATGTATTTGCATTGCTTTTTTTTTTTTTACAGAGAGATGAATTTAGTTCATGAAAAATATCTTAACCTCTAAGGTTTAATCAAGTTAAAAGCAGACATATCTCAGAATTTCTCTTCTCAGTCCACCAGCTTGATTCCAGTGTTATCCTCACAGCCAACTGGAAGAGATTTGGGGTGAGATTTAATAAGTTTGCTGGGCCTCGAGGAAATGTCAGGTACTTTGCTATTAGTGTCACATATACCATTTCATCTGATTCTCGAAGAAACTCTGCAGTGTTACACATTCTTAATAGATAAGGCAACTTAAAAGGTTTATAAGACTGAAGTGAAATGATAAAATCTTGTCATGAACAAGTAGAATAGATGGGGTTCAAATACAACCTTTTCTGTTGGATAACCTATAATATGCCACAAGTGTCACCTACTAACTAGATAGTGACCGGAAATATCTCTTGGTATTGTTTGTAGGAGTCAGAGGCTATCTGATGTTTCATCAATCTCGTGTGATAACTGAAAAATTCTATTATTTTTGAATGAAATTCTATCATTTTGCATTATTTCCTCTGGGCTAAAGTGCTCTGTTCCTGGCATTCCCTTCCAGAAATTCAAATCTCAAATTGGATGAAACTTTGCCTAAGACTTTAATGCTTAGTGCTTTGCTACTCGAAGTGTGGTCCAGGAGTCCACAGCTTTGGCACTTTGAACATGTTAAGAAAGCAGAATTTTGACCTCTGCCTTGGATCGACTAAGCCACAATCTGCATCTTAGATTCTCAGGTGATGTGTATGCACACTAAAGCTTACGACTCTAATGCACGGAAGTTTTCCAGAAACTCCTGCTGTTTGAGAGTTCTGATCACTCGGAGGAGCAGGGTAAGAGGGAGACGGAGGATGATGTCTATGCAGGAGGAGGATGCTGCGGGAAAGGGGGACATTGCTTTTGAGCTTCATGTGCATCCTGATCCGTTGGATCTGCTCCCAGGTAACTGACCACAGCAGGGAGAGAGTCAGAGCCCAGTCAGATCAGGCTGGGATCATATTCTCATAGTGTGTATTGAGATTTTCCTTAAAAATGGTCTATAGTTTTTTCATGTGAAGAGTGTATGTGTGTGTGTGTGTGTGTATTTTATCTTTTGCGATACTTGTGAAAATCATCCATTCCTGACTTTTATTATTCATTTTATCCTATTCTGAGTCCTCAGCTTCTGTCTCTAACTTATTCCTAGGTATAATAGTCCAGGAATATCAAAGTACCACTAACTTACAATGCTGAACACCAAGCCCATCCTTTTCCCCTCTTCTCTTTGCCCTCTGTTTCTGCCAGTGGTTGATAGTAACATTGATGCATGAACTAATCCAACCTTATATTCTGTGTGGAATCCCTATGCAACTGCTATGAGTTATTCCCTGTTAGGAGTCTTGTTCTTAGGTAGGTCTATGCTGATAGTGCAAGTGGACATGTAAACACACAATTACATCAAAATGCACTAAGTGTTACCTTACAGCCACCACCCATTGGCTACTGAACACTTGAAATGTGATTCATCTGAGCTGTGATGTGCTCTAATTATCACACACACACACACACACACACACACACACACCAGACTCCAAAGACAGAGTGGAAAATGTTAATATATCAGAATTATTAATTGTATATTTAATTGGTACAATTTTGAACCTACTGGCTTGTTGGCTTGCATAAGATGTATTATTGAAACTAGGCTTACCTATTCTTTTGTACTTTTGAAAAGTACAGCTACGAGAGAGCTTACAGTCACACCTGTGGTTAGCATTCCACTGCTGCAGTTCACTGTCCCTCTATGTGGGGATCACAGCGGAACCATGGCCTCAAGGAACCTCGGAGGACAGTTTTCCAGGCAAAGGAAAAGATTCTCTATGGCTTCAGTGACTAAAAAGCAAGTCAATTAAAATGAAATTGATGAAATGGTTTCCCTTTCACTGCTAACTACTCTATTACCATGGAGGATGCTTCCTCATCCTCCAGCTAGAGAACCAGAGCCATCTCCTGTCGCCGTGCCACCTGGTTGTTCCACTTCAGGGCTTTCTGACTTTCTTGCAGTCTCCTTGAAGAGAAGACCTTGCTTCCACCTGCAGGCTGCAGTGTGAGGGAATTAAACACAATTCATTTCCAACTTGAGAAGAAGGGTTAAGGACAGTTCAAGGTTTGTTTGTGATGTCCTGTTTTCTCTGCTAAACGGTGACTTAAAATCAATTATAATCAAATAGGAAGAGGAAAAGTTGCTGATTCCTGATACTGGGGAGTCGGGAGGCTGGGACTTCTCTCTCATTTTTGTACCTTAGATAAAAGCCAGCAGTTGTGAGCCCAGGTTGATCTGGTGATTGATAGCTCTGACATGTGGCATATTTGTATCACCTGGGAAACTTCAACCCAAAGTCCAGGGAGGGCTGCTGGTCCCTATTGGGACAGGGCAGTGTTCGCTCAGCTGAGCTGTGTCAGTCTGCATTTTTGCCTGTAAGTCTGTTCATCTCTTATTTTGGAAAAACCCCGGGTGCTGCTGGGAGGCCAAAGACCTTCTTCAAGAGGGAAGGATGAGCTAGGAGCTAGACACTGAGGCAGAAGCTCAATTGATGTCCTCTGGATTCATCTTTCAGCTGTAGAGAAAGGTCCCCCAGGGAAGATAATGAGATTTTACTGGTAGGCTCCGAGCTGACTGTGGACAAAGTGTGAAGCTTATTCAGTAAATATTTGTCCCATTATTTCCCTCTGCCAGGAAATGCTTGGGTTGGGAGGAAATGAAATGAAATGAAATGAAACACTGTAGTCCTGTGGGGTAGGTATTTTTCATCCCTATTTTATGGATGATAAAATTAAGGTTAAATGTTATGTGCACCACAAAGGAATGCTAAGAATGTGAGGTGATGTGTATGCTAATTTGTTTGATTGAATCCTTCGCCATTGTATGTGTATATCATAACAGTAAACAGCATCCCACAAATACAAGTAATTAATATTTGTCAGTCAAAAGTAAAAAGAATCCTTTCTTCTAGTTCTTCTTAAAGTACAGATCCCTAAGTGGGGTTAATAATTTTGTCTTCTGTGAAGGCATAATGCCTCTCTGTCTCCTTTACATGCTCTCTCCCAGACAGTTTTTTAATTTTATTTTTTATTTTAGGGTAGGGCCTATAGGGTTTTCAAGGTCTCACTACTAGATCGGACTCATAGTGATCCACCTGTTTACAGCTTTCCAAGTGCTGGGATTACAGGCATGCATCACCACGCCCAGTCTCCAATCGCCATCTTAGTGTGCCCTGGGGGGTGGGTTCAGCAGGGCAGGTCTGGAGATCGAACCCCTGGCTCCTGCACCCAGACAGGATTTAAGCTCCCTTTCCTTCACAGAATGTTCAGATGGACATGGATGAGGAGACGATGCACAACACAGGGTGCAAGTTCTCAGTGTGAGTTTTGAAAGGTCAGGGGCTAGGTCAGGATTTGAGTAAGCTAACAGCTCATTCAGAGGGCCCGAGGGAGATTTTTCATGGATGAGGTCCCCAGGTTAAAGAATGCACATGTATAAGACATCAGCAATAACAGCAGGCAGCATGGTGCAGAGCAAAGTGCAAAAGCCACGAGTGTTTCTCTTGCAGAATCCTCATATAGGTTGTGAAGACTTATTTACATTCTTACATGCTGGCCTCATTAGTGCGTGTGTGGTTGTCCACTGCTAAGTCATGGTAATATAATATGCTCCCTGTGTCCTGTCCTCCAGGCTGTCTGAAGTTTCCCTACATGTAACAAGCTTGGACTCAATCTGAGTGGTTCCCCACACTCAGCATATTCTGCCAAATGTCTGCCTTACAGGCACACACAACTGCCTTGTTAGGAGAAATATAGGGACAGCTGAGAGGAGAATCCTCTTTGATGTTATTCCTTTGTCTTATGTGACTTCTTGTCTCTGAGAGTGGGCTACATATATATTTATGATAAAAAAAGCTTCCTCTCTCTTGTGTAGATACTTGAATCCTCATCCCACAGGGCCAATCAGAGCATCTAGATGGACACGCTTCTCGTGTGATCCAGTTGCCAGATGTCTGAATTCAGTCCACAAAACCAGTTCTGAGTACACAGATATGAAGACCTCAGATTTAAAGCACAACATTTCATACCATTCTGGCTGATAATTTATCAATTGTGTGAAGCATTTGTTGGAACCCAATGGTGAGCCTCTCTGTCCTCCACTCCTTCAGACAAGCCAATAATCAAAGCCTGAAGACCCAAACATGCTGTCAAAGGCAGGTATGAGAGAAAGGAGGGGTTGATCCAGCCACTACACCAAATACAGCAGACAGCTGAGGAGGACTTTCGACATTGTCCATCCTGCCCTGTGTGACACAGATGGCAGAGGAACCTAGTGTGGTGGGCAGGGCCAGGCTGGCAGCTGAGATTCCTCATGGTTTCTATGCTGGGGGGAGAGCAGCAAGCAGCTGTTTCTTGGGAGGCTGCCTGCGGCAGGAAGCAGAGGACATGAACATCCACCGTTCCTTTCCTCAATCCTTTCTCCATGCCTGCTATTGCAGGCATAATATGGAGCCTGTGCAGTCCTTGGTAGAGATTTGGCATTCAGCACCTCACTCTGCTCTGGAGAGGTTTTGTTACCTCAGATAAGGCCATGAATTCTTCTGTACCTCCCTCTCAGTGCCAGTGAGTGAGGGGCCTGCTTTACTTGCTGTGTTAATCAGGTAAGGTGTGGAGGGCTGTCAAGAGACACTCCTGAGAATCTCAATCAATATCATTCATGAAAACAAAGCCGGCTTTGAAGCCCCTGAGTTCACAGAGGAAAGTCTCTATGCTGCTAAAACAAGTTAGAGCAACATGAAAATAGTTAAAACTAGTTCAGAAGTCTTCTTTCCTCAGAAAGTTTTGGTGTGGAAAAGGGATTTTTCCCATAGTGCATCTGACCATATTTGGATCTATGCAAGGCAGTAAGAAATACGAAATGACTGTCTTGCCTTCTGTAGGTTGTTAGTTCATCTACAGAGCTATCTTACTCTTCACCAGACACCCAGGACTCATGCTTCTTGCTGACTGACCAATGCTATCACACTGAGCCCTCTCTCTTGAGTATCAGCTGTCTTTCTGGAACTTGTTCCCTGTTACCCAAATTAGCCCACACAACATTCACCCACTTTCCAGGCCCCATCTTTCAAGGCCTTGCTCATTTTTGCGTGGGGCTGAATAAGTATCTGGGTGCTATGTGATTTCAAGTTTGGGATATAAAGGCTTTGCCCTCCGAGATGCACACTGATACTGTGTGTTTTAGGACAAACTGTTCATTCTGTTGTGCCTCTATTTTCTTATCAGTAAAAAAGTGATGTTTGTTGTACCAAATCGAGAGGATTTTTACAAGATTAAGAGCCCACATAACATGACTTAGCCTTAACAAATGATTTAGTTTAAGGAAGTAATTTTCAAGGCTCATGTCTGGCTAAGGGTTGGGTAATCGATGGCAGATAATCTCTGAACATCCAGATTCACTTGGTGGACACCCTGCATTTTATTTACTGAACCTTCTTTTGCCCTCCTCCTTTGTTTAATCCCTCCCTTTTCTTCTTCTAGTACAGAAGAGAAAGCATCAACTAACCACCAAAGTGCACTAACTTCCGCATGTGGGCTAGCGTAGACAGGAGCCTCTGTCTTAAGCGAACCTTGGCGCAAGCGATCAAGCTCAGAATGCTTTGCCTTTTACTCCATTCAGGGGGACCATGCAGCACTGGCCTGTATTATGGTTTAGGGAGAGACACTTCTCCTGTTGTCCAGATCTGATGCTTAGGGACCCAAAAATGAACACAAAAATCTGCCTAATGACCCACACAGTAGACAGCACCTCTCGCCCAGCATTGCCTTCTTGAGAGGTGACTGCTGACCCAGGCATCATTCTCCCCTTGTTCCTCCACCTCTCAATTTATTGCTCTGAGAGGAGAGAAACAAGTGGTTGTGAGCTACCTGGTGTGACCTCAAGGTGGGGTAACTCCTGGGGAGATGCTTCCCCCACTATCCTTGCTGTGGAGAGGAGAAAGCAACCTTTCCCCTCATTCAGACTGAGTGGGTGGAGGAGGGCTGCAGGTGTGGCCCTTGTGAAGCCCGTGGGTGCCTGGAGGGCTGCAGGTGTGGCCCTGGTGAAGCCCATGGGTGCCTGGAGGGCTGCAGGTGTGGCCTCTTTGAAGCCCATGGGTGCCTGGAGGGCTGCAGGTGTGGCCCTTGTGAAGCCCGT
>NW_004524738.1:3807592-3820806 GCF_000260255.1 Octodon degus
CCTGGAGGGCTGCAGGTGTGGCCCTTGTGAAGCCTGTGGGTGCCTGGAGGGCTGCAGGTGTGACCCTGGTGAAGCCCATGGTGCCTGTAAGAATGAGCACTGTGGATCCCTCCCAGCCCACAGGGCAGGTGTCCTGGGAGTGGTCTTCATTTACATTATTTTCTGGATCTTGGTGGGAGGGCATCCTGTGGGTAGAAAGCATCCCTCAGAAGAGAGCAGGGTCCTCTAGACCCCAAAGAGGCTCACTGATGAGCCAGAGGACCTCAGCACAAGATATGCAGGATCTGTTCCCAGAGGGGTCTCCCAGGGGTGAGCCCCCTGACTCTCTCCCCAGGAACCCCCTGTGGGGTTCCACAGGAGAATCAGCATTTAGCTTCCTGCATACAGGCCACTTGAGGGGGGTGGGAGGCAGCTATGACCAAGGCACAAGGTTCTGAGGATATGGACTGAGCCCTGGTCTTACCCCCTCCTACAGCCTGCAGAGCCAGGGGAGGCCGGAACCCTGGGAAGGGCCATAAGCGGGGCTCCTTTCTCTGCTCCAGCCCACTCAGGGTCCCACCCACTCAGTGCGGCACACATAGCATAGATGAGTGCGAGAAAAGCTTAAGACTGCACGGAGTAAGTTTTAATCATTGAGCTTCCCTCCAGAGTTGTGGGTTCTGGTTGGGCTGTCATTACCCATAATGCTTCTCTCTGGTGGGGTGGGATAAAAGGTTAAATAGAATGAGAAGTTCGCACTTGGACTCCCCACTGAGTTGTGACCACTCAGCAAATGCCCTGGGCAGGGGGTTGCGGAGGTGGAAGACAGGAGCACCTTGCATGTTCATTGGGCCGCTGACAGTCTGTGTCTTGCTTGCTTCCCTGCTAGAGTGCTGGACTTTTTCCACCCAAAGACCATCTCTGAAGAGTAGTTCATCAGAAACAGAGTCTGTGGTTCCAAGACTTGGGACACTTGGGTCCCCGTGGTACTTTGACAGGACTTTGGAAACCTCCCATAGCAAGATGAATCTGGAGGGACGAGCCTAGAGAGTCAGGGGCTGTCTCGCTCTGCATGCACGCAGGCATCCTGGGGTCCAGCTCAAAGGGCAGAGCGTGTGTGGGGCCAGCGAGGCCCTCTAGACCTGCTCCTGAAGTCAGCAGCCGGGTAGCGCTCCTTGTTTCCCGAAGGCCCTCCTGAACCAAGCTCTTCTGTTGCTTCAAGGCCCTCAGGATTTGCTCTGGCTCGCCGTCAGTCCCTAATACCTCTGGGCAGCCCGAGCGCGCTCCGTCGTCTGACTTCTGGCTTCTTCGCTTTGCAGGCCCACCACCCTTACAGGGTTAGTCGGCAAGGCGTCAGGTGAGTAGTGACCGCCAGATGGCAGCAGAGGACCAGTCTGACCGGCGGCCTCTCGCTTTTGGCGTGGGGGCGGGAGGTGGCATTTCCTTAGGAAGATCAGGTTGGTTGGAGGGGAAAGACAGCAAGCCAAGGTTTTAGAAGGCTGGGTGATCAATACAAGCAGGTGCAGAAAGATTCCAGTGCAATATTGAGATGAGGCTTGAAAGCATAATGATCTGTGTTTATTATGAGCTGGGCAATGTGTTAAACTCCCACATTATGTGATCCGCTGCTTGGAGCAACCTTGTAATTATTTGTATTTGGCTGGTGAGGAAATAGAATCTCAGATTAAGCTAAAGAACTTTTCTCTCTAGCCCAGGTTCATGCAGCAACTAATAATGGATGGAATTAAGACAAAAGATCAAGGCTGTCTAACTTTAGATGCTGAGTTCTGAGCCTCTTTGAGACGCAGTGTGAGGGGCAGAGTAGACCGGAGTTCTCAAAGTGTGGTCCTGGCGCACCTCGAATGGGGTTCACCTGGTGAGTTGGTAACGCAGAGATTATCGGACTCCGACTGTAGGATGAAGCCTGGAGCTCTGTGGTGCTTTTCTCTGTGCTGGGGCTGGAGCCCAGGGCTTTTGCCACTGAGCTACACCCCCAGCCTTTTATTTTATGTGTTTATTATTATGACACAAGGTCTCACTAAATTGCCTGATCTAGACTCAAAACTCCAGTTCTCTTGCCTCAGCCTCCCAGAGTGATGGGATTACAGTTGGGTGTCGCCAAGCCCAGCTAGCAATCTGTATTTTTTTTTTTTTTAAAGCCCTTTGTGGATTCTGATATTGCTTATGTTTTGAGAACCCTAATGGTGGACTGTAGGTGTCACCTGTCAGGGTACAGCCAGTACCCTACCCAGCCCTCACTGTCCATCAGCCGCCTCCCAAGGTGAAGAAGGTGTTTTGTATCATATCCCTTTTATTTTGCTTTTAAAATTATTTATGTTTTAGGACTCTCATATTAGAGAAATCATACAAAACACAGACTAATAAAAAAAAGAAGGTGCTTCAGGGTTCACCTCAATTCTGCTTCGAGACGCTCACATCTCTGTCTCTCCTTCAGCTGTGGGCAAACAAGCCTTTGTGGGACTTGGAACTTTTCTCCTCATTAACATGACAAACAGGCTACCTCTATCAAGGGCAGTCGGAGAGACCAACTTGGAATTTAGAATCTCCTTATAAATAAAGTCTCAGCTTCACCCATTAATGAAAGACATAAGATCTTTATGGCCCCATTCATTTCTGATCTTGCCAATTCGGTAGCCGGAGAGTGTCTTCTATCTTTGCCTCTGCCACTAATTACAGGACTCTACTCTGATGTGTGGGTAGTTCAGGTTTTAGTAAAACTCACTAATCATCTAAAAAAAATTATGCAGTACGTAAGACTGGAAGAAAAGTCTCCACATTCTTAATCTTTGTATTCCTAGCTAGGAGTTTCTAAGTGATTTCTACTTGTTTCTTTGCGCTTTCAAGGCTTTTTTTTAAAGCTTTGAAGTGTGTACAAAATTTTCAGCAAGAGAAGAAAATAATAAATGTTGTTTATAAACAAGTCTTTTATTCTGGGTGTTGCATCCAGTGGGATGAAAGTTATGAGCCTGAAATTCCTGACAGAGGTGATTTGACTAGGGAAATCACCCTGTTTGAAGTCTTGTATAGCCATTTAAAGAGAAAGATAGCTCAATGATTTTCACTTTATTAATTTGAAATTTATGATAATATATCTATAGGAGATAGCCCCTTTTGCAGAGGCAACAGAAGGACATTAAGGACAAGACAGGGTTAAGGAGCACTGATGGTTTCCATGGAGCTAGGACTACCTTTGACATGCTCATTTCTACGGCAGCATTGATAAGCTTCTCATCTACTTTTCCTATTCATTCATGAGTCAGAGTATAGATGGTAACATGACCCCAGCACCTCTCTCTAGCCTTGAAGTCAGACAGTGGGATGTATCACTGTATCAATCAAGCTCTAAATGTTTGCATTTGTTCAGACACGTATGGAAATGAGACATTCTAGAGTCCCCTCTCATGGCCGAATCCTGGACATCCAAGCCACTGAAAGGCTTTTGAGATTGCAGAAGCAAAGTAACAAGGGCAAAGTGACACAAAATGAGCTTTTGGGTACTTGAAAACTGTTTCTAAGCCAGGTGGTCTTGGGGAGTGGAAGGTATCTTACTGGTGGAGTTCTCCTTAATAAAGGCTCCTCTTGCCCTCGGGTTGAGAAATTCAACTTGGGTACTCCTCAAAGGCAAGCTGGCTTCCAGGCTTCCCTAGACGTCAGGTACGCTTCTGAGGAGAGAGGTTCACATAGCATCAAAGGTGGAAGGTGTAATTATTGGAAATGTGCTAGTAATTGGTTTTGAAACTGTCTCATTGCTATTTGTTTCTCAATAAAATTATTTAAAAAAAAGTGGAAGGTGCCACTGGTCCCCATGAATGGAGCTACTGAGGGCCCCCTGGTCTGCACTGTCACGCCAAGGGGGTCTTCAGAAGCTGGGAGCAGAGTGTCACCTAGCAGAGTCCTTCCCTAGAAGCCCCTGTGCTGATGGGGTCCTGCATGATGCATGAGGGTTAAGGGCGTCATCACCTTCATCCTTTTGTGTCTTACTTCTTTCCACATGCACATTAGCACGAGAGCTTCCTGAAAGCCAGATGTTGTCTTTGGATGTCACGCAGGCACTCAGCATCAAGCAAGCATCGGAGAAGCAGTCAGTGTGCCCTGAAGGAAGGCACACTGACTGGAGGGCATCGTAAGTGTTTGACATGCGTGGCACTCTCATTATGTCATACTATTTTTCTAGTAAGTCAACCAAGTTTTCTCTTTTCAGCAACTGTATACAGGAACTCCAGAGACCAAAGTGCCAGTAGATCGCTTCAAAGGTGATGGCTGAGAAAATTTTCTTGCTACAAAATCTTGTGAATTCTTGACATCTAAGAGCTTTGAAATATTGGTTTTTAAAAGTATTTATTTATTTAGCACCGGTTCCCTTTCTTCAAAGGAAATACAAGGCCGACGCTCAATCTATGAATAAGATAAACGTGGGCCTGCTCATGCGTGAGTTAGGACAGAGAGCTCCCAGCCTGGTTGGCTCAGATCACCTCCTCTTTTTTTTTTCCTCTGTTGAATCAGAAAATTTCCTCCCTATAGCACCCAGGATGACAGTTCTCAAGCAAGGTGTCACATTAGAATCACCTGGGAAACTTGAAAGCCCTGGGGCACCCAGATCAATAGAAGACCAGTTCAACCAGAATCTTGGGTGGACAGGAGTAGTGTTACTGTATCAGCCATTGAAGCATCCCAGGACATAGATAGGGCTCGCTGTCTGTCCCCAGGCTCTCCCACTGGCTCTCTAGTGGATATTGCCCAAATTTGGCAGCCTAGCTTCCATTCTGCCCCCTCACAGCATCTTGGTTTCCTCACAGGGACTCACCTCTGCACCTTGTAGAGCAATGAAGGTGAATGCTGGACCTCTGAGTGGTGCCTGGAAATCCTGCTGTCTGTAGCACATGCAGCAAGCAGCGCATGACATGTGCTTAGCCAGTTCAATCTCCTCTCCCAAAATCCTGACCTTGAACTGAAAGGATGGATATGAAAAGTGGTGAGGATCCGTGCATCTGTTAGTAGTGTCCGATGGAGGGGGAAACAGTTCCTGGATCTTCTCAGTTTCTGGAGCTGATCCATTAGTGGAGGTTACAAGGCTAACCCTTGAGATACCCTCAGTCCTACAATTACCAGCCTAGACCTTGATACATTCCTCTCTGGCTTTGGTTGGTTAGTTATATTCCATTGTTTGCCACCTACCTGGAAAAGCCCTTTACTGCTTTCCTTGCATCAAGAACATAAAGCTGACTGTACAAGGTCACCTGCAAGTCTTCACTGTCCCTCTGTTGCTTATGGAGAAAACTCAGACTCCTCAGTATCAGCATCCTCCTGGCCTTGCCAGGAAGTGGTCCATGATCCACTCAAGCCTCAGCTCTCCCAGGCCTTCACCACATTTTTCCTGGCCAAGTGCCGCCTCATCTTGCATTTTGGGCCATAGTCAACTCCTTTGTGAAATCTTTTATCTCAGCGACTTTCTGCACTACTGAGACACAATGACCGGGACCCACAATTTAAAGGAGAGGTTTGTGTTGTCTCACAGATTGTAGAGGTCTCAGATCATAGTCCCATGACTCCAAGCTAAGAACATGAGGGCACACAATTCATCAAAGCAACCAGGAAGCAGAGGGGAAGACATCTGGAAGGGGGCACATCCTTCTAGGTCATTCCCGCAGGGACCTACCTCTTCCAACTAAGTCCTGTATCCTACCAGCAAGTCATAATCCAGTCATTTCCAAAGGTTCTGCCTGGATTCACACAAGGCTTCAGGTGGACATTAATGACAGCTGTCTTGGCCCTTTGCTTCCTAGAACTGAGTCCTCTGTACAGACTTGTTATTTGATCCATTTATTTGCAACTCTGTGAAGACTGGGATTGAATTTTCCTTGAGGCCCACCCACCCATGGGTCTGGTTTCATTCTTTTTTTTTTTTTTTTTTTTTTAGTACAGGGTCTATAGGGTCTCACTACACAGATTGGACTCGTAGTGATTCTCCTGTTGCCAGCCTCCCAAGCACTGGGATTACAGGTGCGTGCCACCACACCCAGCCTCAATCACTGTCTCAGTGCTTCGGGGGTGGGGCTGGCATGGTTTGCTAAGGATCGAACCCCAGCCACTGCACTCTGCCTAAGCAGGCGCTTTAGTCCGCTGAGCTATCAGGCTGGCCCCTGGCTTTGTTCTTATAGGCACACCTGCGTCGTAATCAGGGAAGTGATCCTGACAGCCTAGAGGGAATGTGGTATATGTTTATGGAGATGGCTGCAGTCCTACCCCACTCCCGTGTGCACATACCACTGCCCTGGACCGTTCACATTTCTCCTACCAAGGCTTAATTTTCCTCCCATTGAATTTGGCTCTCTGACTTAATTTGGCCAAATGAATGTACTGCAGATGGTTTTCTGAGCCTTCTGAGTCTAGGCCTCAAACAGTATTGCTGCTGTTACTGCAACTGGCCCTTTGGATTTCTGGCCAGAGACCGCTGTGGAAAACAGCTCTGCTCAGTCTGCTCCAGCCTGAGAACCAGGGGACTGCAGCCAATGGCCAGCAGCAGTTGCCAGGCAAGTGGATGAGGCCTCTCTGCCTGGATGAGCTGCCAGGTGACTGCAGCCGTGTGAGCGACCCCTGGGGAGGCCCACAGAAGAGCTAGCTGCCTGTATGGATTCTCTCAGCCCGAACTGCTGGCCCACAAAGGGGTGAGCGGATGAATGGTTGTGATTTTTAACTTGCTAAATTTTAGGAAGTTTGTTATGTAGCAATACAGAAGATATCTGGGGATAAATATAAAAAAAGGGGTGCATTGTTCTCCCCATGTTTTCTATCCTTCAATGATTGTGACTCTGCCTGGTGCTGACCATCCGTGCAAGTGGCATGGTTGACCCCGTGCTCTTTGCTGCCTGCATTAGTTTGCTGGGGCTGCCCAAATCCCAGACTCAGTGGTTTAAACAGCAGAGAATACTTTCCTCATCATTCTGGAGCATTGAAATCCAGCTGTTGGCAGGACTGGCTTCCTCTAAGGGCTCTCTCTTTGGCTTGACAATGGTTATCTTTCAGCGTCTCCTCAAGGACCTTTCTCAGGGATCATCTGTGTCCTAATTCATTCATTCTCTCTCTCTGTCTCTCTGTCTCTGTCTCTCTCTGTCTCTGTCTCTCTCTCTGTCTCTCTCTGTCTCTCTCTGTCTCTCTCTCTGTCTCTCTGTCTCTGTCTCTCTCTCTGTCTCTCTGTCTGGAAAGATCTACAGGGTGTTCAGTGTACTAGACCAGACTCGTAAGTGACCTGCCTGTTTATAGCCTCGGGATTGAACTACCGGCCCCTGTGCTTGCTTGCAGGTGTTTTAATTTGCTGAGCTATTTGGCCAGCCCAAAGTTGTTTGGTTTTTTTTTTTATCTTTTTATTTTTTGTTTGTTTTGTGGTACAGGAAGCTGTGCTTGTCAAGCAGGCGCTTATTCTACTGAGCTATCTCCCTCTAATTCCTCTCCTTATAAAAACTCCATTTTAATTTCCTATTGTCTTGTTTTAAAATTATGTATCATTGTTTCTAATTTTTATTCTCTTTAAAATAAAATAAGAAGATCAAAGCTCCGTTAACATTAAGTCCCTCCCATGTATTTTGTTTTACCTTACTTACCCCTTTGAAGGCCCTACTTCCAAATTCAGGCATATTCAGAGCTCCTGGTTGTTAACATTTCAACAGACAAATTTTGAAAAGATATAATTCAGTACACAGCAGTGCTTAAAATCTACGGATTAGCTTATTTTATTGCCTACACTTCTTGCCTGCTGGTAGTTGGCAAAGTAATGTCGCAGTTTGACACAGAAGGCCATGGACCATTCTAAGTAAACTTCTAGTTTTATAAAAAGCGTAAAGTAGCTTGGAATTAGTGATCCACTTGTCATCTTCCCATCCAACTGCTCCGTCCGTCCTGGCTACACTCTGGGATTGCCTGAGCAGTTTGACAAGTAGGCTGTACGTGCCCAGAAGGAGCTGGAAATCTGGCTACCAGTGGAGGCCACCATAAGCAGAGGCCACCTCTCTCAGTTCCACAGTGCTGCTGGTGTGCGAGATAATGGAATGACAATTTCTATGAATAATTACAAATAACACATTTTCTCTTGGTAAGAGATAAAGGTAGGGATGTAGCTCTTTTTTTTTTCCCAAGAAATATTAAGAATTGGCCATTTTCAAGAAACACCCACTGCATGCCCATCAATAAAGGAGAACCATAACAAAATAGGCAATTTTTCTTATGACTATGATTTAAAGAAAAACTGCAGACACTTGAGCACATCAGTTAAGTTTAAGGAAAAATAAATCTAGATTTGTTTTATTAGGTTCAGAGATATGAGAATTGTAGGCTTCCTCTTTCTTCACCTTGTCTGACTCCTTTTTTTTTTTCCTTCTGTATTTTTCGGGAAGGGTTTACAGGGTATTCAGGGTCTCACTACTAGATGAGACTCATAGTAATTCTCCTGTTTATAGCCTCTCAAGTGCTGGGATTATAGGCACATGCCACCATGCCCAATCTCAATCTCAGCATGCCCCAGGAATGGGGTGGGGGATGGGGTGGGTATAGCAGGCCCAGGGATTGAACCCCTGGCCCCTGTGCCTGCTTACAGGTGCTGTGAATCACTGAGCTACTTGGCCTGCCCTAAAAGCTTGAAGGATTTTTTTTTTTTTTTTTTTTGGCTGGCTCAGGCTGCCTTAAGGGCTGGTCTGGTAAGGAATGTGGAGCTGGGGATTGAACCCCGGTATCCTGTGCCTGATTGTGTTTGCATGTGCAGGCGCTTAAACAACTGAGCTAACCTGCAGGCCCCCTTGTCTGACTTCTGTTAACATTTGTTATGCCTTATTCTGAATTGAGTCTCAAACTGGACTGCCTTTCAGGACAGGTGTTTCCGTAGAGGTTCTTTGACCCAAATAGCTGAGCGTTTGTAATAAGTTTTATTTTGGTATCTAGTCAGATTCCTAATCATGGTCCATAAGAAAGCATGTGACTTTGACATTGGGATGTAGCTTTTACCAAACTCTCAGGAAGATAAGCATACCCATATGGTTTGGAAAGAAGAGTTTTGGACTGGGGAGATGGCTCAGTAGAATAAGCAAGGGCCTGAGTTCAAAACCAGGTTCCGCAAAAAAAACCCCAACCAACCAAACAAAAAAAGACCCAACAACAAAACAAAGAAAGCAAGAAGGATTTTGCTCAAATTCTAGGAATTTGATCCAGTTCTTTAGCCCACAGACAGCAAAGGGTGACGTGGTGGCAGGATGGATGTGCTCTGTGTATATCAAATGTTTGCCTTGGTAAATCGATACACAGACACATCAACGGAAGAATTTGGTTACTAGAATTATCTGGATTTCTAAGGGGTAATTAGTTACCAATTATATTGAACATTTGCTACTTGGGAAGCTCAAATTGTAGTTGTGAAGAAAGGGTCAAGCCTTAACTCTTGCTGTTTAAATGCTTTCTGAAATGTCTGAGTCGACACTTCTGCCTAATTAAGTGTAAGTTAGCTCACCAGGCCGAACCTGATGACTCGGCGCCTCTGCAGCCTCAGGGTGGTGATTCTTATTTCTAGTAATCAGTGTTACAGGGCTGGAGCTTGTGGTGGAAAACAACCAGGCTGCTTATCAATGCATCCTGTTCATTGTCTCCTCAGTCTGTAAAAACAACCATTTGTTGACAGTCTGACTAGGGGAACCAGACTTGTGCTGTGCGCTCTGAGACCTACAGAAATTACTAAACCAGGTTCGCTGTGCCCGGGAGCTTAAGAGTCCTGTGACTTCAGCTTGGAGGTCGCTCATTTAAATAAATTCCTGAAAACAGCAATGCATATCCTTGTTACTTGCATCATTCTCAAAGTGGACCTTATAAAACATGATCCTAGTTGCTGAACACCACTTAGCTTACATGAAAGTTTATGTTAGGTGTCCGCTCTAATAATACACGTTTAATTATATAACTGTATCTAGCAGGGTTATTCCTATCAATGTAAGCAGTGCTTCCTATTAATGCTTGCTGGTGCATGCCTTCCTTGCATATGCATGTACCTGTAGAAACACACACAAATTGATCTGTAGGTAGACTCAAGACTGTGCAAGCGCGAGATCTGTGTGGAACTTTGTATGCTGCCATTCCTAGTGAGGAGACCACAGGGAAAGGCACAGGAATGAGCTTTCTCAGACATTAAACCCACATTGAGGTTTCCGGTGGGCAGTCAGCCTTAGTCTGTGTTCATCGGAAGAGCAGCTGCAAGGCTGGCATGCAAGAAAAGATGAGGGAGGTGAGTCAAGCAACAGAACAGAGCAATGGAGAACATGTAGAGTGCGCCACAGAGGGAGACTGACTGATCCCTCTTAGTGAGTGTATGGATGGTGCCTCCATGAGGCAGCAGGATGGAACCTGTTCTCCCACAGAGCACAGGAAGGCCTACCTCTGAAGACCAGCACCTATGCATTCCTGCACATCTGCTGCTTCTCTTTCCCACTGATTGACAACATGAAGTGAAATCAATCCTATAAAGCACTCAGAACTTAGGAATGTCTCACCAAATGCTGTCTCCTTTTCTTCTCTGGATTGAAGCTACTTTTTGTGTCTTGAAGGCACTTCCTAGAAACAGGAAAAAGACACTGATCATGCAGCATCTCCCAATGTGTGTGTCTCCAGTGGGTAAAAGTTGAGAGATTATCTGTTTTCCATACTTTCAGAGCTACTTAGCTTCCCAGGGAGCATAAGAAATGTCCAGAGAGAATTGAATTCTACATCTCTCTGATCTTAACATCAACAGATGTAGGAGCATCCTCTTAGTAGGAGGCTGAACGCCCACAGATGGCAAGTGAAGCGTATAAATATCGACACGTGTAGGGAAGTCCTGCAGTGAGGAGCAGCTCTCCTGGCAGAATATTGATCATGCCCGCACACAGCTTCATGGGACCTGATTCTTACGCTATTTTAGGGGGTGGCTAGGGTGATATGGGAGTCTAAGGGAGCTGAAGGAGGAAGTTTAAGAGCAAACAAAAACATAGTTAAGACCCATGGAACATTTAATGTAGCCACTTAACTCTTATAAAACTCTATAAGGTAAGGACTATTACTGTGGGGAAATGGGCACAGAGGAACAAAGCAGGTACACCCCATGGAGAGGGAGTGGCTGAGTCATGACTTGAACTCAAGCAGTCTGCCTCCATGGGAGTGCTCCATTCTGGGAGGCTGTGGGCTCCACGATAGGGGGACAAAGAAGTCTGAGGCATTGAGAGACACAATGTGAGATGGACAGAAGACCTCTCTACCTTCCAACTCTAGTTTTGAGAGACATAACTAGAAATCTTCCACATGGCTTATGCAACAGCATTTCTATATTATTTGTGGCAAGGAAGGATTTCTTAAATCATGAACTCCAAAGGAAAGACTGATTAATTCAACTCTATTGAAACTAAAGACCTCTGTTCAACAGAACACATCAACAAGAAAATGAAAAGAAAATCACAGGGTCGGGGAGGAGAAAGCATTTTTCAGTAATTATCATTGTAAAGAACTCACGCCCCAAATGTATGAACGACTCTTACCAGTATAAACTAATAAGAAAAGGACAATTCAAACAAAAAAATCTTCAAATGTTTTTGACCCACTCTTCATAAAAAGAAAGTACTAATGGCTACTCAATACGTGAGAATATGCTCAGTCTCATTAATCATCAAGAAAATACAGTACAAAACCTCTAAGGAATATCATTACAAACTTACCAACTGGCTAAAATTAAGCACTCTATGATGCAAAAGTGCTGGGGAGGATGTGGAGTACAGGAAATTCATATTTACTTTGGTGGAAACACAAAATAGTATAAATACCATAAAAGACTGTATCTGAAGCTTTCCATACCTTATGATGAACACTCAGGGTGCCTTTTGCTAGGTATATACTTTCACAGAGAGATAATAAACAGTGTTCCTAACAGCTTTGATGTTTAATTGTTCTAAAGAGGTTGCAATGTAAGCATCAGTTAGCAGAGGGATGGACACATAGACTTGACCACTTGTTTCCAGTGGGTACTATCCAGTGGTGAAAAGGAATGAACTACAGCTTCGCACAACAAAGTACGTGAAGTTTACGAGCAATGATGAATATCAGAAGAAAAGCACCACGTCTTCCATTGCTGGGAGCTACCTTCTTCTTCATGTTGTGAGAAGCAGGCTTTGATCATCACCAATCATCAAGGGTTCAAAACTCAAAAATTTCCTGGATCTGGTCTGGCATCTATGAATCACACAGACCATAATGTGCTTGGGAGTTAGTGGGTTACGAAGGCGCTCTGAAAGTGGCATGTGTACATTTAAAAAGTATCTAACTGAGAAAGTACACAAACACCTCCTTAGTCCATTGCAGATATCCTTGGTAGTAGGTTGTCATTTCAGGCAGAAATAATGGCTAGGACTTGCTCATTAAGAGGTTGCATGGTCCATTCTCTTCTGCAGTCTAAGAACTGCTAGGATCCCAACTGATATAATTTTAGAATTTTGTTGAGCTTAGGATTCATAAAAAAACACACATAGATGCTTCTAACATAGCAGAGGGTGGTGGAGGGGTTTTTCTTGTTTTAACAGAATCATTGTTCTCTGAGCAGATAATATTCCAGCTGGTCAGTTTTCTTCTGGGTTTACAGGAGATGATAGTGAGGGTAATGTGAAGGTCAGATTCCCTTCAACACTAGGACAGAATCCCTGGTCTATGCAGGTCTCAGGAGCTGCAAGTTATAGGCCTGCCTCTGATGCTGTGCTAGCTCAATGCCTCAATTTCTTCCTCTGTACAATAAGGGATTTGAACAAGATGATTGCTGCGTTCCATCTGGGCTCTGACATTGCTCTTTCTATGTAGTTCAAGGAAGATCTCTCAAGCCAGTAATACCAATTTTACAACTTTCAATTCATTTGGTTGATACCCAGCCCCTGCCTATGAGTAGGGACATCCATCCCCTTTATGGCCTGAAAATTCCTTGGGCAACTGTTGGGCGCTTGATTTGGGCCAGAGAAGCTCTGTGTGGCATGCAGGAGGGGATGACCTCACAGTGAGTTAGTCGCCCAAAGCCAATCTAGATTTTTATCCTAAGGGTACCGTCTGAGGAGCGCTGTCCCAGATGCCACTGTCTCGGATAAGCTGAGTGGAAAAGGGAGAGATTTTATGTCCTGTGGCCTTTTCCACTTTCGCGGCATTTCTAATATCAAGGCGGCACAGGTCTGGCACGTGGC
>NW_004524738.1:3822426-3832563 GCF_000260255.1 Octodon degus
TCTGTCTCTCTCTGTCTCCATCTCCCTTTGTCTCGTGTCTCTGTCTCTGTTTCTCTCTCGCTCTGTCTCTCAATTCCCTATTTAATCTCCTCCACTTCCTCTTCAAGAGAAAAATATCCCTCTATGTCTTTCAGAGCATGACAGACGGCAGCTTATTGAAAACTTTCTCTGTGTCAGATTCTAGTCTTAACTCTTTGCATACGACTCCAGTTCATTTCTTTTTTTTTTTTTGCGGAACCAGGGATTGAACTCAGATCCTTGCGTTTGCCAGTCAAGCACTTATCCTACTGAGGCATCTCCCCAGCCCCCTCCAGTTCATTTCTATAAACCCCATAAAAGACCTTTTTTACACTTATTTTCTAGGTGAGAATATTGAGGCAAACAATAGCTAGGTAACTTGTCTAAGGTCACATAGCTAGGAACCGAAAGAGCTGGGTTCGAACTTAGGAGCTTGGATTCAGAGCCCCCTCGCATGATATCAGCTCTGACACTGTACTGCTTCTTATGAAAGCATTTCCTCTAGGCAAATTTGGAGTTGTCCAAAAGAGGGAATTAGGTGAATGAATACTTTTTCATCTCTTTAAATATGCATAGTTATAAATTTTGTGCCAACAATTCTCAATATTGCAGCTACTGTGCATGTTGACCTTAAGACAATGCGGATGGGAACAAGCACCATTATTTTATGCATCATTTAAACTATGGTCGGGGCTGGGGAAAGGGCTCAGTGGAATGAGCACTTCCCTGGCAAGCGCAAGGGCTTGAGTTCAATCCCCAGTTCCACCAAACAACAACAACAACAACAACAACAACAACAACAACAACAACAACAACAAAACCCCCCCAAAAAACCCTATGGCACAAGATCTTAATGATGGCAGAGTGTGACTTATGACTTGTCATATTACTTTAAAGTTTCTTTAAGAACTGCCAAAGGTCTAGCAATATCTCCTCCCTTCAGTCTTAGTAACACAACTTTGTGTGGCTTCATCTGCTGATAGATCTTTCTTTCTTAGATCCTGGAAAGGGATTGCTTGTTCTTTTCTAAGAAAATGTAAAATTGTAGTCACTCCTTCAATATCCAAAGTTTGTTTTAGTAATATCACAGTGCCACTCTACTATTCTGTTTCTCTCTTTTTCTAAAGATTCAGTAGTCATTTTCTTTTCATGTGACAATCATTGTATATTTTTGAGCTTTTCTTTCCTTTTTATTACGAAAATGTTTAAACATATACAAGAAAAGGAAAGAATAGAACAATTAGCTTCCACGAATCCATTATTTATCTCCAACAATTACCAACATTTTGCTACTCTGCTTTGAAGACATTTTAAATGGTAATTAAACTCAGCACAGGAATGAAGATTGTGGGAAATATCTCTGACAAGTTGGGAGTTGCTGTCAGTGACAACTCTGCTGCCGCCACTGCCTGGCTGTGGGGGACAGGAGGTCAGCATCACTGGAAAGTAAATTAGAATTTCAGAGCTGTTAAGTTCATGATAGAATTAATAGCTGGCAGCAGTAGTGCAGTTAGTCTACATTTCAGGTATATGCTGGTACCTAACAGCTTGAAATGTTGTTTACAAAGTGTTTTGTAGAATGTCCCCCAACCCTGCACTAGTCCCTCCTCACCATCCAATGACAAAGCATACCAACATGTATTCTGAAGGTCCCGAAGGTCTCCCTTCTCCTTATTAGGACTGTAAAGTGTTATGGCCAGACAGGCGTGTAGGGATCCGCTGGTCCATTTTGTGGGGTGGTATTAGTAAAAGCACCCACATCTCACCAGTTAAGTATGGACTAATCCCCTATCTTTGGGCTCCTTGGCCACTCCCATGGTTTTGAATGGGTGAGCGCTGCTCGGATGTGTCCAGTTCTGGGCTTTTTGGCCACATGCCTCTGCGTGTGCTCCTGTGAACCACAAGGGGCTTACCCTCTGCTCGGCTTGCAAGGCTGCGCCTTCCGGGCTGTGTGTCCTAAGCTTGGAGATGGACGGTGTAGCTAAGATATGTTGTTCTCCAGCTCTGCCAAGTATGGGAAGAGCAACCCTGTCAGGAAGTAGCCTGGGCATTGGTAGAAAACTCACAAGAAGAAGAAGAAGAATCTGAAGCGCTGAGCCACTGCAGAAGAGCAAGTGACAGGGCATAGTGGGAAGGGACCCTATGCGATGTCAGACAGTCAGCTTTGGGGTCTTAGCCGTCCAAGCCTGGGGGAGGCCACACCCATAGTCAGTGTGCTTTCTGCTTCAGTGTGCTCTGGACAACCTCCAACTTTGCAGACTTTCTCCAAAGATCCGTGGAAGGGCACAGTGCCCACACTCACCCAAGCAGCCCCCAGCAGCCACCTTACCCAGGGGACTGTGCCCCCTTCCAATGTTGGGATTTCCTCACGGAATTACTTTCAGTTCCTACCTCCAGTTACTGCTAGATCATTCTTGACTGGCTTTCTTTTTTTCCTCAGCTCACTTTTCCATCCCTTAGAAAATTTTCCTTGGATGCCTTACGTAAACTACTTGAAGTGTTTCTTCCAGGGGCTACTTCTGAGAATGCCAAAATGGAGACAAGATGCAATGAGTCACTTCATTTCTTTGGGCTCACCTGCTGGGTGGGAGAGACAGCTCAGGGACACATTTCTGTTAGCATTTCCCAAAAAAACCTCTTTTTGGCAGAGGACAGATATGTGAGAAGGGGAGGCAGGTTCCATCATCTGCATTTTGCAGGTCAGGAGCCGGGAGGCCTTGAGGTGTGCTGTACCTTGCTGTAGGCCCCTCTGATCATAAGGGGCTGCCCTGGGATGGAGTTGCGAGGCTGTCAACCCTGAGACCCATTACCTAGTTTTCTTCTCAGTGTTTTGGGTCTCTAGCGTTTCTTTCCAATAGTGGTTCTTAGATTTTTCAGTGTTCAGAAAGAGCAATTGGGTGATGGAGGCAGATCTCAGCACCCGGGCTCTGTCCTCTGGGGCTGTGGTCAGCCTTGGCTAGAGGAGGTACACCTGGGTGTCTCTGGGGCCTTAGAGGATTTAGGGGCCTGCTGTGTGTCCGAGATCCCTGAGACATATTTGCATCTTGCGTCGTACCTTGTGAGTAGATAGATTCCTGGCAGTTTGCTCAATCTACTTTGCAGCACTGGTTCCAGTGTTGAGTTCAGAAGCACAATCAGGCCGTGCCCTGCAAAGCCAGCATCTTACCTCAGGGTGAGCTGCCTACCTGGGTTACCTATCTCCGTGTGGATTCATCCTCCTATCAATATTGGCCAGTTCTTCACACTGAGTCTCTGTAAGGCCCATGCCGGGTGGCACCCTGGGAAGACAGGAAGAGAACATTAAATTCTGCAGGAACAAGCAAGTCTGCTCTTCAAAGGACATTTTCCATAGCAAGTCAATAGCCTTGCAGGAGTATTAGCCCATCCTATAGAGGATGTTTTGGATCATACCCACAATTACCCTAAACCTCTAATCCAGGCTAACATCCCACCCAGGCAACAAGTGGGGGTTCTGAAATCGTGTAACAATCACACCTAACTGCTGTCTCTCCCTCACTTATTCTTGGAATACTGATCCACTCCCGCAGCTTCTCCTGCTGGGTCACTTGTTTATTCTCAATCTTGTCCTCTCCCTTAGTGTTTGGAAGGGGACAGAATGTAGTCAATCCTATCTTGACATAGGACAGGTAGACAGTCACCCCTATCACCACCTGTTCCTGGCTATTTCAGGAAACTGCTTTACAAGAGCCAGCTCTAGCAGCCAGGGCTGGCCAGCTATTGATTTTGTGGCCAGTGCCTAGCTGGGCTGGTTCTGACCCACCTCAATGAGTACTTGGAAAGGTACCATAGCCCAGTTAGGTGGCCTTGATAGCCCTGTAAAGAAATAGCAGTGACTATGCTGAGCCTTTTGCAAACTCTAATGCTTAGGTACTAATTGGGCTGCCTTTCTCCTGTTTCATTGGCTGTTTTATTTTGGGAAGCATTTTTGGCCACCTGCCACAATCGTTTTCAGATTGACAGACAGGCAGTGGTGCTTTGATTGAAAGGCCAGAAATACTCTCAACCTCTACCCAGTAATAGCTGCAGCAGCACCTGCGACTTTCATATCACAGTTGTAAGACAGGGCAAGAGGGCAAGGGACACTCCCAGCTGGAAGAAGGGACACACTCAGTATAGCGATCATCATCAGTCAGAAAAGTACTGTTTTGGGCCAGTCAGAAGCTTGCTGCTTTCAGGTCTTCATTTCAATCTGGGGCTGTTCCTGCGACCAGGCAGAAGGTACTCTCTTCAGCCCTTCACTGCCTGTGGGCACAGCCTATCAGAAGACACTATTTCTGATCCTTCATTAACACATTCAGGAAGCCAAATGAGTTTTTTGATGGGATAGTTTGTATGTGATGTGAAGTCAAGTGTATGTTTGATTGGATGACTTTCCCAATGCCTTATTTGCACGAAGGAGAGATAACCCAGGGATTTTGGATCCAAAGACCACTTCTCCCTATTCTCAGGGCTGCTGGGAGTCTTCACTGGCCTGCTCTCACTCTGCAGAGCATACTTCCTTTCCATCATCTATAAATGTACTATGTCACTGTCTTTTCTGTGTGTCTTCTCAACTATTTGTCCAGGACATTGAGAACCTGGAAAGAAGCCCCATGGGACTCTGCCTCTAACAGTTGAATATGTGCTGAGTCAACAGAACCTTCTAAGTAGCAGTGCCAGCAGAGAGGAGAGGTGTGAGCCCCAGAGTGACCTTTTGGCTTTAATACCTTAGTACATGTGCAGAGCATCATGACAGAATGGAAAAGACAGCCTAGAAAGTCAAGTGATCAGATTAGAGTAGCTCGGTTACTTAGCAGCTGAGTGAGAGAGACACAGGTAAGGACAAGCACGTTGTGAAGGAGAGCAGGGAGGTGGGCACTAGGCCAGTAGGGACTCTGGGCATTGGTGAGTAGTGGAGGGGGAGCTGTGCACAGCAGCGAACAAGAGGGAGCACAAAGTTATTGCTCACAGTTGTGCTGCTGATCAGCTCTTATCTCAATCTACCTTGTCCAAATTGTACAACAGTCTTTCTCTGGCAAGTGTGACCTCTCTATTTTAGACATTCTCTTCCTTTTCAGAAGCAGTGAACGTGGTTGGAAAGAGCAAGGAACCTAGAGTTGAAAGATTCAACTTGTGTCTCTATTTTCTCTTCTGTAGAATGGGAGAAACACGGAACTATTGCTAGGATCCACCGAGAGAGCTTGTGTGTCAAGTATTTTGTGAGGCACAGCACAAATGTCCAGTTGAATTATCTTGGGGAAACACTTTTTTTGCATTGCCAGTACTCTGTCCTTTAGAGAATTAGTCAAAGATTTCACAGCATCTTGAAATAAGCGGCAGCCTCTCTGAATTCTGCAAAACCCAAGTGAAGAATTATTTCACAGGGTTTGGAGACAGCATTTCTAGCTCCGCTTGGGCTCACCTGGAGGGAGCTGTCTGAAATGTCACCTACTGGGAGGTGCAGAGGAGAGGGTGATGTGCCTGGAGGAGCAGCCAGGTTGGGTCCACAGCCCTTCCAACATGAAAAAGCTGTGCTGCCTCAGACCTTTCCCTCAGCACTCTCTCAGCCTGCAACAAAGAGCTTTTCCCAACGTGGGGGTTTTGCCTTCGCAGGCATTGTTGCCCGGGAGCTCTGCAAATGTCAAACCCATTATCAGGCTGAGGAAGGCAGGGTTCTAATTGAACTTTTTCTCCAACCTTCTGCCTTCCCCGGCCTTAACAAGACTACTTGTGCCATTGTGCCCTTTTTACAAGGCCTGGACTGGACAAAGCAAATTATCTTCAAAGAAATGTTTGGACAGGAATAAGTCTGAACTTTTGAAGTATTTGTTTTTTACGTCCCGGTATCTCCTGGCTGCCGGCATTTCTTGCTCACGGGTTAAGGACACTATCTGCCACAGCAGGTCTTCACACAGATAAAAAAGAAAAACAGCAAGAAGGGCCGGGAGAGAATGTTGCAAACACGTGGAAGGCTGAGTCTCACTTTCTGTGTGGCTGTATAAAGTTTCTCCAATGTTCTTTCATCTTAAGCCCCACTCCCTCTGCATCCCATCTGACGCTTTACTATCCTGGCTTCTCTTTCCCTCCCCTCATAGTCAAGCTTCTTAAAGATGTAGTATGTCCCCGCTGTCTCCCTTGTCACTCTCTACCACACGCCCATCCACTCGAGCTGGCTTCTGCCTTGACCGGTTCACCGGCCTCACCCTCACAGCTCCATAAATGGCCTCTCAGCTGTAATCCGTTCCCAGCCCCACTTCAGCTTTCTTTCAGGCCATGTCCACTCTTGACTGGATTACTTCGATAGCTTCCCAATGGGTGCTCACGTGCCCCATCTTGATTATTTCTAATCCACTTGCTTTTCTGCCACCAAAGAGACCTTCAGAGGCACTTCAGGGTCCTCAGGATGTTCCAAACCCCCAAGCTGGCTTACCAAGCTGTTGGAAGTCACTGCCAACTGCTGCCTCCAGGCCTGCCAGACCCTCTGCTATCTGGCCCTAAGGCCACATTGATTTATTTGTAGCTTCCTTTCTAAGCTCTGCTGTTTTTCTCCTCAGGACTTTGGCACCAGATGTCTCCTCTGCTGGAATGCTTCCCTTTGGGTAGGCTGACTGCTCTCCGTGTCTCTAGTGACACACAGAAACCCTTAGTGTCCCCCGAGCCTAGATCACAGGTCCTTCCCACGTGTTTTTCCAGTACCTGAATTTCCCCCAAATTTCCACTGCATGGCCTATTCACAGGTATCTTGCTTTCCCAAGAGGAAGCAGCTCCGAGGCCTCTGAGGCCTCCGAGGCCTCCAAGTGTAAGTGTGCTGCAAGGACGGCTCCATGGGAAACCTGTGAGGGGCCAGGAAGCACAACAGGGGTGGGGAAGAGCCCAGACATGAAAGTGTCCTCAGGCATCACCCTAGGATGAGACCACAGCCTGATCTTGCAGGGGAGTGCTGAGTGTAAGTCAGGGCTCCTGTTGCCCCCAGGAGGCCCAGGATCTGAGCTGTTGTTCCCAGCACTGATGCTCACTGGGCAAGGGCTGCTCTAGGAGAACCAACTCCCCAGGACTCCACTTCTTTCTTTTTGCATGCGTGTGCGTGTGCATGCATATGTGCGTTTATGTGTGTGTGTGTGTGTGTGTGTGTGTGTGTGCAGTCTCTTGGGGGCACGGGTACTGGCTTGGTGCTGAGGCTGGCTTCACCCAACAAGGTGGTGCACAAAATGACAGAAAATGATCCCAGAGGTCTGGGTAGAGCACTAGAATCACTAAACTGTGTGTGTGTGTGTGTGTGTGTGTGTGTGTGTGTGTGTATGGTTTGTCCCATGCAGTGCCTGGTACTAGATGTGCAGTGTTTTGTTTTTTACATGAACAAAGGAGAGCGTGTTTTATTCCTCACGTCGCCAACCTGTTTGCAATATTTTATACTATTCACATCTCCCTCCTTGGCAGACTTTATCCCACTTGGTTTTTGGGGCCCTTCTCAGGACTGCCTCCCTCCCTTACATTCTGCCTTCTCTCCTGCAGCACTGCTGTGCTCTGGGTCAGGAAATTGGGCCCCAAATCCATAACTATGCAGTGGCTCAGTACTGGGCTGAATTTTGATTTTCGTCTAAAGGAGAAAGAGGTTTAGCAATCCTTTGGTGTTCTGAAAACTAAATGACTGTGAAGATACAACCTTAGAAGAATTCTAGGCACACATTGAACATACCAACTAACTGAATACATGAGTGAATGTCTTAATGGTTTTGTGGCAGAAATTAGACATTTTGCCTAAGAGAGGCTCACACAAATGCCAACAGGCACAATATTCTGATTTTTAAAAATATGTGCTTCTGAATTTTAGTTTTGTATATGTATATGTGTGCATGAAAACATACACATGTATGCAGACTCTCTCTTCTCTTGTATGTATTGGTCCAGCTTGTCAATTTCTCTGTTGCTTACCCTCCAGAAAGAAGTCCTGCTGATGAGTGAGGAGTTGAGGCAGCTTTGGCTGAAGTATTGACATTATGCCCTGGTGAAGGTACATTTTCATGTTTGTTTTTCTGTAGTCCAAGGCTGTCATACACCTTTCCTTTATGTGTGCAGCTGGTAAGTGCTGCCCACAAGGATTTTGTCAGCTGCTTTGATGGCCTGCTATCAACTTAGTGTTCTATGGGCCAAGCTATCCTTCCTGGAAAGCCCCGCTATCTTATCATGTGGGTGCAGGTTGGTTTTTTTCCTTTTCATTCCAATGCTTACTTTGCTTCCATTTTCAGGAATGATTGAATTCTGTAAAAGTCTCTCTGTGAACAAATGTCTTTTGATAAGTGCTTGAAATCCTCCATTTGTCAGAACTCACTTTTAGTCAGTCTTTGGATTGCTTTGTACCACACAAGCAACTCTGGGCTCTTGGTCTATCTTTCACATGCATGGATACCCATGGGTCTGCTTACTGCCTGTCCCCTCCCTAAGAATACTTAGGGATAAGTTGGACTTCTTTCATATGTGTCCCTGTGATGGCTAATGTTATGTGCCAGCTGGATGGAGACAGGGGATATACAGCTGTAGAAGAGTAAAATCCGAGTGTGTCTAAGGGGTGTTGCCAGAAGACATCAGCATTTGGAATTATGGACAGAAGAGGAGAGGAGATGAACCACCCTCACTAATGGAGATGAACCACACCCAATCACTGAGGGCCTGTATAGGACAAAAAGGCAGCACAACTGTGTTTTTCTCTCTGCATCCATCTGTCCAGCTACCCATCCTTCTGCCCACCAGTCTGTCCATCTATCCATCCATTTGTCCATCTATCTATCCATCTGTCTGCCTGCCCACCAACCCACCTGCCTGTCCATCCGTCTTGTGAACTGTATTTCTCTGAGGAACTTCATTTAATATAGTTCATGAATTTATCCATAATTAGCCTGTGACTTAGTCTGCTTTGACTCGTATAACAGAATACTTGAGATTGAGTAAATTATAAGTAATAGAAACTCATCTGCCTCCCAGTTCTGGAGGCTGGGAAGGGCAAGAGCATAGTATCTATAACTGGTGAGGGTGCTGATGCTCTGACCATGGCAGAAAGGTGAGTGAATGCATGTGAGACAAGAAGGGGGCTGAGACGGGGCCAAGCTTCTCCAATAAAACCATCTTGTGACAACTGGCCAACTTCTGCAGGAAGGATGTCAAGCCCCTCATGAAGTCTCTGAATTACTTCTTCCTGTCTCCCTTTTAAAACTGTTGCAATGGCAATTAAATTTCAGTAAGAGATGTGGAGGGGCCATTCAACCCATGCCAACCTATGTCAGGTCCAGCTCCGGCTTTGGTCTGAGTGCTGGTCACCAATGACCTGGCTACTGACTTGGGTTACTGTCCTCCACTAGTGCAATGCTGCTATTTCCATACCATCCTCAGAGACAGCACACTTGAGGTGAGGTCAGGGAGTGAGGACACTCATGTCCATACTCCATGCACAGCACACTGCCCAGGCTTAGCTTCATCTCAGCACTGCCGGTGTGCTGTTGAAATCATGGGGCTATTGAGAATCACAGCCTGTCAATTGTAAGATACGGAATTTTTTTTTTTTTTTTTTTTTTTTTTGGTCACACTAGGGACTGAACTCAAGGTCTTTGCACTGAGTTACACTCCCAGTGCTTTTTAAATTTTGAGA
This sequence comes from Octodon degus, assembly GCF_000260255.1. Lineage (NCBI taxonomy): Eukaryota > Metazoa > Chordata > Mammalia > Rodentia > Octodontidae > Octodon > Octodon degus. The sequence continues at coordinate 3,832,085 of NW_004524738.1, forward strand.
TAAGGTCTTGCTAAGTTTGTTAAATCGCCCAGGCTGGGCTTGAAATATCTCGAGACTTTCTTGGATTGATAACTGGGCATCACGAAGAGATATCTCATCCTGATCATGTCTCGCTGGAAGCCATCCCTTGCTTTTGGGCTGATGAATGATAATTTTCTTCTCAGAGACACTTTGTCTTCTGTCCTCACAGTGGAGCTCAGAGCCTTTGTGGCTACCTATTGAGTTATTCAAAGAAAAGCTCAAAGCCTGCTCCTTTACTTCAAGAGTAGATTACCTTTCATGTCACCCACTTTGTTGCACAATACGCTCTTCACTTTCACAGCCGAATACCCACCAAGATGTCTTACCAAACAGAAAAGCAGACTTCTCTGCCTCTGAATTTTACCATTGATCTCTTGGATATACAAGTGGTTAATTAGTTTCCACATTCAATACCACCAACAATTTTTCTTCTTAGGGTATATAAATTCTTTAGTCAA
>NW_004524738.1:3832878-3842071 GCF_000260255.1 Octodon degus
AGTTACAGCTGACTTACTAACTCATAACTATCATAAGAATCATGATACTTGTTAATGACAAGGAAATTATTATATTGTTAATTATTAATTCCTGGCATATGTCTGCTATAAATATCTGTAATCACTCATGGTGTGTAAACCTTGTGCAAGAAAACACTTTCTTTAAAGTCACACACCTTGGTTGGTGTTTAACACTTTAGATGTAGCAGAGTAGGATACCAGGCAGCACTCATTCATATTGGTCTACTGTAACTGCTGTGATTGACAGATGCTGTGCATATATATTTTTAATATTGCCCCTGTCCATGCACATCTGACATCTGAGAGTTGGAAATAAAATCAATCAAGCTTGTAATGACTTGGAATCCATAAGTTTAAGACAATTTATTTTAATGATTAGATTGGCTTAACCAAACAGACTCATGGATATCAGAATTATAACCTGAGTGTTGGGACTACATGTTCAGAGAACTGAAAACCTAACTGAGCAGAGAGGACCACCCCATGTAATGAGCACTTTTGGACTCTGTATGCTGGGTCTGCCTGTCCAGATCTTAGTTTTGCTCCTAGCTGATGGGGGCAGTGGGTTTTGTCTCTGATAACCCACACACTCTGACTCTTAGGATTCTTTGTATCTGGCTCGGATTTCTGGCGGTTCACTTGTATCTCAGTTGCCCTTTATACTCCTTGGTGGCTCCTGAAGTGTCCTGTCACTGGTGTTTTGACCTTGTCTGGATGGACCTATGGGGTTAAGATGAAACCAAAATTTCTAGCCTGACTTGTGGTGCAGACAGAACTGAGAGAGCAAAGAAGAACCATGGAAACATCTTAGGCATCATGTCGAGTAAGGTGTGGGGATTTAGGTACTGGGTGGGAAAGCTCAGGCAAGGGTGGACTCTTCTGAAAGGCGGTTGGTGCTTAGGGGTAAGAAGGAACTGTTGGAGGCCAGAAGTCCAATCTCTTGTATTGTCATGCACATCTTTATTCAGCAGAGGACTTTGTTCATGCTCTCAGGACTGCACTGTTCTTCTAGTTGGAGAGATGCCTCCACATACCTGCAGGTCTATTACCAATATGACATGATCTGATGTCTGAGTGGTGAGGAAACTCAATTCATAGGCTCTTACTTTGATCAGCTCCTCTCAAGGAGTTTTCAAAGAAGCTTGTGCAGGTAAGACTGTGGCACCACCCATAACTCTAGCGGCCCACACAGCCTTCAACTTTTTCCTATTCCTAGTGTGTTTACTACGTCTGTAAAGATACTTTCTTTAGTAGGATTCTCCATGTAAGTTAGGCAGTGGTCACTTTGCTGTTTGCCCCAAAGTAACTCTGCCAATGTTGAGTGTCAAACTTTTAATCTTGGAATCCCTAACAGCCTAGCAATTGTCTCACCTCAGTGCAGCACAGTTTGCTAGCATCTTTTTCTGGAAATCCAAGAGAGTGTGCAGATATATTTCCACCCAGAAATCCTGGACATTCCAGATAAAAAAAATGAGACTATGCAGTTGTTGTCAGGACTGAGGCTTTTCAGTGGCTGCTATTGCCAAGGGGACAAAGACACTAGGTCCCATGTGTTTGCTTCTTTCCTCTACTTTAGTACAGTGTCTGCTTTTGACTCTTCCCTCCTTTCTGCTCCAACACTGGTTTGTTGACTGACTAGGAGACCTCAGCAATAATGGTCCCCTTCCTTTTCCCTTGGGTGCCACTTATACATGGTAATGTTCTTCTCAGCAATAGCTGGGTGAAGAGTTCTCAATACATGGTCTTCAAGGTACACCTCTGGCTGCTGCAATGCTAACCCTGTATGGCAAGAGGTGGACAAAAAGTCACTGCCAGTCGTGGGAAGCAGCACACTTTGGGCTGCAATGACATTCCAGGAAGGAAGCCTGATAGAAAGTTTTTCTTTATGTTTGAAAATTATAAAATGTGGGTTATCCATGGTAGCAAGGTACACCCAGCCTTTCTGGTAGGAAACACATTATTTCCATATCCTCACAATCATTCCGGTCTGTGGGAGAGAAAAATGATTCTGTCGAGATCTTTATTTCCACTCCCCAAATGTTGGTTCAAGAACCTGAGGCATATGCCAAAAGTGACATCAGGGTTCAATCAGTGCAGATGCACCAGTAGGAGACAACCAACTGTGACCAGAAAGCTTCTGAAAAAATGGAAATATCCATGGGCTTTCAAGAGATGAAGGCTCTGAGGCCACCTCTGAAGTCACTCTTGTAACTTTACCTATTTGTATTTGTATCCCATTGTTTCTGTAAAATTCCTGGATTGATATTGATGATTTCTAGATTCCCTTTGATAGATTTAATTTTGCTGGACTTCAACAAGGTACATGGAGATATTTTTGTGTACTTTGAAACAAATATAAAAATGTGGGTTGTGGTTATCCTCATCTAGTGATTTAGTAATTAGTGGGAGGCTATAGTAAGTTGTATTTGCTATCTCTCAGGAAGTATGTGCTCCATGAAGTTCTAGTATATACTATCCTATTCTAAAATTTTCTTTACAGCGTGACTGGAAATACAAAGCACATATATAAGTTGTGTGGGTGGCTGAAGACTTGGAGAGATGACAAGAGAGAATAAGGGTTGGATATGTCAGCATTAATTTTCTTGTTTCTGTTGATATTTTCATCCCAGTTTCTCCTCTCAGTGCTCAACTTTTTCACATGTCAAAAATTCCCCAAAGAGTAATACAAATGTCTTGCTTTCTTGTCACTGGGTCACAATACCTGACACTCACAACTTGTAAGAGGGAAGGTTTATTATTTTGGTTCAAATTTGTGGAGGTTTCAGTACATGGTCTTCCGGCACCAAGTGTGTCAGTTAGCATTTTCTCATTGCTGGGACAAAATACACAACACCCTGAATTAAGAAAGGAAAGATTTATTTAGCTCACAGTTAATGGAGGCTTCAGTCCATACTCAGCTGGCTTCAAGGCAGAGTGGCGCATGGCAGAGGGCAGCAGTTCATGGCAGCAGAAAACAGCAAAGAGCAAAGGGAGAGGCAGTAGCTGTGGCTTCTAGCAAGCCCCTCTCCCTTCCTTAATTTGGTATGCAGATCGTCTGCTCCAGGGCAGGGGAGCAGACCCATAATCTCCTTGCATTGGATCATGAATTAAATCACAAACTCTAGAAGCTGCCCTATTGACTACATGAGGCTAGATACAAACCATAACACCAAGGCAGGGCTGTTTGTCCTCTAGGAGGGGAAAGTGGGAAGCAGGAAGTGGGATCCAGGGCCATCTCCTCCAATCAGGCTTCTCCTCCCAATTCACATTTATTTATAGACTCACTAGTGGACTAACTCACTGATAAGTATTAGGACCCCATGATCTCCACAAGCCCCACCTAGGAGCAGATGAGGCTTCAAGTGGACATCTAGGAATAAACCATTAAAGAGTAGAGTTCTAACTTGGAAGCAGCATATGAAAAAGACAATGAAAGCTATGAGTTTTACTTTTCTGTATCATAGGCTTTTAACTCCTTTGTATATCTCATGAAATACACAGTCACACATACACATGACACATACACATATACACATTCATACTATAAACCTTTTTTGCACATCACATTGGAAGTATATATATATATATATATATATATACATTTTTTTGGTGTGTATTTAGTACAGGGTCTATAGCATCTATAGGGTCTCACTATGTAGATCAGACTTGTAGTGATTCACCTGTGTTCAGCCTCCCAAGAGCTGGGATTATAGGTGCGTACTAGTTTATATTCTTTAAAGCTTATTCATATATTTCATATTATGAATGATTGGCTCAGTGTATACAGCCAACAGCATGATATAATCACCACAAATCATATAAGATCATATATGGAATCACTAAAAACAGACAGTTTTAGTATCAGTTCTGATCTAATCTGTTGATCTGGCACTAAAACACTAAGTTACTTTCAAGTGACTCTTTTCTAACATGTAGATAAAGCCAGATACTTTCAAAGCACAGTGGTTTTGGGACCTTACTATGTTGGTCAGCTTTCCACTACTGTAACAAAATATCTGAGATGATAACTTGAGAAGAGGAATGATTTGCTTTGACTTACAGTTTTGAAAGGATCAGTCTCTCATTGAGCCACCACTTTTGGGCCTGTGGCCAGACAGAGCACATGGTGGGAGTGTGTGGTAGAGAAAAACCATTCATCTATTGGCCAGGAACAAAGGAAGGAAAGAAGAAGGGGCTGAGGTCCCAAGGTCCTCCTCAGAGGCGTACCTCAAATGACTGGAGACCTCACACTAGATTCCAGTTCTTAAACAATCCACTGTCTTCCAACCACACTGTTGCCTGTAATACTTGGGGCTTTGGGGGATGTGTGCACAAACAATAGCTCTTATTATACACAGAAAAGTTAAGAAGCCTCAAAAAGCTCATCACAAAAAGAAAAAGAAAAAAAAAAGCTCATCACAGAGGAAAAAAGATATGAAAAACATAGGAAATACTTAGAACCACAACCCTGAAGGTTTGAAGGAATTATGTAGGTTAATTTTCATAAGCAATATTGTGATTCAGTTAACCAGTTAAGTAAGTTTAGAACAAACTTTTATTCCCCGAGTGCTTCAGTTAGTTGAGGTTTTATTGTACTGAAACTAGTATTTCATGTTCTGTATTTAAGGCTTAGGCTTACAACTAAAATACCCACTAGGTTTGCAGATAAAAGATTTTGACTCTCAAGTCTTTGCTATAATTAAAAAAAATATTTAGAAGCTCAAAAAAACAGTGAATTTCTGTTTCCTTTGTAGTCTAGGCATTTTTGCCCAGGAGTTAGCACCTGTCACTGGCTTATAACATTTGGATGAAAAGCCTGACAAGAAAGCGTAGAGGTGGGAGGTTGTAGAAAAGGCTAAAAGGATCTCAAATATAATTGGATATTTAAGTCCGTTTTCCTGTGCTGGACACAAGTATTCTGCAGAAGAAACAGAAGAGAAGACCCATCCTCAGCTGGTCTTGGCAAATGGACGGGCGTGTCCCTTCCTTACAGAGGCTGAGTTCTGAGATGAGCTTGAGGGGCCGTTGGAGAGGCAGATGTGAGACGGGGCAGTAAGAGCACAGTGGTGTGGGGACGTCCAGGCGGCATCGTGTGGCAGCCGAATCCTGGCTTAGAGTTACTGTTTGGGAGGAGGGAGCAACAGGGGGGGACAGCACAGTCAAGCTTCGCACGTGCACAGCAACGCCGCTGGTGTTGTGCGAGGTCTCTATGTTCACACAGAGGGCGAGAGGGAGGCTATGTTCAAAAACTGGCTCAACGGTTGGTAAATGTACGCGAGAGACACCTGCTTCAGATTTGCAGGTGTGAGAAAGTGATGGAAATGATCTCCAACACGACTGAGCTCAGAATGACAAAGAGCAACACACGTGACTGAGGATGCTGAGTCCAGTGGGGACAGAACTGCCTGGGGATGAGCGAGGCTACGTGACCTGAGCCTGCTATGGGACCGAGAGCTCCGTGCTGGAGGAAGCACAGCCTGGGAGCTGGATCAGGGAACGGCATTCTACAAGGGCAGCTTTGAGAGCCAGAGTGAGGCAAAACAGAGTTGCTTAACGTGAGAAGAACAGCTAGATATTATTACTAGGGGGTCTGCAGCATTCTGCTTTCTGCCTGCTTACTCTGTGGCTGCGTAGAGACAGACAGCACTTCCCAAACTCTTGCTTTTACCTCCTACCATCGGAAAGTGTGACCTTGCTTGAAAGTTATGGAGAAGAAGATTACAGCTCTTTCTTGAAAGTTCCTTGTGTTCTGAGCGTTTGGCTCTCTTTTTTAGGATATCTTCACTAAAAACCATTCTATCACACGATGGCAGTAGAGATATAATCTAAATTTATAAGCCATGATGTATGGATGCACTCAGTGGGAGAAAAGTCTAATTTATGTTTTTCCATATATTTTTTTGGTTGGTGTTTGTGTTCTAAGTTTCTGGAGGCATCAAACATAGAAAAGCTCTGTAATTCCAGAGAGGATTAATGCGGACAATATTTCATGCTGGAAGTGAAACCATAAATAAGAGGAGGTACTTTGAAATGGCCTCTAAATTTTTTGAGATACCACGCAAGTGCCTGTAAAACCAAAATCAACTTCCTACTTGCATTCTTAATTTTCTCTGCACCTCATTTCTTTTGTGGATGGGGACAATATTTCAAGCTGGCCAAGACAGGAAGAACGCTTATGAAAGCCAGACTTTCCCCTTTACACATCCTCTTCACCCTGACTCTGAATCCTTCCTTTATCTTCAAGCAGAAATTTTCTTGAGTCCTAAACAGGGTTAAACAAAGTCACAGGGAAAGTGTGGACTCTTTTATAGCGAAAACTTTTTTTTTTTGGCTTGGAAAGCTTTGTGGTTTTTGCCTTGTTCTCACCTTTCTTGAGTCATAAAAGGGCTCTGAAGACTAACCGGTATCTTCTTCAGCAACAGCAGATTTTTTCTGAGAGCTCAATGCCCCTTGGGATTCATTCATTCATCTGACACTTCAAGGATTTCACTAGGAACCACATACTGAGGACATCATATAGCTGTCTTTAAGTGAACACTCCCCTTGAGTCACGTACATAGTGCTTTGAGTTCCTTACAGAACTTATCTCCTTTGGTCCTCTTTGCCTTGCTATATCCCTATTCATTTTACAGATGAGGAAACTGAGGCATGAGGAGATAAAGTAGCAAACTTTTGCAGTTAGGATAGACTCATGTCAGCAACCCAAGAGTCTGACTTCGAAGTCCATGCTGTTAATCACTGAATTGCAGAGGACAAAGGTTTAGTTTAGAGCCTAGTAGGAAATGGAAGCCTGTGAGCTATGGCAGACAGGCTCAGTCCAGGTTTGACATCATTTTGGTGACTCATTGGCTGTGACTCATGAGAAAATATTAGTCTAGAAGGTGATCCATTCATTGGAGGATTATTCATATATAGGAAACATCAAAAGATAAGAAAGTCCCACACCTAGAGAGGAGATGGACATTTCCTTTCTTTACTACTTCTCCCTGGATGTTGTAAGGTTTCATGCAGGTTCTTTGACAGGAGAGTAAGGCAACTAACCCTCTGAATTGGTGGGAAAATTTGGCTTTGAGGGGAAGATGGTGATTATGGGTCTGTGTTCTGGAAAGTACTTTGACATGAGTACTTTTGTGGGCTTGTCTTTCATGTTTATTATTTTGTTCTCCAAATACTTTCCACTTGGGAGTTTCCTTTGACTCTCAGCTCAGGGAAGATAAGCAGCAGACCGTGTGGTGTGGAGCTGACTCTGTGGATGAATGGAAAACCTCTGGGTCGCTTCCTAGTTTACTCATTTCAGCCCATGTGGGGCAGTAAAGGAGGCATGGGCCAAGGAAAACTGCAGGAATAGAGGGCGTGCATTTGCCTAGCATGGCCTGCTTGCTGTGAGTCTCAGGAATGAGGGTGAAGCAGTTGGATTATATAAACCAAATGCCAATCTTTTTATGCCAAAATTAATGATTTGCTTGAATAGCAAAGGTATTACAAGTCATTTTTGGCATATTCAAAATTCTGTTTAGTTTGCATTTTCTAACTAAGTTTCATTTTAAGAGTAATTTGGGGTTGTTGGGTGTTTATCCTAGAACACACTGTTATTTTGAAAGAGTTTTAGTTTTTTCTGTCTTTGCTTTTCTATATTTTATACATTGCGTATGTAGGTTACAAATTGGTTACCTAAAATACTGCTTTGTTTGTACTTTAAGCACAAGAGATGATTAAGTTTTTTTCTACTTAATATTTTCCCTTTTAAAATGTAGGAAGTTTTAGAAAGCAATCTTCAAAGAAATATAAGCAAATTGAGACCATTCTTAGGACTGTGACATTATATGTTGTTAATGATACTCAAATTGACAAAAATCCAAATAATAAAAATGGTTGACTTTCATTTTACTGTTCAACCATTTGAACTATTAAAAGTAAGAAAAATTTATTGTAGTGCAACAGTTTATGCTTTCCTATTTCTAAAGAGATAAATAAACAGAGAAATGGGACCATATTTCTCCAGAAATGAATGGCTTAAGGCTACAGAGAGACTATTCACTAAAAGCCATAATAAGTAGACACTAAAAATATAGCCACTTTATGATATCCACGGCAGTTCTCCAGCTATCTGCATTTTATAGGGTGGAAGAGAAATTGTCTTCACTTGCCCTGGCTTATCTTCTATTCAGTGTCCTTTTTGTGTCTCTCTTCTCATCACTATTTGCTGGTATCCAATGCATTTCTATTTCTATTTATTTTTACAACAGTCAATATGCAGGCTGGCTTAAGAGCCAATTTAAGAGTAAGGTGCAGGATAAGGCAAGACTCAGTACTACACTTTTGATGAAAATGGCTGACTGTGTGAATCTCAAACTCTAGAAACGAGGAGTTCAGTCACTTTGTCCTCATTTTCATCTCTATGTGGTCGATTATCTATATTAAGGATAAATAAGGTTGAGTCACGACAGAAAAAAGGACCTGTGTTACCCTAGTAGAATTGCTCTGAGGTTGAATTTAAGTAGTTGCCCAAGGTTCCTTTCTGGGGAAAAGGGCATGTATAATATGTTGTAGAGAGAAAACTCTCCAGTTTTAGGCAACCTCTGCCTCCTTCGTGGGACCCATGCAGAGCCAAGCTACAGTAATGGGAACATTCTTTCTGAAGCGAGTTCAGACAATAAAGAAAGCTCTGTAGAAGTGTGAAGTAGTGATGCTCACAGCCTCCCTAGTTAGGTAGCACAAGCCTTCTTCATCAGTGCACTGCTTTGTGTAGTCTACTTGTCAAAATTCAGAGATAATAGGAAGAAATTATTAACATGTTCTTTCTCTGTGTATGTTTTGCTTTTGATTGGTTTTACATGGTTCTATATAAAGTGCCAAACCCCGACCTTGTCAGTTCTTGTTCAATGTTCATCTTTAAAAGGACCGTGTGGTGCCGGACGATCTCAGTGTAATAGACCTGCTCCCTTGCGACCTGATGACTCTGCCTTCTTTCTGGGAGGTGCTATTTCTCTGTATCCATGAGAATAGGCTTCCAGGTCTACATCTGGTCTGCATGACTCTTATCTCCTTGATAAGGACTCTTTAGGGTTGAAGTGTATTTCAAACCTGGGCTTGTCACATTAGTTTTTCAGGATTTGAAGAGAGAGAGAGAGAGAGAGAGAGAGAGAGAGAGAGAGAGAGAGAGAGAGAGAGA
>NW_004524738.1:3842171-3844360 GCF_000260255.1 Octodon degus
AGAGACAGACAGACAGAGACAGACAGACAGAGAGACACAGAGAGACAGAGACAGAGAAGAGAGGAACCACATGTATTATTCCAGGGTATGACATGGCTATATTTTTCTGTAATCAAAGGAAACAAGGAAGCTAAGAAAGCTGATCTGGAGTGAAAGTAAGAAAAGAAAAAGCAGAGGATGTTTGCAGATTTTTTAAATTTGCTTCAGTTTTGTGAGAATCTCTACATCCCTGTAATAAATTGCCCCAATTTATTTTATCTAGATAGAATTGGTTCCTACAACTTACAATCAGCAGATCCTAAGTAAAACACAGACTAAAGAAGACACTGATAATTCACTTGGCTTATGGATTTATTTCCAATAATTTAAAGCATAAATCAAAAAATGACTTATATCCAACGTGGCACAACTTTAGAAGAGGAAAACGAGGAACAGAGGAAGTGTGGTATGAGGGTGAGCTTCAGAATTCATTCAAAGCAGACACAGATGTGGACTTCTTACTGTCTCTGAAAAAGTGAGCCTATTACTTCACCTCAATGAGCCTTAGGTTTAACTTTAACATGGAGATTCTACATATACTCCTATTGTTAAGTTTATGAATGACAACATTGAAAGCAACTAACTAACATACAGGCATTCTTTACTAGTTGGAGGAAGTTTTTGGTAAGGGCACAAGCTGTTAATCTATCATCTTTAAAAGTTGTTGCTGCTCCAGTCTTTTTCAAGATTGGTTCAGGAACCGGACAGGACTCAGGGTAGGTGCGGAGGCATGAGAGTGTCTCATGTGGTGAAAGGCAATGATGTGTTCTGAGGACCTTGAAGGAAAGAAAGGAGAGACAGAGCAACCTAAAGCATCCCCTGACTGAGAGTTGGGGTGCGAACCTGCTCTGACTAATGGACTCCCAAGAGGCTGAGGGTGGTAGAGGTACAGCTATCATACTACAGGGGCAGTGTCTCCTCTCACCAGACTGATTCTGATGTGTTCGTTTGCTACGCTGCATCTATATTCAGTATCCATATTTCACCAGGCCTGTTAAAACAGTTTTTCAACCTTAGACATACTGACGTTTTGATTGCATAGATCTTTGTTTTGGGGACTGCCCTGTGCATTATGGAATATGTAGAAGGATTTCTATCCTTTTATCAGCAGGGATGACAATTGGAAATGGTTCAGGACCCTGCCAAATGGACTCTGGTTGGGGTGGAGGGGGCACACAAAATCATCCTTTATTGAGAACCATTTCTTGAAGACAATCTTATTTTACAGAAGATTGGTAGCACAGTTTTGAGCAAGGACTGAATCTGCATCAGAAAAAAAATGCACAATATACTTCCCGATTCCTGCCCCCTCTTCCTACCAACTCATGCCCGATTGTCAGATGTGATCGCTGCGTACAAGGAAAGGGCCCTGAGCCAAGACACCGGCATTCACACACCCTCACTGCCTCTTACTTAGCAAGGAACTTGGAAGAAGCTGGATTTAGAGAAGCCTAATTCTCACCCTTCTTGATATTCACTGATAATACAGACATGTGCCTCACTAGATATTTGGTGATTAAAGTCTTAGGCAAATCTCTAGGGAATTATAAAGGCATTCCTACCTTCCCATAGCTGTAGGCATGTGTCTGTTTCACCTTTTTAGGCTGCACATGAAGCAATGGGTCTCCTGCACTCGGTGAAAGCTCCATGTATATATTTCGTTGGAACTCAAGGGAAGATAAGAGCGTATAGATGACAGCAGGATTCCAACTCTGGGCACAGGTGTGGGTACCATGCCCTGGCAATAACGTTTAGAGCTGTGGCCCAGTCATTGGCAGCTCTCATTGATCCTACGAGCCCTTCTGGCCTTCTAGGAGGTCAGAGTGGAAGGAAGGAATCTGGATTTACACTTGCCCAACTTTCTGGTTGTGGGGAGAGGAAGGCTTTTTTTTTGTCACAGAAATAGAAGTCATGGTAAAGAGGGAGGGCAAGTATCTTTCTCAAGAGATGCTTGATTGCTTTATTCTCCCTGTTTATAACTCAAAGCATGTGTGAAGAAAGAGCAGACTGATTGTTTGTCATTCTTATTGTTGTTTTCAAGAGGTGTTTGAGGGTTTGTCCAGTAGGCAGTCACTGGAGTTCAACTGCAATGTGGGACCTTTAGTTTGCAGCTTTACATCCATGCCTGGGGTGGACTCAGAAGTCTCAGT
>NW_004524738.1:3844468-3848334 GCF_000260255.1 Octodon degus
AGAGAGAGAGACAGAGGGGTGACAGACGGGGGAGCGTGTGAGCGAGCGAAAGAGAGAGAGAGAGAGAGAGAGAGAGAAAGGTAGAGGTGGGTGTTCTAGACCAACATCCTGACTTTGGGGGTCAAGACTCCAAAATTGTTGGTGCCTTTGGACTCTACCTCCGGGTTATATACTTTTCAGATTACTTCATTTTCAGAAGTTTTGGAAGAGTGTCACATAATTGCCGCAAGGTTTACATTCCCAGACACTGTTAACCATCTGCCTATCATGGGGCAGTGTGGTTTAAAGTTTACCCTGTTCCCAAGCTGTTCTAGCCAGTAGTTTCTATTTCATGACCCAGGTTTTCTGTAAGTGAGCTTATGGTTAGCTACATGGGAGGGTGTGTGGGAATCAGTTCATCCATGGTTTAAATGAACTTAAGCAACCCTCTTTTAAAATGGAGTTAAAAAGAAATGGAGTCTCTTGTGCCCTATCAGTAGGAGAGGCTGTGCTACATCAACAGGCCAGTGATGGTGAACCTTTCAGTGACACAAACAGCCCTCTGCACCGCAGTGTCACAGATTTACCACCACTGGAATAGACCAATAGGCATGGGAAGGCTAGATGCTGGAATCTCAGAAGGAGCTGGGTATGTGAGTTCAGAGGGATTGGTAGGTTATAAATGAAGCCTACTCCTATAGATGATAACTTGCTTAACCCTTATATTATCTTGAACAGGGGACAGTGAGCACTATCAGCTTTGTTTTGCATTATTTTTTGAAAGCTGCAGCCCTGATCCTGCTGACCTCTGATGTCTGCAAAGTGTGGCCCCCAGAGGCACCGAAGGTCTTGCTGCTAATTTTCTTGTGCTTGCCTTCACACCTGCTTTGTTTGCTTTCAGGGAGAGTGGCTTACTGTTGCTAGAATTTGTTTACCAAAAAGCCCTCCTAATTTCTGGTTGATAGTCAAGCACAACCAAAGATAACAAGTGGCTAAATTTATTAAAATAGTCTCTAGCATAACAATAAATAGACTCTAATTGAGGGCCTGTGATACATTTATCCAGGAAGTCATGAATCATGTCAGTTCTTGTGCTTTATAATATCTATTTAAAAATTTTCAAATTACTACTTTTTGTATCTTTCATTATAAACAAACAAGTGTTACTTTTGTTTGAAGTACCAGAGGTTTTCAAAAACCAATCTTTATTAAAATTTTGTAGTAGAATATATTAAGGTACTAACCTAAGTTCAAACAACATCAGCTGGAAATGAACATTTTTGAAGAAGGGAATCAATTCTATCTGTAGATTTATCAGTAACAACGAACAATTTAGCGGTAAAGAAAGGATTCAGTAGAATACATTAAATACTGCATTTTGGAAAACCCTGGTCCAGCATATATGTGCATAAGTCTTTGTCACTGTAACTAAGTCAGTTGCTTAGCCAGGACATTTCAGCCTAGAAATCATGTACTCAGGATGTGCTCCCAGTGTTTTAAGTGCATGTTTTAACATGTGCTATCAAACCTCCTTTGTTTAAAAGCTCTCTCTGTTGCCTACTGGGAAGGCTGATATATGTGAGAAAGGAAATCTTGGCATTTTGTAGGGAAGGGGGAGAGTTGTACCTGGAGAAATGCTCCCAGAAATTCACTGGGGATTACCTGCATCAAAGGGTAGCAAAGATAGTACACCAAAGAGCCCAGGACAGAGCTCTTTCTGTTTGGATAGTGTTTCCCGTGCTCCCGTGGAAAGGTGTCCTGGAAATGCATTCAGCTTCTCTGGACAACCTCTCTTTATTCCTATTTCCAGCTATGCATTAGGAGAATTTTTCAACTATAATTTGAAGTTGTCTTGGACCAGGGCTCTCAGGTTTGCTGGACTGGAATTTTTTAAAAAATTAATTTTATTGAGAAAAAAATTGCAATGAGACAGTTTCAAAACAGGTTGGTAGGAGAGTTACATCAATTAATACATTGCATATTATTGTCTTTGTAGTAGTCATTTATAGCTCAAGATGCCAACATGATATCCTGTCCAAACACTATTAGTACAAATCTTTCTTCTTATTGAATTAAGAGAAAGTAGCTATATATCTATCCTAACAATTTTCTATATACAGATACAGAATTGTCCTTCAATTATATCTTCTTTTTATGTTTAGTTTTTTCAGAGATGGGTATTCCATTGCCATCCAAATATTGTAGGTTCATGAATTCAGCAAAATATTCCAATATAGTCCAGTAATCCACAATAGTAGTGGGTTATCCACAGGACTGGCAATGTCCGAATCTGTTGACTTGAGCCTTCCACAGCTCTGCATATTAACATGGCTTCACAGTTCATGCCTCGTTTCTACACTTCTCTGCTGGATGGATAAAAGATAAAGCAAGACCTATATATCAAGAAATGTAACTTTTGTATCTGACCAGGTCAGTCAAGTTCCCTTTGGACTGGGATTTATAAATGAACAATTAGTGCAGTGTTTCCTGGGATCCTGCTCAAAGCTTTGTTAGTTGTGTGGAGTTGGGGGTGAGCTTTTCCTGATATAATGCATTTAAAGGGGTGGCACAGCGCTTGACACAGTACTCAGTAGACTAACACCTTTGGAATGTGGAGCTTGGATAGTTTGGTGGGGGCGGCAGAGCCTTCCTATGCCTCTCCCAACCCTTGCTCCTACCTCCTGCCTCCAAATGTTTTCAACCAGAGCAGGTAAGAGACTTATCAAGGTGACTCAGTGTGATGATAATAGTGTCATCTATGTTTTTCATGACTTCCAACTGTGACTCAGTGGACACCAAGATTCATGAGCGGTGACCCATATGAACCAAAAGCCTCTGAATCTCCAGATACTTCCTTGTCACCATCTCAGTGTCTGAAATTCTCCCCACAAGGTACTTGCTCCTCTTCCAGATAACAACACAGGAAGCTTTGGAGAGGCACAGGCGAGTTCATCCTTCATTTTCAGAAGTAAGAAGATGTGGATCCCTAAGCCCTCCTGAGTCCCAGCTTTTAATGCCTTCATCAAAGACAGGCTCTTGGACAGGAAGGACTCAGGACATATTTTAAGGTTTTATAGTTTTCCTGTTTCACAGGGGTAGTTTCAACAGGAATAGACATCCAATATGCACACAATTCTCAGTACCTTTGCTGAAATCCTTGGCCTTGGGTTTTGGTGGGTGATTCATATATCATTCTCTACTTCAACTGTAGAAGCAGCAGGTAGAGTGAAAGAGCCTGTTTGGAGCAGCCAGATTTTGTTTTGGTTGTCAGCTAAAACAGAAACCCCATCATTCTAGATGTGGCAGCTCGTTAGTAGAGAAGCCACTGGGAGCCTCTGAGTTGATAATTTAGAGAACAGACTTATTCCCTGATACAGCTGTAGAGCAGCAGGTGATCATGACTTAAACAAACATGGGCTTTAAGAAGATAGAGTAAGGAGTGGATGAGTCTTTTATGATTTATTATTATTCCTATGTTAAATATATCAATGAAGCTAAGGAGATGTGAATATTGTCTGCTATTTCCCTGACTTGTCTTCTCATTCACTAGCTGAGACATGGAAGAGAACTTGTCACTGCAATTCAATGTAACAAACACTGTGTGTCTACTGTGTGCCTGACATCCTGCTAGCTTTGGGGATTTTCATTTCCTGTTTTAGAGTTTGGTATGAAGACAGGTATGTATAGAGACTTATACGAAAGGAAAAAAAAAAGTTCCTTTTGAGCACTAGACAAGGAGAAATTCTGACGGGCCGGCCAAATAGCTCAGCGGATTAAAGCGCCTGCAAGCAGGCGTAAGGGCTGGGGGTTTGATCCCCAGGCCTGCTGTGCTGGCCCCACCCCTGGGATGTGTTGAGCTGGCAATTGAGACTGGGTGTGGTGGTGCA
>NW_004524738.1:3848535-3859175 GCF_000260255.1 Octodon degus
AGAGAGAGAGAGAGAGAGAGAGAGAGAGAGAGAGAGAGAGAGAGAGAGAGCGCGTTCAAGGCAAAAGGAGTTATCAGGGAAAAATCTTAAGGCTGTCAGAGTGATTGAGGGTAGGTGGGAAAAAAGGAACAATTACCTGTGCTTTTCTGATAGATATGCTCATTTTCAAAAGTGCACCTCTTCTAACTCATCTTCCCTGGATGCAACAGACCACAGACACCCTAAACTAGGAAGCAAAGCCGCAAGTTCTGCAGTCTGGCGAATACAAGGCAAAGCACCAACAACAGGATATACAGCATAAAAGAAGCTATGAAAACCAAAATGGGTAATAAGATTCTATATACAGCTACTTTCTCTTAATTCAATGAGAAGAAAGATTTGTACTAACAGTGTTTGGACAGGATGTCATGTCTGCATCTTGTACTATGAATAACCTCTAAGAAGACAACAATATGCAATGTATTAATTATTGTAACTGTCCTATTAATCGGTATTGAAACTGTCTCATTGCTATTCGTTTCTTAATAAAATTAATAAAAAAGGTCAGGCAGATCTAAAATAAATACAGGAAATTCAATAAGCTTGGTCCATATATCTATTACTGATGCCAAGATATAAGGGAAAATGGTAACCCACGTGAGCAGTGTGGATGTAGAATAGCTGTGATTTATCCCAGTCAGAAATTTGATGAAAGTCTAGGTAAAGATAACTGTAAAATGATATAGGAGCTATTAAAAAAGATTAAGATGTTTTCATTAAATGAATAAAAGTGAAATGCTCATAAATGGGAGTCAGCAAGTAAAGATATGGTGTTTCCACATTTTCATAGGTTTTAATGCGATTTCAATTAAATTCTAACAGGATGTTTTTGAAGATTGTAATCTGAGCTATCTTCCCAGATAAAAAAATGTATTTTAAAGCTAAACTAAGATTTTATGATAAGTAAAAATATGATGAATTAAATGGAAAAACCTTGAAATAGACATTTGTGCATGGAAGACTGTGGTCTGTGATTAAGGGATGATTTCTTATTAATTTGTTAGTTTATGGTAGACTGGAGTAATTAGGTGTATGGAAATTGGTCTGATCAGACAGCCACAGGATACTAAAATATATTATTATTAGATTAAAGAATTAAGCATAAGGGAGTAAATCACATGCACATTTTAAGAAAAATATAGTGGCTATGTCAAGGAAATTTCATTTTTTTAATACTAAAAATAATGGCATAAGTGATTACTTTATAGGATGATAGATTTGGGAATAAATTGAATAAAAAACAGAAGTTTTTGCTACATACATTCAGTAGGTTGGATCTTCAATATTTAAGTGTGCTCTCAGATCAGTGCAGAAAAGGTAAAAAAAACCCAACAACAATAGGAAAGTGAATAAAAGATGTTAGACAAGTCCTGAAAATGACAAACGCAAAGTTTATCGAGATACTTTTTCAGTTGTTTATCAAATTTGCAGAGTTTACCTCTGACTTGTTATTTGTCAGAGTGAGAAAATGTTGATGCTCTCTTTATCTCAGTGGCAATTTAATTCACACTATCTATGAAGAATGATTTAGTGACAGTCATTGCAAGCCCTAAAAATGCTTAATCCCACCCAGAAGTGTCTCCTCTAGGAATTTATTCTAAGAAAATGATCAAAATTGTGTAAAAGCCTTATAAGTCACATGCTTATCCTAGATGAGGTGGATGGACAACTGGTGGTCAACTTGTTACACCCAGCTAGACTGAACTGGCCCGGTGCTGGGTGTGGGAGGTTCACTTGAGGATTGTTGCTAGCAGCATAAGTGACAGAACTATTGAAGCTGTAGTGAAGTTGTTAGGAAAGCTGTTGTGTGCTGTTGGTTTCTCTGGAGGACCTCGTCATACTGGCTGTCCTGATGGACATTGCTGCTCTCAAAGGACACTGTCAAAGGAGCTTGGGACCCCAGTGTTGCTGAGGTTGGCTATGGTTCACTTTGGGGGAGCTCTGAATCTCACTTTGAGCATTGCTTCCTTGCTCTGGAGGATAAGACGGTGCATAGCTCAGTCTCCTGGAGGTGCTTGTCATGTTGGCTTTCCTGACGGGAACTCAGCTTTCCTCATTGTTGGAGGAGCTTGGGACTTCATTGTTGCTGAGGATGGCTGTGGTCCATATCAGGGGAACTCTGGGTCTTACTCTGAGCATTGATTCCTGGCTCCATCCAGTGCAGATCCCTCAGCCTGCTGGCACAGATCCCCCATCCAGCTGACATAGACTTAGCATCCAGCACTGACCTTTGGCCTTTCCCAGCACATATCCATGAAATAGGCCTGCACAAGACATTGTCGTGGGTTCTTGGCTGCCAGTTGGACTGGTGGGGTTCATTGTTATGTGTAGGAGTCCCCTCCTAATTCTTTTCTTTGCCCAAGCAGTCTATATTTATAATCCCCAAAATACGTTATTGGAATTCCACCAAGTTAATTCCAGTTTACCACTCCCAGTGCAACCTATGGTGAAAACTAAGATCGATCTATCTATCTATCTATCTATCTATCTATCTATCTATCTATCTATGTATCTATCTATCTATCTATCTATCTATCTATCTATCTATCTATCTATATCTGTCTATCTTTAAAATTATTGGGGAGCCAAAAGGCCCTAAGTCCAACCATAAAGATGGCTTTCCAGAACAAAGAGACTGACCCAGGGCTGCACTCAGGTTTTATTCAGCCCAGAAGGAGTGGCTTGAGGGAGAAAATTGTGGGAAGTAGGTGAGTACTGGGAGCTGGACTAGGTGGGTGACCTGCATTTACCTCAGTCATATGCAGAGAGAGTAATTTGCATTATGCTATTGAGATAGTATCTACTGTTTCAGGGGTCTAGTGCTTCAGCTCTGATGTATAATCTTTCAAGCCCCAGGAAATCATAGCCTCTGTCTCAAGACTTGATCCAAGCTGATAGTGTAGAGCACTAGTTTTTCATCCTTTCTTGACCTGGCTCATATTGGAATGCAGCAGATGTGGGTTATCAGGGAAACATGCATGCCATTTTCAAAAATTACCACCAGCACCTTGGCTAGACCAATATACATTGCTTATGGCCAGTTCAAAGGATAAAGAAAAGTCTTAGGGCTGGCCAAATAGTTCAGTGGATTAAAGTGCCTGTAAACAGGCACAGGGGCTGGGATTTGATCCCCAGGCCTGCCATGCTGGCCCTGCCCTCAGGGCGCGCTGAGGCAGCAATTGAGACTGGGTGTGGTGGCGGGTACCTATAATCGCAGCTCTTGGGAGGGTGTAAACAGGCGGATCACTACGAGTCTGATCTAGTAGTGAGACCCCATACACCCTGTAGACTCTTCCCGAAAATACAAAACAACAACAACAACAACAACAACAACAACAACAACAAACAACAACAACCCAGCCCTGGGCGGGGGAAATGGCTCAGTGGAATAATCGCTTTCCTGGCAAGTGCAAGCGCCTGAGTTCAATCCCTAGTTCTGGAAAAAAAAAAAAGTCCTAGCCAGCTCTGTGCACATCAATACAAGGAAATAGAGTCAGGCTCAGCCAAAATGAAGAGAATTGCTCTTCTTTCAAGGAAAGCTGCATAGATGGTCCTCCACAGTTAGGGGCTCTAGGTCTTCAGCTGGACTCATGTGGGACATTCGTGTGGCATACAGGTCCTCAGATGTATTCTTTGGTCTCTAGTCTGTGGACAAATTTCTTGCATTCTTTTTCTGTGATTCTTTGGGTGATTACTATAAGTAATCTTATAGAATATGTGTCCTGTATTGTATTGTTCCCCTTGCAAAACCCCAATCTACAACACTGGAAGATTTCAAAAATGAAAATGAAATTACCCAAGTTTCCCAAAATGAGATTGGCACAATAAATTTGCACAATAGAATATTACATAGCCTGGGGCCAGCCAGATAGCTTAGTGGATTAAAATGCTGCTTAGGCAAATGCAGGGGCTGGAGGTTTTATCCCCTGGTGTGCCATGCACCTCCCCCCCGGCCCCGGCCTGGTGCACTGAGGTGGCGATTTTGGCTGGGCATGGTGGTGCATGCCTGTAATCCCAGTGCTTGGGAGAGTGATAACAGGAGAATCACTACGAGTCTGATCTATGTAGTGAGATCCTGTAGACCTTGTACTAAATACATAAAAAAAGAATATTACATAGCCTGTTAAATGCATGTTGTATGAGACTTTAATGAGCATGGGAAAATACTCATTTGCTTGGGTGAGTGAAAATAACTATACAACACCATCCTAGTTTTAAAATAATGCTACAGTGCTA
This sequence comes from Octodon degus, assembly GCF_000260255.1. Taxonomy (NCBI): domain Eukaryota; kingdom Metazoa; phylum Chordata; class Mammalia; order Rodentia; family Octodontidae; genus Octodon; species Octodon degus. The sequence goes on from NW_004524738.1 coordinate 3,852,811, forward strand.
CAAATATTTACAAATATAATGATAGACACATGGAAATCCTTTATTAAAAATCCTTACTAATATGGGGAAGATTAAAGACAACTCTGATTTTCTTCTTTATGCTTTCAACTCTACTATGAAAAAGCTAAAAGTGAAAATACCCTCACTCCTCTTTCTAAAAGCTTAACCTCAGAGGCCTGGAACATTCTTTTAGAAACACTGACAGTAAGAACAGTGAGGAGTTGGAATGAATATTCTGGGGACATGATTGCCAGTGATAGTAACGTGGCATCAGTTCCCCCAGATTCCCAGCAGGCCAGAAGAGCCAGAGGCCTTGTAGGACAGACAGCATCAGCAACCTCCAAATTGCCCCAAGAGACTCATGACCCCTGCTCTCTGCCCTCTCTGGAGGTGCACACACCCAGAGTGGGGGGAAGTATGGAGTCACTGTGGAGACTGAAGGACTGATGAGGTTGAGGACAAGCTCCAGGGCTGGGGACAGGATGGAACTCCATTTCTGGTACTTCCACCAGCTACTGTGACTTGGAGCAGAACCTTTTATGTAAAATAGAAGAAAAGTGTTTTCTTCTTTAAGAAACTGACAGGTTGAGAATCAAAAGGGAGTAGTGGTTAGCAAGGATGGAGGGAGGATCACACATTTCTACATGAAGAGATATTCATCAAAAGAGATCAGAGGTGAAGGAGAAGCCCCTGAACCCCAATGAGAATGAAAGGAGCTAACTGTAAGTGAAAGAGCTGAGTAGGACTTGGGTAACGCACAGGAAGAAAATTAGCACAAGATCAGGGCTGGCATGTTCTACCTATAGATTTTCCTCCCTCCCTTTCTCCCTCCTCCTTTCTTTCCCCTTTTCTTCTTCCTTTCCATATTTATTAATCACCTGCTGAGTACTATCATTCCAAATTTCAAACAGAGCTATCCTTTCCAAACCCCAAAAGAGCTATCCTTCAAGACTTAGGGACTCTGTCCTTAACTCATGCCCTCTTCAAGGGTTGTCTGGGCTCTTGTGTCCCTGTTCTTCCCCTAAGAGTAAAGTGAGTGATGATTTCCACTTTCTTCCTGTAATAGTAAGTAGCCTACAGGATTTATTCTCCTCTCCTTTGGAAGTGATTAATACTGGGAAGACAGAAAAGGACAGAGTTTCCTAGGCCAGTGAGTGGGGTTGATGAATTTAGGTGGAAGAAATTTCTTAAAATGCAGGTTCCTAGGCATGCATCCAGATATTCCAATTGAGAAGATAGAGAGCAGGACTCAGACTGTCAACAAAAGCCATGCCTTTTGTTGAGCCCGAGGTCCTCCACAATTTGGGAAATGTTGAGGCTTTGAGTCCTTGTCATCTTGATGTATTCTGCTTCCTTAAATTATAGGTTTTCACGGGAGACAGACTGCGTCTATGGACCCCAGACGTTCTTGGGGATGACTGTTGGGCGCGGCTTTCTCTAAGGAGATTTCTGAGCTGGCTGGACACATTTGAAATTCTGCCATGACGGGAATCCTAGGGCCTTGCTTTGAAACCTTTTCTGAAAAAAATGACAAAATTGACTTTTTTAAAACTAACTTTCCACATTTGTGTTTTATTGAAGAAAGACGAAAGGCTGGCACTCTACTGAGATGGGAGAAGGCTGGAGATCTTACACTTTGCATGGGAGAGTTGACAATTATTTAAATAAGGTGAGAGAAGCAGTGATAAAAGGCATTTCAATTTGAGTTCATGGGGGGTGGGGCTCACGCAGAGAGACTGGAAACACAGTTGTCCTTTGAGACAGGAAACAGATCCGGACTGGTCTTGTTCCTGGTGCCACAGACAATGCCAGATTGGAGGGATCAGTGAAAGGCTGTACTTGCGCGGTTGGGCAGGATCACTCCTCTTCTGCTCCACTGGACACTTCATGAGTGGCCTTTCCGAGTCCCTGCTGCAGAATGTCTCCTGTCTGTAACCTCCCTCCATCATTTTACCTGTTTTCTCTCTTCTTCATTGTACCTCTTACTCATTTCCACTGGAAAAATTTTCATCTTTTCTATTTCTGATCTCTGGAATTTGATTTTGAGCATTTTGAGAACCTGTTGCATCTTTTTCTTTCTATTTTGGAGATTAGGTTTTGCTTTTTCCTTCTACTCTTCCCCTCTACATATGTTCCTGTTGTTTCCTCTATCCTGCTCCTCTTTCTATGAGTGGAGCAGCTGCTTCTCAGAGTGTTCACAAGACGGGCGTCTATTGTGTGTGAGCACAGTAACTGTGCTCAGAAGTCCATATTGCCTGTAAGACTTGACTTCCCTTGGCGCCCCTTGCTTCTATGTGATACATGCACCATGGGAAGCTCTTTTCTCCTTCAATGTTGGTGAACTTCTCAAGGTGTCTGAGTATCCCTCTTTGGTGTTGTAGGAGGTAGAGTTCTTTAAGTATGGCGTGTGTGTGCGCGTGTGTACGTGTAGCTAGAGACTTACTAGGGAAGCCTAAGTTATGTCCCCTAGGTCAGCTGTTACCAAACATCCTGAGTAGGTCTTAAGTTTAACATCATTGTAATACAGTCTAAGACTCCATCAAGAAATTTTGTCAGTCTGAAACACTTTTCCTTTTTTTTTTTCCATAATTTTATTGAGAAATAAATGGCAATGAGACAGTTTCAAATCAAATTGGTAGGACAGTTCCAATAATGAACACATTGCATATGGTCTTCCTAGTGGTTATTTGTTGTACAAGATGTGGACATGATATCCTATTTACAAGCACTATTAGATCAAATCCCTCTATTCCTTGAATTAAGAGAATGTAGCTATATATCTATTCTAACCATTTTGAATGCATAGATACAAAATGATCATTCATCTGTATCCCTTTTTTGTTTAGTTTTGTCATTTAAATATTATAGAGCTCATCCACATGGCTGACACTGACAAAGCATCTACAGTCTGAGGTACAGGATCTCAGGATAAATCCTGAGGGGATTTGACTGACCTTATCAGATCCTGAGGCACTTTTCTATTGCCCTTTCACATTGCGCAGAACTCAGTGAATGAGGGAAGAATGAAATACTGAAGAAGCAAACAAAGTGATCTTCAGCTTTGCATCTTACAAAGTGATTTGAATGTTTGACAATAATGAAAGGAGACATGTTCCCTGTGTCTGGGAAGGGCTGGCCTGAGGCAAATTTGTCAAGTAGTTAGCCTGGTTGTCAGGGTCCTTTTTTCCTGCTCAGTCATCTACTTTGTTAATCTTGCCTTCAGGCTGTCTAGATTCTTCATGTTGTTCTTATTCTATGAGTTTTCAGTAAAGGATTAGCCCTCTGGACACATTCCTTGTGCATCACTAAGGTGTAATGAACTCAAAGCTTAGTTTGATTGGTTAGTATATTTTAAGGTGCACACTTAAGAACCACAGGAGGAGTGTGTCAGAGCACTGTGGGGTACGGGAGCCAGTGTGGAGTGTCTTTCTATGGGTGTAGATCTGTGCAGAGTAAGGAAGGAGACAGAGAATGGTTTCACAGTCAGAAGGACTTTAGGATATGTTTATTTTGCATTTATTCAGGAGATAGAGTTTCCAGGTATATTGGCCTCTTTCCTATTGCTAAGACAAAGTACTTGCCCTCTACAGTTAAGAAGGGGAGGCTCAGTTTTGGTTGACAGTTTCCTAAGACTCAGCCCATGGTCTGCTGGCTTCAAGGCAGAAGTGGCAAGGCAGAAAGGCTTGGTGGAGGCAAAGTGCTGGACTCATGGCAGCCAGAAAGCAACATGAGGGAAGGGTCAAAGCAAGGACAAGAGAATGTCAGTTTACATTGTGGCCCCAGTGACCTACATCTAACCTGGCCAAACTCCCAACATCCCATTCAGCTGTAATGTCCTCAATGGACTAATCTGCTGATGAATATAGCACCACCATGATCAAATCACCATTAAAAAGCCCCACCTCTGACACATAAAGCTTTTGGGGATATTTTAGTTCTAAACCATAAGTTAAGGTCAGATATAGGGTCAATAAAATGGCTGTATGTTTACCATGCAGAATCACTTGTATACAGGAGAACATTAACTTTCTGTAGGAGGAAGAATGAGATAAGAGGGTGTTGTAGTCAGGGTTCACAAGGGAAACAATTAAGGCACAATGCATAATTTATAGAATGATTTTATAGTAGCCACCCCAAGGACAAGTATAAAGAATGTAGACAATCTGTCCACACACTAGACCCAAAGAATCCAGCTGAGGCCCTGGATCCCATGACAGTGTTCCATATGAGTCCTGCTGAAGACCTAGAGATCATGACAGTGTCCTCCAGGAGTCCCACTGAAGGCCTAGAGCCCACAATAATGTCTCAGGCATCCCTGTGTCATGTTTATGCACTGGGAAGGCCCCAAGGTCTTTTGTGAAAGCTAGAAAGACTGTGCCAGCAGCATGCAAGATCTGTGCTAGCAGGCGGAGGGTCCTGCACTGGAGCCAGGAAGTGATGCTCAAAGTAAGAATCAAAGCTCCCCCATAGTGAACTGTAGCCATTCCCAGCTACAACAATGTCCCAAGCTTTTCTGAAAATGAGGACAGCTGAGTTCATATCAGGAAAGCCAGCATGACAATCTCCTCCAGGAGAACCAACAGCTCCCTAAGAGCAACATCTCTTCTTCTCCAGTACTTTTTATAATGTTGACAACAATCTTCAGCTGCCCACCTCCCGCCACCCCCAATGCCATACTGGTTCAGTTCTTCTGGGTGCTACAAGTTGACCAGCAGTTATCAATCCACCACAGTGGGCATGGAGGCAGCTCCCATGTGGTACAATCTGGCAGGCATCAAGTGTTGCAATCATTTCTCTGTGGCCTATCATTGTGCTGGAAAGGCCCATGATTGTCATCTCTGTGGACTTGGGTATTTTTTGGCCAACATTTTTCAGAATCATCAAGTCAGCTGAGAGGCCTAACCAGCAATAGGAAAATATAAATTCATAACCACCCAGGAAGCATAAGCATGGATTAGTTGGTGGAGCAAAATTACCCCTGGTTGATCCTCGGAAATAGAACAGAAGTCTAGTTGGTTTTGAGTCTAGTGCATTGCGAGACATGGCATATGGAGATTCTGAAAATGAAGAGGGGATGTAAGGTTTGTGGGTATTTGGGGAAGGAGTAAAGGAGGAAAGCATGAGGGAAGATGTCTAAATAAAGTTAGGGAATGAAAGATAATCTTGCCTAACTTCTAACATTTTCCAGCATTTATTTTTTCTGTGAATACTTTGCTTGCATATGTATATTTGAGGAATGGATGAATAGGTCATCCTCAAGAGGAAATTTTAATTAATTGCACATCAGAGTGTGTCCTATTACCAAACTTGCTATGCCAGGCTTGTAAGAGAGATCCATTTAGGGAACTAGAGTCTATGGATTATCTGCTTATATGAGCTGGAGAAGTGAGCTAAATGACATATATGTTTAAAATCACTTCATAATGCCAAATGTGAAGAACCTGGCCTTTTGTATTTGTGGCCTAGGTTTTAGCCTGTCATAAACTTCCTTTCCATGCAAGGATGAAACATGCAATAATTTATCTTGCTGTGAGAGTTAGTTTCATGTGTTAATTTCATTGGATTTAGAGATGTGTTGATAGCTGATAAAATGTTACTTTTGGATTTGTCTCAGAGACTGCTTTAGGGAAATACTAGCATTTGAATCAGTAGACTGGGTTAGAAAGAGATCCTCACCCATGTGAGTAGGCATTGTCCAATACCTTGGTGGCCTGCCTAGTGCAGAAAGGTGAACCTGGTTCTTAGGCCTTCAGACCTAGATTTATACCATTGTCTTATCTTTCCCCACATCTTGTGGGACTTGTGGACTTCCATAGCCATAGGAGTCTATCTATCTATCTATCTATCTATCTATCTATCTATCTATCTATGTATCTATCTATCTACCTACCTACCTACCTACCTACCTCCTATCTATTCAACTATCTATTATCCTTCCTCCTTTACTCCATTTATCAGGGGTACTAATACTCTTGTCAACTGCAGAATTAAGGATGTATCCATGATCCACTGACCTTCATGTAGACAGTCAAAGGTTCTAGGCCTCATTCAAAAACAGAAGTGTGACTCCCTAGTAATTTTTAGTAACCTTAACTAAAATTCATATTTTTATCAAGATGATGTGATCCTGCCTTGTTTCTCCATCTTTGTTCTTTTGCTTTGGAGATATTTATCATTCTGTCATTGTGCTTCCTCTTGGACTACTATTTTTGGTCAATTTACTATGACACTTTATTATCTGTGAGAGGCTAAGCTATGCCACAGTAAAAAGCACACCCTGACAGTTCTTTTCTTTTCTTTTCTTTTCTTTTCTTTTCTTTTCTTTTCTTTTCTTTTCTTTTCTTTTCTTTCTTTCTTTCTTTCTT
>NW_004524738.1:3859930-3862366 GCF_000260255.1 Octodon degus
TCACGCAGGAGAGGACCGAAAGGCCCACCCTGACATTTCAATGGCCATGACAAATCCTTTTCCTCTTCATCAACACCTAACATGTGTTAGCTTGGGTTTTCTTCCCAAGAAAGTTGCAGTGAATAAGTGGCACACTGTGGCATTATTACTGATAAAGCACCATAGACCAGAGACAATACATAGTAAAACCTGAAAAAAGTGCACATCTATGAAATCAAACTGATATGCGTTTGAACACCCCATCCCAGCTTGCTTCCGGAAAATGCAGATGACCTCACGGGGTGTCTAGGAGGATTAAATGGTACAATGCGTATAAAGCTCCTAGTTCAGTGCCTACTCAGAGCAGATACGGGACAGATGTTCTTTCCCTTCACTTCTATGTCTGACTATGGCAGGTGCAATGTGTACATCACCCAGTTTGGAATCTTTCCTTTACCATTTTTTAGCTGTGTATTTTTAACCACCAACATGGAAGGTAGGAATGACATTATAACCCAACTCCTTCCTTGAATATTTTTTCATTGGGTAAATTGTGGGAAGCTGCCAAGCTTTTTGAGCTAATTCTTTCTATGACCTCATTGGGTTTACATCTAGAATTAATATTTACTAATATAAATATCAGTATCTCTGACCATCAGAGTGTTCTTCTGGGGAAATAAGCATATTTCCTTTTTCTAATTAATTTGACTACTCCTTAGAGCAACTTTAGCAAGCAGAGAGATGAAACATTCCAATTATTTTTCTATAATGCTCTAATCCCTTTAAAGTATTTTCCTCTGATGTATGATCTCCTAAATCAGACACTAAAGAACAAATATCAGCTTTGATTTGACAAGCCTATCCTCCTCACTAAAGGGAGAGAAACAACTCACTAAAAACCATGATTCTTTCAACAGCTGTAACTTCTGAAGTAAGAGTTTCTCACCATGCCACCGCGTGCTGAGGACTCTGCTTGATTTGTTTCCTGCAGGGGCCACCACTGACTGTGGCATTTGGAATCAGTGGCTGTTTTCTTGCTGATGACAGTGAACAAGTTGTGAAGTGGAGGAGGATGGATGTGGGAGGGGAAGGAGCAAGGGTGAAGAAGGAGACTATGCGGAAACACAGAAGCTGTGAAAACAAGTAGGGCGTAGGGAGGTAGAAGACACATGGGAAGCGACAAACTTCATTTGTACAGGCTCACAAAAGCACAAAGCAAGACAGCCAAGTGGTATGTGTGTTCCTTGTATGTGGAACATAGAAAAAGCAAATGACACAAAAGTAGAAGGGAGACTTAGAGAAGAGGAAAAGGCATGGGGGAGAGGGGAGAGCATAAGGGGTTAATGCATGTGATGGATGCCGTCAAACTATGCTATACACCTTGTGAAAATGTCATTATTCTGTATAATTAGTATGTGCTTAAAAAGTTAGACAGTCTGGGCATAGAAGTAAGAGATGAAAGCACAAGCCCCAACTTTCAGAGTTGGCTTTGTGTTGTGCGTCTACCATTTTCTAGTTGTATACTCTTAACTGCCTAAATAAATACTATGAGCTTAAAAAGAGTGAAAGAGCCAGGTGGAATCAAAGACACTGTGCAGTATGAGGCATTTTAAAGAAATGTAGTGAGATACACATAGTTAGACTGAGGAACAGCAGGAGAGACAAAGCTTATCCTCATTTAGGATTGTTTTTAATTATGTATTTTATGTATGACAAGTTTAGTGGAGGCACAACTCATTGGAAGTGCAAACGGGAAGCGCTTTTGTGTTTCTGAACAGTTGCTACCAGCTGTGTGCTATTTTACCTTTGTGCTTGATAGCAGGCTTCCTCAAGGCCTCAGTCTAATTTCCTAATCTCTCAGACACTTCTGTTAATAAAACTATCTCCAGTGAGGTCCTGGAGACTCATTACCAATTATCTGAAAATTCATTGGCACGCATGAGAGAGCCCTTCTCCTTTCCACCCCCTTCTGCTCTCCACAGTGCAGATGGTTCAGGTTCCTACTTTCATGGCACTTTGGGATGTGATCTCCCTCTTCTGGCCTGATCCATATCATGAATCCAGTTAATTTGCCTGTGGGCCAGCATGATTGGTTGCTGATGAGAGACTCACCCTCAAATTGCCCTTCAGGCACTCCCTGTGGTCCTCTCTGGGGTAGGTCAATCTTCCAGTTGACAACTTTGTAGGAGGCTTCCCAGTGGGGTCTTCTGCTCCCCGTCTGTGCACTGCATGACTGAAATCAGCCAGCCCTTTGAAGAGATTCTTGCTTCCAATAAGGAATACATTCTAAATTTGCAAGTGGTAACTTTATTATTTTTTTTTTTTTCTTAGCAGTTTTCTTAGTTTCAAACTACAAACTATAGGGAGAGGAATGCATCTCCTTGGACTTTAAAATGTATATTGATATGTACATACACAGTATGTATATGTGAAGCTCTAGAGAGACCTCTCCATTAT
>NW_004524738.1:3862466-3876699 GCF_000260255.1 Octodon degus
TTTTTTTTTTTTTATGGAACCGGGGATTGAACTCAGGCCCTTGTGCTTGCCAGGGAAGCACTTATTCTACTGAGCCATCTCCCTGGCCCCCTAAAGTTTTAAATATAATTCAGTTTAAATTCCTTTCCTTGAAATATTCTCTTTCATTTTATGCAAAGACCACATTTATAATGCTATGGATGCTCATGTAAATCTCTGCATTTTCATGTGGCAATCAATTGATGTTGAGTGTTTCTAAAAACTGGCTTCATGGAGAATTGTACATAAGAGACGTCATGAAATATCTGACAGAATCTGGCCTTCAAATTGGAGATTCCTTGTACTTGACAGAAAGGAACCTCAACTTGGATGAAATAGAACTTGTGATTGATATTTCTGTTAAATGAATAACTATAATTCCCCAATCAAGTTTATTATATTATAAATTTGCCTGTTCAGATTTGGAAAACCCACCTATAAGGTTTCCTTAATTCTGTCACTGGAAGTAGTTTTTTTTGTGTGGGGGGAGGCAGTTTGTATGACATTAGGCTTATCTTCCTTTATCCCTATAAGTAATTCCAATGTCAACAGGATTTGATTCAGAAGGTGGACGGACTTTGAAGAATCCACCCATGGTTTCCCTCTGGCTCTAAGGGTTTGTACTTCTCTATTTTCTTATGATCAGATCCAAGGACTTTAGAAGGATTTCACTAAAGAATGTGTGGTAACAACAGAATCCTAGGAAATGAAATGGAAGTGCAGCAGCCAACTCAGCAAATTAATTTCATCTTCATCATAGAATTAGAGAGTATTGAAGTTGGAAAAATCCTTCAAACCTGTGCAGTCTAGTGATTTTTCCTATGTTTAATTCTCCCTTTAGGATCCTGCAAAAATATCAGTCAGCATCTCCTGAAAAGCCCCAGAGATGGAAGCATAGTGTTCACAGACATGGAAAATGAATTCTTTTAAGGATTCTAATATATCTTCTGTCCTTTCCATATTTCAGATGTTGAATATGGTCATTTCCTTTCCTTTTGCTCTCTTCTTAATTCTAGTCATTCTCCCATACTTTGCCTTTTCTTTATTTGATGGAAACTCAAGACCTCTAGATTCTTGGTTGTTCTGTTTATCTCCATTACTTGAAGAGCCACCCCAGACTGGCACCCAACATCACAGGTCTGGTCTGATGGAGCTCACGGTAGGGCAGAATCATATCTCTTACTCAGTAAAACTTACAAGTTTTCTCTTACTTTCTCCACTGTCCTTTTATGATTTCAACTCACATCTTCCTTGTCCTTTTGCAGATGAATTTTGAATTCAAGGACAAAATGTTGCATTTGTAGACACTAAATTTTGTACTCTTAATTTCCTTTAAGTGAGCTACTCAGCCTGTCCACTTCATACATTTTCCTTATGACTGTGAACTTGAAAATAATTTTATTTTCTCTTTAATTAATAACAGTTTTAGGTAAAGATTTCTTCTAGGTGTTTGTAGTGGTTTGCGAAATTTTGTTTTATGTGAGAATCAGTTTACATTTTTCCTTCTCATTACCCACCCATGAGAGACTGTTGGAAGATTTAGAACAATTTTCATGTTTAAAAAATTGTTCCCGATGTCACATGCCCTTCTTTTTGTACTTCTAAATATAAATATGTTATTCATTTTTTAAATTCAGGAAATTAAACACTACTTGTCTGATGTCTATATTTCATCTGTGTCTTGAAAGTCTTTTAAAATAATTTTTCCCTTTCATTACATTTTATTTTTTTTGTTTTTTTTGTGGCCAGCTCAGCCCATCCTGGGAATGGGGCTGGAACAGCATGTGGTGCCAGGGACTGAACCACGGTCCCTGCTCTTTGACTAAGCTTGCCTAAGCAGGCACTTAGGCCGCTGAGCTATCTCACCGACCCTCATTACTTTTTAGAGGAAAGTTGTGGTGGTGATTTCTATTATTTCCTCTACGTCTTTTATTTTGCCATCTTTCAGAATGCTTGTGAACAGGTGATCTTGTGTCCTTGGCCAAGTTCAGGGTCCATTTTGCTTCAGTCAATTATGAATGTCTCCTTTTCTCTGTTTTGTGGCTCTAATTCAACCCCCCTTTTTTCCTCAATATTTCTGTTCGACTGCAAATGGTACCCCACTTATTTCTTTTATGTTCATCTTTTAGATCTGTTTAGTACATGGCCCACTGAAACCTCCTACTGGACATGGACCTACCTTGTCCTTCAGTGTGTGTTTCAGCCATTTTTACTTTTCTATCAGTCTTTTAGCCTTTCTTCAGACTTTTCACGTCTTATTATATAAACTATAAACAGTACTATCAATGGCTTTCTTTCCTTCCTTCCATTTCCTGACACAGAAGTGATGTCTGTGTGTTCTTTTTTTCTTTCAAGGTCCTCCACAAAATTGTGTCATGGAGTAGCTCATAGCCAAGTGCACACATTCAGTGTGCTTGCTTTTGCTATTTCCCACATTCCCTTGCAATAATAATGGTCACATGTGCATGCCATTGTCAAGCTGAGAGTAGTTCAATGCCAACCATGCCCCCATCTTTTCTTCTCTACCACATGTGGTTGGCAGGTCTCCCTGTAATCAAGAAGCCACAAGTTGGCAAAGTGACAAAGTGGAAGATGCCTTGGTCTCTAGTTATAGTTGGAGGAGAATAATCTGATGCACACCAGACTACCATGAGTGAGAAGTAAACTTCTGTTAAGCTACTAAAATAGGGAATTTATTTGTCATCTCATCTTAGACTGACCTACCTTGACTGAAAAAGCAACCATGTGGCTCCTTGATATAGGTGATTCTAACTAGAGACATTGACTAGAGATAGCTTGGGGATCAAGACACTCACTGCTGTTAGGACCCAGGGTACAGGGGCTGTTGGCGAGACCCTCGATTGTCTTTGTGTAACTTTTCCAGGCAAATTGTTTTAAATATTTTCTGGGTCATATTAAGGAATCCTTTCCTATCGTGCTTCTGGGAGCTTGGCCTTTTGCAAGCCCTTTCCAAAGCCCCACTGTTGAAGACTCTCTCCTACTATTTTAGAAATGTGATTTTTAGCTTCAAATGCTGGGGGCTGCTATTTAGGTGTGTGGCCAAATGAACCAGACAGCTGCCTTCTCTAAACTAGGCTGCAACAGCTGAAAAAATCTGTCCAGAGAACAAGACAGATTCTGGCTTAAGGAAAATCCTGGGGCAGTTCATAACTTTGCTTTCCCACATGCCCACAACAGAAGGTGTATGATACAGATGATTGCTTGCTTCTTTCTAGGTGATTGTGTGTGGTTTGGACCATGATATGAGAAAGACAGGCTTTTATGCCTGACGGTTCCTAAACATACATTGTTCTTTATTTCTTATAATCAAGTCTTTCTGAGTCAAGGGGACATCCATAAGGGAATGAGAATCATAGTTTGTGGGTTGGTACCAAGTACAGCTGGAGAGAGGAATAGGAAATACAGACTCATCACTTTGGACACATTAAATTTGGTCCAACTTGGCATTTACACCTCCCAACTCCAATGCCAAACCCTCCAGATCTCTTTCTGAAACCTCCTAAGTTAGTGATTTGCAGTCAGAGTTACAAAACTTTTAGGAATAATGTATTGTTAAGGGGATAAAACAGTATTTTATTCTCTCTTATTAAGGGAGGTAGACACACTATTATGAAACAAGTACCATTTCTTGATGCCATTGGCATCAAGAATAGTCTCTTTCCCAGAGGATCTGAAAACATCATATCATAGTGATATATGTGTGCCTATGTTTATAGCAGCACAATTTGTGATAGCCAAATCTTGGAAACAACCAAAATGCCCATCACTTGAGGAATGGATGAAAAAGATGTGGTATTTTTATACAATGGAGTATTACTCAGCTATAAAAAATGATAAACTCGAAGCCTTTATATTGAAGTGGATGCCACTTGAACATATACTCATAAGTGAAATAAACCAGACACACATGTGTAAATATCGTATAGTTTCCCTAGTATAAGAACTCAAAAGAAGAAATACAAATAGAAAGGTACAATACAACTAAAAGGAAAGCAAGAACTTGAGAACTAGACAATGAAAAGAGGGCAAAGAGAAGAGCTAGGAAACATGACAGTGGCTAACCATACAGTTATATGTAGAAGATGGGTAAGGCAATGATTCTGAGACTCTTCAGAAGATTTTTGAATGTAGCAGTTAATTGGAATGATTCTCACCCTGACTAACTATATATACAGACACCTGTGTGAACTAAGCAACTACACTGAAAATGGCAATTTATAATAGTAGATTCATGCTTGGAGTGCCTGTTATTCTGGTCTTCTGAATATGGGCTGCTTGTCATGACATGCCAGTTGCTGCCATACTGTCTCTTGGGTAGATGATTATTCAAAAAGAAGGGGGTGGTGAATGAAGGCAGGAGACAGGAAAAGGAATGTTGCAGGACTGTCCTGCTACAAGGTTGTATATGGTTAGATTTCTGGACTTATGTGTAAACATAAGAATTATATAATTCTTTATGTCTATTTTTAAAATATATTTTATTTTTTTAAATGTTTTTCATCCTATTCTGTAGGGACTTAAAGTTCAACATATCAATAGTTGATGAAAAATACCTGTTCCATGTTATGCCTAAGATGTTTGATATTCAGACAGATAGTGAGGTTAAGCTTAACAGCCTAAGTTGTATGGTAATAACAATAAGCTTGTCTTCTGGATGGTTAACAACCTAAGTTTACAGACCAGAATTAGAGAGAAAGGAGGGCTGCAAGGAAAGCCAACATTTTGGCTCTAGCCTTCCAAGGTCAATTAAGACTCAGGACATATGAGAACTTGTACTCTAATGTCATGTAACTCAGTAATGTCCCAAATTTTCTGATGAAGGAGATTATGGGGCCAAAGAGGAAAGTGATCAATGATGTAGAGTGTGCCTAAGGAGAGTCATATGGAGAGAAAACATTCTCTCAGGCTTTCACAGAGAGCACATTGGTCAGGCAATGGCCATGACTCATCCACATGACTGACACCAACAAAGGATCTACAATCTGATGTACAGAATCTCAGGAAAAATCCTGAGGGGATTTCACTGACCTTATATACCCAAAAGCTACAACTCTTGTTGCATAGGTCTTGCTTTACCTTGGTCTTAACCATCCAGCTGAAAAGTATAAAAATGAAATATAAGACGTAAAGCCATGCTGTTATGTTGAGCTGTAGGGGACTCAGGTCAACAATTTCTGACACTGCCAGTCAAGAGGAAGACCCAATACTATTATGGACTATTGGACTCTTTTAGAATATTTTGCTGAGTTAGCACACCTATAATATTCAAATGATGGGACTAAACAAAAAAGGGGATATATAAATGAATGTCCATTTTGTATTTGTGTATTCAAAATGGTTAGGATAGAATAGCTACATTCTCTTAATGAATAGAGGGATTTGTTCTAATAGTGTTTGTAAATAGGATATCATGTCTGCATCTTGTACAGCAAATAACCACTAGGAAGAGAGTATGCAATGTGTTAATTATTGAAACTGTCATGCCAATTTGATTTGAAACTGTCTCATTGCTATCTGTCTCTCAATAAAATTATGGAAAAAAATGTGCAAGGTCCAGAGGGATGATCCCCACTTTTGCACAGTGTGTTCATTCACGGTGATATATCAACTTGAACCACCTAGCAGAGTAGTAAGATCTGGGTGTGTCTGTGGGTGATTGACATGTAGGCCAGAAAACCGAAGGGGGGCCCCACCCTAACATGGATGGGGTTGACCAATTGGTTTGTATCCTGAACAGAATAAAAAGGGAAAGAAGAAGGAGGTGCTTGTGGTTCCTGCCTCCCCAGAAGAGCCCCAATTTTCATCACTGCTTGAGGACACTGGTCTTCAGTTTCTTCAGCCTTCCAATGTAGCCTCACACTGGTGACTCCGTAGTGAGCTTTCTGGTCTTTGGCCTCTTGCTGGACCAGTCAGCTCTCCAGCATGCACCCGCCACTTTGGATTGTTCTGCCTCAGTTCCTACAGATGGCCACTGTGACTCTTTTGCCTCTGATCCTGTACCCATCTAATAAATCCTGTTGATATATAAATATAAAAAATATTTTTATTGAGAAAAAAGAATAGTTTCTTTTCTTAAAATATAATGATATTTTATTAAGGAAGGATTCAGTCCCAGTGATGGCTTTCAACAGCCTCTTTCCTTTGATCATTATAATTGAATAATTATCATATACACACAAATGTTCTATTTATGCTAATGCATTAGCTATAGAGAATGGCATAACAGTGTTGAGATTATGCTGGCTGCATTGAGTGGAAAAAAAGCCATATTGAGGTAATTTCATTTCATTATTTTTGTAATTATTTCCTCTTCATTAATGCTTCTTGAGATTTTCAAATTCAAATTCAGTGTTTACTTAACAAAATGGCTCTTTCTTGGGCTAAATCATCATTCACAAGGCCTTCAAGCCTTGGAAATATTTAGTATTAACCCTTTATATGTTTGGATTAGTTTTATCTTTTGGCAAAAGAAACACAAACTAGGCAAATCATGAGTTTATCTCTCTTTGACAAGGAAATATGGAGGCAATCTGGCCATCCCGGGCTGGTAAATATCTTCTGTATGTTTTTGGTGATGTGAGCATCTTCTGGCCTGCTGATTTGCTTTTTATATCTTCTATTCCTAATGTCAACCAATTACCCAATTTGGCTGCACCAGTTTCAGTCATCAAATTTATGGGGTGGTCTATGGAAAGGAGGAAGGGCTATGACAAGAGATGCCTACCTGACGATGGATTCTTTTTTCCTGCAGTGCTGAGAATTAAATTCAGTGGTTCACACATGCTAACACTCTATTATAAGATACATTGTCAGCCCCACTGAATGATTTTAAGGATGGTTGTAGGAGCTAAAAAATATCAATTTGAAAGTAGAACAGGGCTTACTAGTAGATTGGAGGGGTACATATGTGGAGAGAGGGCAGAGGCTGTTGGGCTTGACCAGCACATGCACTATGTATGTATGGAAATATTTTACATGGAACCCTATTAATATGTACAATTAACATGTGGTAATTTTTTTTTAGGAAAACTCCCTAAAAGTGCAATTTTTCAGGCATGTGTACACCAGATCACCCTCATCAGCCAGAAATGGGACATGTGGCATTATGTAATTACGAAGAAAGCTGAAAAACTTAGTCCACTCCCTTCTCCCCACTGGGGCAATCATGAACCGAACTGAAAAAAAAAAAAAAAAAAAAAACACTCAGCTTCTCATTAATACAAAAAAGGGGAGAGAAGTTCTTGATAGTCATTGATCAGTTTCAGTGTCACTGTTCTCCAAGTGGAATCAGTCAGGGGGACACATAATCAGTCAGGGGGAAACTTTGTTGACACATAATCTAAGGAGTCCCATGCAAGTTCATTCTGCTTCTGCCCCCAGTGCTGGCTCGATGGGCAATTCATCTTCCCCTCCTAGGGGGAAGCAAAACTCCTTTTCAAGCACATTTCTTATGCATCCCATTCATGTTCTTTAAGATTTTAAAGTTTTAGAAAATGTAAATGTTCTCTGGGATTATTAATAGAAGAACTAGTATGGTGTAGTACAAGAGCACAGATGTTAGAATTAGACACAAGTACTTTTCATTCTGGTTCTGTCACTTATTGGGTGAGTGAATATGGGGCTGAATATTGTGTGAATATCCTGGCTTCAGTTTTGTCATCTATGAAATGAATTACAATAAATATTATGTATTTTGTATAGGTGTATTAAATTATATAGTATTTCCACAATGCAGATTTGGTGATTAAACTGATTCCCTCCCACTTTTTTTGCTTTTTCTAAGTACTTATGCTCATAGCACCTTCAATTGGATTCTCTGATTAGCACATAGATTCTCAGAACACTGGGCCCAAAGATATGCACCTAAAGATGTGTTACTTTGGGTAGAGAATGGTCAAAATCATGCTGAGGAAGAGTAATTTTACTGAAAGGATGCACGTGTGGTAGTGGCTTAAGGCACAGGCCAGCATTGGGGAGGATTAGATCTCTGAACTGCATCCAGGAGCACATTCATTTTGAGTTGTTGCTAAGGTGGTTTGAATCACATCACTTAGCATGAGGGCCTTGCTATATACTCTAAAACAGAGAATGAAACACTAACCTTTTGAAAATTATCAGTCAGTGGGTAAAGCAGAATTTGTCTGGAGTTCACCTCAGGGCAGATTTGAACAATGGGGTGAGTGTCAAGATTGAGGGTTTAGCTCAAAGTTGGAGTATGTATCAGAAGCTGCAGTTTTAGTTTTTTTCTTTTTTAATGCTAAAGTATTACCATTTAAAATTTTTTTTCTTGGACATCTTTAATCATCCTACAACCTTATCCAATGACTCATGTCAAAGTGCCCCGCTTTTTAAATTCAAAATGCCCTGCTAAAATCCAATCTTAGTGCTGGATAAGCATAGAATAGATTCTGCTTTGGAAAATGTCTTAGCTGTTCCAGAGGAATGCAATTTTTAGGGCTTTAGGCTATTATCACTGAAACTGGAACCACTACTGGACCTAAGTATCATTTCCCGGGGGTTATGAGCAGTCAGTAGGCTGCTTTCCTGGGTGTGTGTCCACATGCATTAGTGGTGTTCTTGTGCTTTTGAATTTGTGCAATGGCTTGTGCTGAGATTTGGTGTGGAGTTGGTCTGGAGTAGTTTATTTTTTCACCCCATAAAGAACTGTTGCGAAATGATTGCTGCCTTCTTCCTCCTTTACAACTGCCATTTCACTGCTGTATGTGAGTGCAGTGAAGCAGCGATGCACCAACCGTGCATTTCAGAGCTGTGTAAATCCCTTGCTTGATAAACTAGCTGCATGTGAAGAGGAACTGTGCGCCAGCGGGGGGAGCTATCCAGGGTGCTGAAAGAAAAGCACCTTGAAATATGTCATAATACGTATGAAGGGAAATTCTACTCAGGATACTATATTTCTAGACCTTAGAACTTTGTATCATATTACATTTCATTCTTTGAAAGCTTTATGTCTTGAAATGTTTAAAATTTAAGAGGCAATCAAAAAGAAAAATAAAATAAAAGTGATTATGCTTCTTATCTTTGTTATAATGTGATGAGGATACTCCTGGTGTCAGCTTTGCTGTCTCTAAATAGAGATATAAGGATCAATGTAAGACAGCCATCCTAAGATGAAATATGGTGTATTTTTAAAACTACTGATACATAATGCTATGCTTCTGGATCAACAACCAAGAAAGCAATGAAGTGAGGATGTTTGAAAAGAAATAAAATGTCAACTTCTACCTGGATGTGGTACAAACAATTCTAAGACAGGAGATATAGATTCTAGTGTTATGTATCATAATTATGGCATGCAGATAAAACATAACAGTAACCAAGTCATGTGAGTTTTATGTGGAGAAATAAAAATGACCTATTGTCTGCTATAAATTGGGGTGCAGCCATCATGCAAGACAAACGTTAGGCCAGGAAATAAAACATGCATACCTATGGCTGCCATTTTCTAGTTGAGTTCTTTTGTAGAATTTTCCCTTAAATGAAAATGCGGGTTAAGTCCAGAACTCTGAAACTAATTGTAATTGTAATAGAATTTATAAATGAGCTCATGATACATATGTTTTCCTGAACAGAATTAAATGTCTTCTTTTTAATCAGGAAATAAGTTTGCATTAGATCTAAATTTAAATGTATTAACAATCCAAACACACAAAGTTTCAGAAATAAGTGTTTTTCTTTCAAATTCAATTTCTTCTGATGCATCCTCTAGCATTCATATTTTTATTTATTTTCACATAGCACACTTTGAATGGTAAATATTAGCTTAATTCCTGGCAGATTTCTTATTTCTCTAGTATTTGATTTCATCTCAGGCTTTCTCGTTGGTTTTTAATTGAAAGCTTCATTGGGTAAATATGTTGGACTCAAGCGTCTGCATTCATCAATTCACATAGGGCACTGTGCACTTGTGCCCTGGGAGGCCATGTTTATTGATTGCTGTGCTGAAGATTTAGACAGGTGCTCTCACAGAGTGAGGATGGAGGAAAATACTTGCAGGAAAAAAGAGAGCAATCTGCAAGTTGGTAATGTGCCTCATTTTATAAATATTTGTGTGTATCAAGTCAGGAAGATTAGGTTTATTTTTTTTTTAAAGTAAATAAATGCATTTGGCTTAGATGAAAGAAGCATTTATTGTTTCTGATCAAACACCGGGTAATTTGCATTAAAAAAGTCACTAGTTTCTAGCGAACTTAAAAAAGCATAAAATAAGGAGACATTATGAAATTTTTCTGGGAGAATAAAAACAGGAGAGATATTTGAATGTCTTCAAAGCACTTTCCCCAGATCAGACCTTCTCGGGGACTGCCCCCACTTTTCTTTGAGTGAATGGGTCTCAGCCTTCATTCAACCCAGGGTAATGTCCTCATATTTATTTACAGGCTATTCAAGGCTTACATTGGTGCATACATTAAGGCAGTGTTCTTTAGTACTACATTATTTTTACTTTATCTTTGCCTCAAATGCATGGAGCTGATTCTTAAAACTCTGCTATTGTACAGGCAAACTGAAGAAAGGAAGGAGTAGGCCCAGCGTGGTGTGGATAGCATCGGCCTTGCTCTGCATTGGAGCAGGATATCTTATAGGGGCAAGTAGGGTTTCACCCAAGGGGCAGGGAAGTACCCTGAAGTATAATTGAGGTGAAGACCTTAGGAATTTCCTGCAACTCCTGAGTGAAACATGGCAAATGCATCCTTGAACTTTATTGTTTTGTTTTATTTTCATCTTGTATTAGATATATAAATCCCTATCACATAGAGGATATAATCAAAGCTGTCTTTGCCTACAGATTTTTTCCCTTGATTTTGTCCATGGGACTCAAAATTCTGGGCTGATATAAGCATGAGCCTCATCATGGAAGTAGATTCAGCTGGCTTTTATTAGAGAGAAATCTGTTTCTCATGATCATCATGTCTCCTTAGGAGGTGCTTAGTTTCTTATCTATGGAATGGGAGTGGTATTGGAATTATGTTTATACCTCTTCCTGTAACTTTTAGTCCCTTAGAATGCATTATTAGTGAGACTGGTGCAAGGCTAACTTCTGTTGAGTCCTGTTTCATAGGCAATGTGCAAATGTGTTAAAAGACTGTTTGCCCATCTCTCATCTCCTTGAAGTCTATTTTGCTAACATAGGCTTAGCAGTATCCTGCACTTCAGTGCTTCACTTAGGAGGCTAACATTTTGCTCCTCATATTTAGCTCTTTGTGTTCAAAACTTTGTCCTACTACTAGGGTGGTGAAGGATGCAATTAGTTCTCCCTGGTCCAGGTCCTGCCCGGTGATTGTCTAGGGCTTACCCCTGCAAGGACCTTTCCATGACGTAACCCCAGGGGGTTCTTCAGCACTGCAGCTAATCAAATGTACCTGGGACAGCAGGTTAAAATCCAGATCCTTACTATTATAGCTAGAGCATCAGTACTTTATTGGGTGGGGTATAGGATTCCATATCTTCAACAATTCTGCAGGGTCCCTTGATGATAAACCAAGCTGAAGACCATCTTATGAGACATTTCCCAATACCCTCTCTTACAGTTTCCCAAGGAAAAGTTACCTTTCTTTGTCCTATTCCTTTTCAGGTTGCTATTTAGGTAGGAATTGATCAATGATTCAGTTTGGAGGGGCATTTAAATTAATATATAACTGCTCCAAAAGGGGGAATTTGTATATAGTAACAAATGCCTTCTAGACATAACTTTACAATTATAAAAAAGATATCATTCTGGTTATGAATTGCCATTTGAGACAAAAGCTGAGTGGTAGGACCCTTGAAGCACTATTATTCCCATAGAACTCACATGGCCCTTGGAGTGTATTTCAGGGTGACAGCCTTCTACCCATGCTGCAGGACTTAGAATGCATGAGTAGGTGAAATGTAAATTCAGACACATTTGGGAATCAGTAGTTGCTGCCTTTGAATAGATTGGCATGGAGTAGAAGATGCAGGTGACAGGCCAGGGGATGGTGACATTCATAAATTATCAGATCCTAAAATTCACATTCTAACAGGATTATTTTAAAGAAGCTTAGCTCTCTTTGGGTGCATAATATCTTATTCTTTCATCTTAAGCATTCATGTTTGATAAAAACGATTCCTCATGTAAATTCATGTATTGTAATTCAATCCTTCCTGAACTCCCTTGATATAGAGCTACAAAATGTTGCTTTTCGTTTTCCTCTTGAGAAAGGTGCTAAAAATGCAATACAGCCTTATGGTATATGAATTCATCCAAAACTCTTGGAACAATTTCTTCTGCCTTTTAGAAGCTTTGCCCTTCTATAACTTGTCTTTCACCTGCTTAACAAATTATTGTTCACTTTTGAAAAAAAATTATATACACACACTGAGAACTGTATCCAGCCAACATTATCCTACTTACTGCTTTGTTTTTCTGAGCAGTCCGCCTTTCACGGCCCCCGTGTTACTCCTCTTGGACTGAATGGCCCTTCAGAGTGGCACCCCTTAATGGTTGCCTCATGGCTCTGACAATACAGAATTATAGCCCTGACAGAGAAACAGGGACAACCGCTGCGTAACTGGTTATTGAATGTATTGCTGAGACCTCAGCATTATGGGGCTATAGAGTTTATCTTTTCCTAGTGATCGTAGGCTAAAACTAACCATAATATGCCAGATAGAGTGTATTCATCTTGTAAATTTTTAGTTTATAGATTGATGATTGGATAAATGTCTTCTAGGCAAATGGAAGAATGAGTGAGAAGAGTTCTGGGTGGTTAACCTTGCTGCAGAGGAAGAAGCAAATAGATTTAATCTGCATGCTAAGTGGTTTGCGCTGTTCCTGTTTCATGATCAGTGCAACTTAGTGCTTTACTTTGTGGATGACTTATGCGTGGCAAATGGAGCTGCTGCTCTCTCTGGGAACCAATGATGCTGCTTCTTACAAATGACACGTCAGCTGAAGATGGGCCGACTGAATTAGTATCTGCTATGGGACAGTGAGTGCAAAATTTAGCTGCAGAATGCAAGTAGATCAGAAGAACTTGCATTTTCTTTAAGTTATTGCAAATCTGATTTGGGACCAACAGGGAAATAAATATTTTAATGCCACCAAATCCTACCCTTGGAAATTCATTTATTATCCTGTGTTAAAAATATATAGAGTTTACTTTTTTAAGAGTGTTGAGTTAATAGACTTAAAAATAAATGACAGGCAGTCGCCAGATACTAACAGCCTGCTAATAGCCATGGGTGGGAAATATTGGGAAACTTGAGGCCTAGTGCGAGATGGCCACTGTTATTCCCTCTTGAAGAATCCCACCCAGATGTTTGGTATATTAATGGTTAGCTACAGTAGGCAATGTGAAGGTGATTTCCTTTTATCTATCTTAAAGGAGCTGCTATGTTGGATGGAGTTTCAGAAAGTCTAGGATGTGAGCTGGAAAATTTTCATCAGTAGTCCTCTTAGGATCTTGAGAATTTTGTGCTTTACTATGCCCAGGAAGTGACTTTCTTGGTACTGGGATTCATTTTGCCTGTAATGAAATTTTATTCAGGGATTTAAAAATATATATATTGGAGGTCATAGTAAATTGCCACCTGTTTCAGTTTGTGTCTAGTTGCCCCCCACAAAGTCTCATACAGTCATGGGGTAGACTTCTAGAGTTTGTGATTAACTCATGATCTATTGGGATTATGGGTCTTAGTACTGTTGGAATTATGGGGGTGAGTGCTGCTGGGATTGTGGGAGTGAGTGAAACACCCAGCCTGGGGCATATAGCCTGAATGCAACTTAACGGAGACAGACTTCTTCTCCGTAGCCATTGCTGCTGCTGCTTCTCCCTTTGCTCTCTGTTCTCTGCTGCTGCCATGAGCTGCTGCCCTCTGCCTTGTGCCATGATGCCTTGGAACCAACTGAATATGGACTTAAACCTCCAGGAACTGTGAGTTAAAGAAAACTTTCCTTCCTTCATTTTAGGTATTGGGTATTTGTCCTAGCAATGAGAGAAGAGTAACTGAGACAGAATTTGGTACCAGAGAAGTGAGGTCATTGCTGTAGCTAAAATTGACCATGTGGATTATGAGTTTTTGGGAATGGCTTATGGGAAGAGATAGGAAAGGTTTGCAGAGGTCGCCTACTAGTGAAGAGCTGGAATGCCTTCGAACCTTCTGTATGGGAGATTCTGGTCAGAACTCAGAAGACCAGAATGCTGATAGAAATCCT
>NW_004524738.1:3877609-3888503 GCF_000260255.1 Octodon degus
CTACCACCAAGAGTGCCATAGGGGCGGAGCCACATAGAGCTCACAATTTATCTTAGATTGCTTCAGGTGTTCCACAAGGACCTACAGGATTTAGTGTTTGCCCTGCTGGATTTTGGACTTGTGTTAGTTCCAGTGCTTGGTATCCTGCTGAGTGTACCCTTTGGAATGGTAATGCTTATCTTGTGCCTTTGAATGTTGCAAGTGCTTAACTTTTCATTTGTACAGGATCTTACAGCTAAGAGTTTGCCATGGATCTTGGAGGAGACTTGGGACTCAGACATTTTAGTAATGCTGAAACTGTAGGACATTGGCAACTCTTAGAGATGGACTAAAATGTCTTTTGCATAAGGGATGTGCATGAGACTTTGGGGCCCCTGGGGTGGAATGTTATGATTTGTGTCTACTTTTTTCCCTAAAGCCTCATGCAGTCATGGCACAGACTTCTAGAGTTTGTGATTAACTCATGATCCCCTGGGATTATAGGTTTTATAATAGGTACTGCTTGGATTGTGGGAGTGAGTGCTACACCCAGCATGGGGCATATAGCCTGAATGCAACTTAAGGGAGACAGACTTCCTCTCTGCAGCCATTGTTGCTGCTGCTCCTCCCTTTGCTCTCTGCTCTTTCCTGCTCCATGAACTGCTGCCCTCTGCCATGTGCTGCTCTGCCTTGGAACCACCTGAATATGGACTGAAACCTCCAGGAACTGTGAGCTAAATGAACCTGTCTTTCCTTTGCTGGGTATTTGTCCCAGCAAAGAGAGAAGAGTAAGTGAGACACCATGTGATTGTCCTTATGAATTTGATTTAAAATTAGAAATAGTTATGTTACTTCTTGCCTTGTGTGTAAATATTTTTAGCACTGCTTGCTAAATTATAAACATTTGCAAAGAAAGGTGTAGCTTCACCTAAGACATTGCTACCAGACCATGCCAGTTCCTGAAGAAAATTTTACTTGTTCAAGAACGTAAACAAGGCTTTGGGGCTGGGGAGATGGTTCAGTGGAATAAATGCTTTCCTGGCAAGCACAAGGGCCTGAGTTTGATCCCTGGTTCTGAAACAAAACAAAACAAAACAAAACAAAAACAAAAACAAAAACCAAGGCTTCAAACATTATGTTTGAACCTAAAATGCTCCTTCACTCTACCTTATTGTTTGTGGAAAGAGGTGTGGACCTTGCTCTTTTTACAAATGAAATAATACAAAGCCAAAATTTCTACTCTGCTTTAACCTCAGGTCTTCTATCCAAAGCTTTGAGGCTGATATGTGTCCTTTTACTTAATCTTTTGTAATTGCATCTTTATAATCTGTGAAAGACAATCAGGAATTATTAATTAATTAATCGGACACAGGGTCTGACTATGCAGTTTGAATTCATAGTGAGCTTCCTGTCTCAACCTCCCCAGTGCTGGGATTACAGGTTTGCGTCACCAGGCCTAGTTTCGGGGCCTACACAGCATTCAGTACTGAGGACTGAACTGGGGATTGTGCTGAGCTATCGCCCCAGCTCACAATCAAGGATTTTAATCTTTCTTTTATAATCGTCACTTTGTATAGGAGTCACAAATTTATCACAGGGGACAAAATTGGGCAGAGAGGTAAAAACAAAAAATCAATTCTTTGCTACTGCAGAAAAAGCCATAGAAAGTAGAGAGGAGCAACACAGAAGATATACACAGAGTCAGGCTTGAGCTATAGCTGTGAGGAGTAAAAGCTCTGAGACAGAAAACATTCTTGTGTAAGACATGATAGTTGAGAGAAGCTGCGGCCTCCTCCTAGGAAAAGTCAATTTTACTTAAGTTAACTCCTCCAAAGGCAAAATCTTAACGAGACATGGCCATATGGCCATATGCAAATAAAATCAATACAAATTCTGCAAAAGAAGAAATTGTAATGGTAGAATCATTTTTAAATTGCATCGATATTTAAAATAAAAGCCAGTCCTTTCAATTAACCCAAAGCAAGCAAGCGAACAAGTGAAAAGCTTCTGCAATCATATTTAAAGAAAAGTTAAAATGGCATTTAAAAATTGCCTAAAATGAATAGGGCATATAACCTTATGCATAAAACCTATGGAATTATGCCAAGGTTTTATTCAGAAAAATATTTATGACTTTAATTTCATCTACTAGAAAACGAGAAAAATTAAAAATCAGTGAGGTAAGATTTTAAATTGAAAAGCTAAGACAAGATAGCAAAACAAATCAAAAGAAAGTAGAAGGAAAATACTGACAGAGACATAGACTAAAAGAAATTAGTAAGACTAAATGCTGAAGGTAATAAGACAGCAAATGAAAATTAGAGATGCTTAGTCAAGATAAAAAGTTTCTTAGAAATGACCAATAAAATGATCAAAACTTTATATGAGCAAATTAAAGAGTAGAATAGGGCTGGCGAGACAGCTCTGCAGTCTAAGGACCTACTTGGCAAGAGCAGAGACCTAGATTTGATCTCCGGCGCTGCATGCTGTGGTGGCCCTGGAACCCCGGGCATGCCATGCTGGCCACAGAAACTGGCCTAGGGAGGCTGAGACAGGAGGATCACTCTGAGTTCATGCTGCATAGTGAGACCCTATAGCAAATAAATAAGCAAATAAATACTTTTACAAAGTAGAACATTAATGATCAATAAAATTAAGAACAAAATGTAGGTTAAGTAAGATACTAAAAACGAAGTACAAGAAGTAAAGCCATGTTGTTATGTTGAGCTGTAGGGGACTCAGGTCAACAATTTCTGACACTGCCAGTCAAGTGGAAGATCCAATACTATTATGGACTACTGGACTCTTTTAGAATATTTTGCTGAGTTAACACACCTATAATATTCAAATAACAGAACTAAACAAAAAAGGGTATACAGATGAATGTCCATTTTGTATCTGTGTATTCAAAATGGTTAGGATAGATATATAGTTACATTCTCTTAACGAATAGAGAGATTTGTTCTAATAGTGTTTGTAAATAGGATATCATGTCTGCATCTTGTACAGCAATTAACCACTAGGAAGACAGTATGTAATGTGTTAATTATTGAAACTGTCCTACCAATTTGGTTTGAAACTGTCTCATTGCTATTTGTCTGTCAATAAAATTATGGAAAAAAATAAAATAAAAAAGTAAGACACTAAAGACATAAGAAAGTCTTCACCTTGGTATAGCATCATGTGGAATCTCCAGACTTATTCCCCCGTGAAAGAAGCAAAGCTGGGGAAAACTATAAAAATTTGAAGCTGTTGTAAATAATGTTGTGGGTGTTCAGCTAATGAAGAAAGATTTCTTTCAAGACAACTTGGTAAGGATTAGTAAGAATGGCGAGAATCTGTGGCCTTTTCGTTACTGACCTTGCTGCTACAGGCATCTTCACTGAGTAGCTGTGGCCACAATACAGGGTTTTCTTTTCTCTTGGTTCCTAACATAAGCGTGCCTGTCTCATGGAGAAAGGCAGGTCAACAACATTTCTCGTGGCCTCCCTGTCCAAGTTGAAGAGATCAAATTGTTTGAAGAGCTTCCTCCTTATTGCTTAGCTATCTTCTGTCCGCCATGGATGTTTCTCCTCTGTGAGGCCTTCCTGCCTCACCACAATGCCTTGCAGCCTGCCAATTATGGACTGAAACCTCCACAAACTGTGAGCTGAAATAAAACTCTCCTCCTTTGAGTGTTGAACGTTTTGTTTCAACAACAAGGCAAAAAAGTAACTAAGACAGACTTCAAGACAAAACAAACAAACAAACCCCCCCCACAAAAAAAAAAAAACCGATGTTACTATGGACAAAAAGGGACAGTTCATAGATATAAAAGGATCAATCTATTAGAAGTAAGCTACATGTTATGATTTATATCTAAAAGCTTCAGGTGTTTGGAGGGTGACTGGATTATGGGGCATCAGAGCTGACTTGCTGTCAGGAAGTAGGGCCTTGTCAGAAAAGGCGGGTCACTGGAGGTGTGACTAGCAAGGGCTGACCTCCCTTCACACTCTGCTTCCTGGCTGCCCCCAAGCGAACACCTTTCCTGTGCCCTGGGCCTTGCACCGTGCTGCTCTGGCCTGGAGATGGCTAACCACACCAGGACTAAAAACTTCTAAAATGTGAGCCAAAAGGAACCTCTCCTCCTTTAATGTACAAAGGTCAAGTATTTTGTCCCAGCACCAAGAAAAATGACCGTGACTGTAGTCACCTTCAGATATTTCATTCTAGGAACACAAAACAGACCAAGACAGAAGGCTTGTAAGACCTCATAGGCCAACTACACCTGACACATGTTGACTGTTCTGCCCACAGTTTTTCTATCACTAAGAGCTTTTTTCTCCATGTTCTGTTTTGTTTCAGTATGGCAAGGGGATACAGGTGTCATTTACTATTGGACTCAGACCCCACTG
Organism: Octodon degus; assembly: GCF_000260255.1. Classification (NCBI taxonomy): domain Eukaryota; kingdom Metazoa; phylum Chordata; class Mammalia; order Rodentia; family Octodontidae; genus Octodon; species Octodon degus. Next base: position 3,881,983 of record NW_004524738.1, read on the forward strand.
AAATCATTGCACACATCACTTAATCTCTTATCTTCTATATTCCTATATCTTCTATATCCTTAATCTCTTATCTTCTATATCCTTAATCTCTTATCTTCTATATCCTTAATCTCTTATGTTCTATATATATATCCTTATGAACAAAATAAGATTATTATATGTATGAAACAATGTATGTAAAACTCCTAGTAAAGTGCTTGGTATTAGTAGTATCAAATAATAGTATATTGCTTTTTCCACTCTTTGTGGTATCAGTAAGGGAGGATACTTTTTTCAGAGTTTTCTCTTTTGACCTTGAAGGATAGAAAACTTTTCCAGCTCTTGGGCATGTGATGCTTAATTTATTTTCTACCAAGTATAGGGAAATTCTGTGAGGACTGAGGCAGTACCACTAGGATCCTTTACTGTCCTCTGCATGTGCAGAATTCTCTACAGTGGGCCCCTCCCGCTGGTTTCAGCCAGAGATCTATAAACAGCTGTGTCTGTTCAGGCTGTGCACCAGGTGTCAGCTGTGGCCAGGGTCCTCATAATCACTACCCAGTCGCAGCTGGCCTTGTACCACTGGATATAGCCGCTGGGCAGCTGCTTGTAGTGTAGGCAGGTCAGCATCTTGTCAGTTTTCTCTTCTGCATTTCCTGCCTGGATCATGTCCTCCTCCAACCCCAGTTCCAAGCCCAGAAGACATTTTTAAAAAAATTTATGTATTTGGAACAGGTCTCACTAAGCAGCTTGGACTTATAGTGATCCTCCTGCTTTCCACCTCCCCAGCGCTGGGATTACAGGCATGCACCACCACACCTGGACTTGGTTGTGGGTTCAGTGTGCCCTGGGGGTGGGGCCTGTGTGGCATGCGGGACCTGGGATTGAAAGGCGCTTAGTCTGCTGAGCTATCTGGCTAGCCCTCAGAAGACATGTTTGTTCACAGTTGTACAAGTTCTGTGACCCCAGGAACTTTTCTTCCATGATTATGAGGTGGGAAATGTTGCAAACATTGCTTTTAAAACTGGTCTCTACTATATACTTGCTGGTTCTTATCATAATTTCTCATGACGATTTCTTTCTGAAGAGTTCGCATATTCAATCTCACTCATTCCCTACCAGAGAGTATTCAGGAATTTAGGGGTGATCTGGGAGACAGGAAAAAGGTGTCCCTTTCTGATGAGTGATTAGAGAGGAGAACCTGCTGATTAAGGCTCAGCTGCTTCAGTGTAGCCCAGAAGTTACCATGGATCTTTAAAAAGCAGAATTTTTAAAAATGATAAACTGCTTCTCCAGCTTTATGAAACTGGTAGCATGAACCACCACCCTCCAGCCCAGAGGCCAAGGAAGATTCAACATTTCCAGCAATCTGGACCAAGGCTTAGCACATTTGCAAATGGGTGTCTCCTGGCTTTTGTTCTACCCTACATATAAACTGGGGTGCTTCTGTGACCTAAAGGCAGGGCTAGCTACCTGCTCTCCCAAGTTGGGCACATGGCACGTAAACTCATTTATCCATGTTGAATAGGCTTTTCTCATACCCCTGCTGGTAGAAGACTAATGAATCCAGGTTCTGGACTTTAACCAGGCTCCCAGAAACACCAGGACCCAATGGAAATCCTGCCAGCATGGAGATCCTGCCTGGAGATAAGGAAGAGTCTGATATTTCTTTTCTGTACCTCTATCCCTCAGCTTAGTTTTAATTAATTAATTTTGTATTTTAGGACAAAGACTACAGGGTCTACAGGGTCTCACTACCTAGATCAGACTCATAATGATCTGCCTGTGTTCAGCCTCCCAAGCACTGGGATTACAGGTGCTCACCACCACGCCCAGTCTCAGTCCCACCTCAGTGTGCCCCAGGGGCGGGGCCAGCATGGCACACCTGGAATTGAACTCTGGCCACTGAGCCTGCCTAATCAGACTTTAATCTGCTGAGCTTTTTGGCCGGCCCCCTCAGATTAATTTAAACCAAACAAAATTAAGTGTCACTACAGCTTGCATAACTTATTGTTATTATTTATTTTCATATTGTTTTTCTTCCAGTAGATTGTGAGCCATTCAAAACCTGTGTCCCCAGGAAGCCAGCCACGTAGATGCAACAGCTTCCTGCCAGAAACCTTTTTGCTTCTGTGAATATGAGGCTGGTACCAGGGTTTCCCTGCTTTGTTGAGTCTATTCTTGTGAAACCTATTCTGTCTGAAAATGCCTCAGAGTCCATATTCTGAACCTTACTTCTCCATAATTGGGACTTAGGAGGGAGATGGACAGCTGTAAGCAGGGCTGGCAAAGACAAGCTGGAGCAAGGACTCTGCCATGCCATGCAGTGCCCGAGGTGACCATCAATATTTCATCATGACACACTCCCCTGGTGAGCACAGACAAAGCCTTTGCGTTCTTCTGGAGGGCTTGCTCCAGGCAGCCACTACCTGCAGTTGGGAAGTGGCAGGTGAGATGAAGTTCAGCTGCCCTCCTAGGTACACTCAGCCACACATGCCCTCTAAATCTCGCCTTTTGACTACCTTCTTAATGTTCACTTAAACTTCCACAATGAACTCCTTTTGCCTTAAAAGGCAAGGATCTCATCAAAGCTGAGGGGAGTCAGCAGAGTATTTTTTTTTTAAATAGTGTATTTTTATTAACAGCTTTTCACATATTTTTTCCTTCAGCCATAGTTCTGTCTATGGCCCAAATCTATACTATTTATAAGCAGAACACAGGTGGCAAGTTCAAGATCTCAAGGAATGACAAGGGCCCTTACTTTCTTGATTTGATATACCGCATTAAGGGCCACTTAGCAGAGTCTTTTGCTTAAAGTACATTAAAGTGTCAATATTGACTGAGCTCAATGATTGTTCAGTGATTCTACTTTATATTAGTGAGTTCACTAATCTTGCATCTGGAAATATATACAATTTATTTTCATCCTCCCAGAACCCACTAGACTTTCTTATTTCTGTGAGACACTGCCTTTTTGTTGGAAAACTTATTTTCCCCTCAAGTAGATATAACTCCATGTCCTGTATCCCAAGCAAGTCCAGAATCCACTCTTGTTCCTTGATTCTTCTCACTCCACCAGCTCTTATGGTTCTGAAGGAAGCCTGTTGGCCGCTACTCATTTGACCCCTTAGAGTGTTCCAGCTTGTGTATAGATATCCCTCAACCCTCATGCAGTCACAGGTAGGGCTTTTCAGAGGTGGTTGGAGCTAAATGCTGGAATTAAGGATGTGATACTGATTTTAGGGGTACAATGCTGTGATTGAAGGTGCTCTGGCCTAGGTGCGAGTGCTACCTGCCTGGTGAATAGTCTGGATGGAATATAAGGGACAGAAAGAAGGCTTGCTGCTGCTTGCTGCTGCTTGCTGCTTGCCGGTTCTTGCAGTCACACCATGAATAGCTTTCCTGTGCAAAGCCCCTTGTCATGCAACCTCCCTTGGAAATGGCCAACTGTGGACTGAGCTGAAATAATACATGGAGCTGAAACAAGCCTTTCCTCCTTTAACTTTGGGTGTTTGATATTTTGTCTCAGCAAAAAGGAAAAATAACTAAGACAGAAAAAGTTGATAGTTTTTAAATCTTCTTATTCTCAGTTGCGCTGGGGTTATATTCAGCACACAGTGGGCTTCCAGCTATGTAGTGCCTGTGGAATGCAGGCATATGTGCAGATTTTATAGCTTGTAAGGTTGTCTTTCAGATACATTGTTCCCCCCTGCCCCATCCTCCAAATATTCTCCTAAAGGTCAGTATTTTTCCTTGAAAGGTTAGGTAAACATTCTAAAGATTCACAGAAAATTAGAAGAGCTGCTATCACTGGATGGAGGGTCCTGTGGGGCTTATTTCCATGTTCTAGGTGCCCTGGACAAAGAATTAGACAAGACACACAGAAAAGGCAGTGAAGGTGTACCTCTATTGGAGGTGGAAAGAAGTACTCTCTACAGGCTGGTCAATAGATTCTCAGAGTCTTGAGGATAAGGGAAAGGGGTCTTTCATATCCAAAATTTCTGGATTCACTTCCCTCTCATGCAAATAAGGCATCTGGACAGTTTTATTAGCAAACAAATAACACTTATCCTGGCAACAGATATAAACGGCCTGAACCAAAGACATATATGGGCTCCCATTAGTTGTAAATAAAGGGATTGAAAATAGAGCTTTTTTAGAAGACCAGGATGACAGGCATTCCAAGCATGATCCTAGTATCACACATTGCTATCCTCAGTGCAGTTGCTTAGTTCACAGGCATCAGCATAAATAGTTAGTCAGGGTGAGAATCCTACCAATTAACTGCTAGTTTCAAAAACCTGATGGAGATTCTCAGGACCATTGCCTTAACCATTTTGTGTGTATCAATGTATGGATTTGCCTCTGCCATGTTTCCTAGCTTTTCTCCTTGCCCTCTCTTTGTTATTTAATCCTTAAGTTCTTGCTTTCCATTTAATTGTGTTATATCTTTCAATTTTTATTTCTTCTTTTGAGTTCTTACACTGGGAAACTGTACGATATTTACACATGTGGGTCAGGTTAATTTCACTTATATCTTCAAGTGGCATCCAAGATGTCATGCCTGCATCCTGCACTATGAATAAGTACTATGAAGACAACAAAATGCAATGTATTAATTATTATAACTGTTCTACTAACCTGTTTTGAAACTGTCTCATTGCTATTTCTTTCTCAATAAAATTAATTTTTAAAAAAGAAAATAGCATTTTTTTTCCCTGATTTGCACTGCAGACTGCACTAGATTCAAATGAGAGGCTAGAACTACTGCCCTTCTGATTGGTTCTACATACAATGCTCAGGAGGCATGGGGTCATTCTGTGTTTTTATGATCACTGACACACTTAAAAAGGAGTTGTTTGGCCAGGCTTCCCCAACCCTAATCTCACACTTCACTGGGACATAGACCTTATTCTTAACTATCATTTTCCCTCCCCTTACCTTATGTTTTTACTGGACAGGTGCTGAGGTTGACTCCAAATTGGACAGGAGAAATTTGGACTTACCTCAACTATAGGACAGGTTATAGTTTGGTTGACTTTCATCACAGAAAAGGAATTTTGAGGACAAGTCACTGAGAGGCATAAAGAAGCTTGTTAGGCAGAGCTAAAAATACACACAGGAAATAGTGATGGTTCTCAAGAGAGGTGCATTATGGTCTGGAGCTAGGAATATTCATATGGTTTTGTTGATAAAATTGGTTAATATATAGAAAGTTTGAGGTTGATTTACTCTGGGAGAAATGCAGTAGCATACCCACAGGTAAAAAGATAACATCTCATTTTATAGGTGAAAAGGTAGCACACTTTACAGGAGAAAAGCATGGACCCAGTCCATCATATTCTTTTTTTCTTTTAAAGAAAGAGGTTCTGTTTTTCCCCTAAACATTCTTTGAAATCTTTGAATCTATTTCTGTTAAAGTCAGATTTTCCCTCCTTACCTTATTAATTTAGCTGATAAGATTTTCAGTATATCATTTTTTATTTTAAAGAAACAAAAAACCCTAATAAAAATGATACAGAATTTCTAAACAAGATGATAGGAAGTTAACAATTGTGTTATACTGCATGCTATTTTTAAAGTCATTGCTCAGATTATCAGATACAGGTATGCTAAATTGATCAAACAGTATAAATGCTGAATGTTTCTTTTCATGAACTAATAGAAATTAGTAGTAAAATTATCTTAGCTATTTTTTTGTGTATATATAATATCTTTTTTCCCCTTCCCACCAGTTCTTTCCTTTTGAACAGTTTCTTTCCCTTTCACTGTATATATTGTACCTTTTGTTCTCTTCTTTTCTTTTCTTTCTTCCTTTTTTAAAAATAATTTTATTGAGAAACAAATAGCAATGAGATAGTTTCAAAACCGATTACTAGCACAGTTTCAATAATTAATACATTGTATGTTGTTGTCATAGTGGTTATTCATTGTATAAGATGCAGACATGATATCCTGTCCACAGACATTATTAGAACAAATCTCTCTATTCATTGAACTAAGAGGATGCAGCTGTACATCTATCCTAACTATTTTGAGTATAGAGATAGTTGGATGGAATGGGATCTCTAATCGTAGTTTTTAAGGGAATCTTCACATTGATTTTCACAGTGGTTGTTACAGTCTACACTCCCACCAACCGTGGAGAAGGGTTCCTTTTCTTCTACAGCCCTGCTAACATTTGTTATTGGTTAATTTGTTGATATTAGCCATTCTTTCTTGGGTTAAATGACATCTCAGGTTGTTTTATTTTTTATTTCTTGTATAAGCAGTTCTATTGAACATTTTGTCATATAGCTATTTGCCATTTGTATTTCTTCATCTGGGAGGTATGTATTCATCTCAGATGCCCATGTTTTAATTAGGTCTTTGAATTTTGGGAACCTGATTTCTAAGAATTCTTTGTATGTTCTGAACAGGAGTCCTTTGTCTGAGAGACAATTGGTTAAATTTTTTCCCAATGTGTGGGTTTTTTTCCCACTCTTTTGGTGATTTCTTTCTTTCTTTTTTTTTTTTTTGCATTCTTTTTATTATTTTTTATT